>NC_073313.1:9184120-9497391 GCF_027595985.1 Sorex araneus | reverse complement strand
CACAATGGAATACCATGCAATTGCAAGAAACAATGCCTTAAGATAAAAGTTAATTAAAAAATCAGATAGTGACCTGCTACTAAAAAATAAAAAAGTTTGTAAAGAATAAAGTTTTTTTTTAATTTTTTATAGAGAATCACCATGAGGTACAGTTACAGACTTATAAACTTTCATGTTTACATTTCAGTCATCCAATGATCAAGTACCCACCACTCCACCAGTGCCCATTCTCCACCACCAATGGTCCCAGCATCCCTTCCACAACTCCCACCTCATCCTCCCCCACCCCACCCTGCCTCTGAGGCAAGGCATTCCCTTTTACTCTCTTTCCTTTGGTGTGTTGTGGTTTGCAATAGAGGCATTGGGTGGCCATTGTGTTTGATCTATAGTCTACCTTTGGCACGCATCTCCAGACCCAAGCGGCTCCTCCAAACACCCTTTACTTGGTGTGGAACTCTCTCTCTCTCTCTCTCTCTTGCAGGCCCTGGAAGACTCCCGGACTGTGGAACACGCGGGTCCACCACAGCAACCTGCATGTGGCAAGCTTTGCTCTGCTCACTGTTGGCTTGATCATGTGCACCGCAGCCGTGGGCTTCGCCGAGTGGCGGATATGGCACATGAGCAGTCCCCAAGGCCTGGCCCTCGTGGGCATATGGAAAGTCTGCATCTACCAAGTGCCGCGCACCCGCGTCGCACCTTTCTGCCACAGCTATCCGTTCTTCGACAGTTACCTCCCTCCTTCACTTCAGAGAGTCCAGTACCTCCTGCTCCTCGGCGTTATTCTGGGGTACCTGGGAAAGGTCGCCCTCATCATGGCTCTCCGGAATGTGTTCATGGCGAAGACGTCCAAGACGAAGGATTATTTTCTGATGTCCGGGTTTCTGTGCACCGTCGCGAGCATCTGTGTTGTCCTGACTGTCATCTACACGTACCAAGCCGTAAGCAGCGAGCAGGGCATTGACTTCCCATCGTCGTTTTCAATGCCCTCCAGGCCCGACTCACAGGAACTCGGCACTGCGCCTTTGGTAGCATCCCTGGGAGCCACCATGATGTTCCTGAGTGGTTTGTTTTCCCTTTTCCACAAACTCCCCTGAGGGAATCACTTGCAGCCTTTCCCCAGAGAACTGTGAAATGACTGGTGGCACTGTAAGGTGCCTGGACCTTCTGGGGAGGGTGACCACGATTTTCTACCACACTGGCCAGAGCATGAGACCACCCCTGGGAGTGCTGAGTAGGGAGCAGCTGGCCGTTTCCTCCCGTGGTACTTCTCTGGTGGGTGGGACCAAGAAAGTTCATTAAAAAAAAATTAGTCCAGCGGTCTGTGGGTCTTACTGGATCTGGAGCTTTAATTATTGGTGGATGGGGTTTGCAGAGATAGTCCAAGAATTAAGGTGTTTGTCGTACCTGCAGCCAACCTGGATTTGGTCCTTCAAGCCCCACTAGGAGCGATCCCCAAGTGTGTGTGCCAGGAGTAGCCCTGAGCACTGCCAGATGTGACCCCTAATATTCTGCTCCCAAAATAATTCATTGAGTAATTACTGTTGAGTAAATCATAAAAACTGTACACTGAAAGTATGGAAATTAATTTCTGGGAGGGGGCAAAGCTTCCTCTCAATGCCTTAGCAATTCTGCTAACCACCCCCCCAATAGAAAAGACCAGACCTTGTTTCATAGGTCATGCTAAGAACATTTCCCCAGCATATGAAGCTTCCCCAAATCTGCAAAGGGAGAAGAGCATGAAAAACTCTCCCCACATCCATTGCTGGAAGGCTCAGCAGTTGTCACAAACCTGCTGTACTAGCTTCAGTAACTTTTTCTTCCCCTGCTTTAAATCCATTTTTCACATTTCAAACCATTTTTAAGAACTTTTTTCTACAGTGCCGGGAGATCAAACCCAGAGCCTCATGCATGCAATCTTCTAGCACTGCATGACATCCCTAGCCCATGTTATCCCGTGTGATTGTGTGTTTCTCAGAAGGGTTTAAACTCTGGATTATCAAGTCCCTTCATCAAATGAAGAAAAAAAATGGTTTAAAATGGAGATTGAAGATTGTTTTATTTTGTTTTTTTGGGGGTCACACCCGGCTACGCACACGGGGTACTCCTGGATCTGCACTCAGAAAATCCCCCTGTCGGCACTCAGGGGACCCTATGGGAATCAAACCCGGGTCAACCGCTTGCAAGGCAAATGTCCTAAGCTCTGTGCTATTGATCCAGCCCCCTGAAGATTGATTTGAACAGTTGAAACTTTACCGTGTAATTCTGAGCAATGATCCCTAAATGCATTTCATTACCAGGTGTCAGTGATGGTTGATGGTAAAACAGCAAAGCAGTTTTGATAAAATCTAATCGGGACTAAGTAATTTTCCTTTTATGAAGTGTGAAGTGCAGAGGAGTAGAGTTTGCTTGCAGGGTCCAGATTAATCTCTGGGAGCACATTTGGACAATGGGCTCAGAGTCCCCAAAGGGGCACGTAATCCCCTGAGCACAGTAAAAGGGACGCTGAGCACTGCAAGTGGAGGGAGAGAAAATTGGAAGGGACGCAGAATGAGAGGAGAAGAGAGAAGGGACAGAGGGAGAGAGAAAGAAAAGGAACCTGAGTAGGACGAGGGCGAGAGAGATGACTAGAAGCAGGTTAGTATCTGAAAGAGAAGAATTTTCTTGCAGAAACATATCTCAGAACAAAGCCAGTTTGAGAACATCAACTGGAACAAAAATTCACATAGGGCTCTTGGCCTTGCACACACTTGACCCAGGTTCTGTCCCTGGCCCACATGCCCCTGTCGGGCAGGTTCCCTGAGCACAGAGCCAGGAGTAAGCCTGAGCACTGCTGAGTGAGCCCAAAAAACACATGAGAACACAGGGAGGGACCCCTAAGCAGCAAGCCCCCAAGAGACCCCCAAGCTCCTTTGACTGCAGCCCTCAACACAGCCAAGACGGGGGAAGGTCGTGGAAAGTGCCACACACTGGCACCGATCCAGGACCAGAACCCAGGCCAGCTCTGGGTTCTTGTGATTAGGCCGGGTCCTTGCATGAGCCTGTGTTCCAGGAAACTGTCCCCTTGAGAGCCTGGAGGCCCGTAGTCATGGGATGGTGATGAGGGAGGGGGCTTCTCACAGCACTGCTGGCCTGTGGGAGTGGGGTCTTGGCTGGGGTGGGGAGGGCTGTCCAGTACTGCTGGATGCTTAGAAGCCTCCAGAGCACACTAGCCTTGACACTGCATTCTCCCTCTAGCTGAACCCTAACGTCTCCACACAGTTCCAAATGTCCTCTGGGGACAAAACTGTCTGCTACTGAGAACCTCCAAAGTAGGGACAGGTGCTGACTCGGGACACACAATGACATCCGGAAAGGACAGAAGAGAATTTTGTTGGGTGTTTGGTTTCGTTTGTTTCAGGGCCACACCCGGCAGTGCTCAGGCTTCCTCCTGGTTATGCACTCGGGGATCACACCTGGCAGGGCTCAGGGGACCACAGAGATTGAATGAGAGTCGGCCATGTATTACAAGGCAAACGCCCTACCCACTGTACTCTCCCTCCGGCCCTGATGAAGTTTGTTAGGAAGTAAACTGCAGAGGTCCAAGAAACACAGCATCTGGTTTCCAGCATGTTTCTTGGTTTGTTTGGGGGCTGCACCTGACTCTGGCTTTTGGGGTTTCTCCGTGGGGCGCATGCGAGCCCTGAGGGCACTGGGCCTGCAGTGCATGCAAAGATTGTCCCCACCTCAGTCCCATTCCGAGCAGGCTTGGAGGTCTCAATCCCGGGTGCCACACATCTGGGTTCCTCTGCTGGTACCTTCATGTGTGAGGCTCATCCGAACGTGTGGAGAGTAATCCACCACGGCCAACATCTAGAGACTTAAAAGCAAGCTCCCGGAAGAGAGTGGCACAGAGAGTCTCTTGCCCGCGTGCCTGACTGTCTTCCCTGGGGCACCTTCTAGGGGATGGGCTCCAGCTTCCCTCCCCACCCTGAGCAGAGCTCCCTGCGGCCGAAGACCTCTGGATTCTAGCCACAGCCATACTTGAAGTTAGTTAGATTAAATTTGGGGGAATGGGGCAGGGGAATATCTGCCAGTTCTTCTGGCTCTGTGCTCAGGATTAAGTCTTGGTGGGGCTTAGGGTACCACATGGGATGCAAGGGATAAAATTCAGGTCAGTCTCATCTAAGGCTAAAGCCCTACAAACTGTACTCTCTAGCCCAAGCTTCAATTGTTTTCCAGAATTAAGACATGGATCCTTCAATTCAGAGCTTAGTGAATTGAACTGAAATTGGATAAACTTAAAGATTCACACTTATGCTGTACCGCTGTGGTTATGAATTATATTCATAATGACCAGAACCTAATTGCTATGAAAATTCCCATCCACAGATGACTGAATAAAGAAAATGGGCTCCACATACCCTAGAGAATATAACTGTAATTCTGAACTGAGGCTGTGTATTTTGGGACAACATGGATGAATAATGTCAGGTGATTCAATGAAATAAGCCAGGAAGTGAAAGACAGTTGCCAGATGGTGTCACTCATGTGTAGGCGTAGACTATGACCAAAGGAAATGCACTGGCCAAAAAAGCCGACAATCTTAGCTACAAGACTCAGTGGTTACCGGAAGTGCTGGGGTGGTGTGACAGGGCTGGAGTGGGTACAATGGTAGAGGGGTATTTTTGGTGGTCGGATTGCTGCAGTGGGTACCCACCAGCTCTGGGTTCTTGTGAACAGTGTGTAAGATTATCATGCCTGTTGCAGTAAGGTTTGATTAGACAGCCTGAGGCATTGAGATATGCACGTGAAAGAAGTACTGTATGGAGGATCACAAACTCTCTGGTGGTGTGTTGTGCCCAGAGCAGCCTGTTCAGTCCCTCTTATTAACTAGCTTGATGTTCTGACCAATGATATTCCGCCACGTAGGCAGAATATGCAAATTAACTTAGTCATGGGAAACAGTATCAAAGTCAGTTACATCACCGGAAGCATCCTCAGTTAAAGTAACAGTACAGAAAAACAATTTGAACATGCAAGCCTAGCTAGGCCTGAGATTGTGAGATGTTGTACACCAACTTTCCCCCTTTCTTGTTTAAAATGACCAGTAACAAACAACACAAACATTTTCACAAATCTTTCCAGCAATACCTCAATGCTGGTTTAAGAAAATCTAACCTTATTCTACAGAAATTCTTTCTCATTTTACAATACAGAGCTTACACAAAATAAGCAGTATTCCAGTTCCAGTCCCGGTTCAGAGACATTTGTCAACGAAGACCAATTAGTCTCTAAACAAAAGCAACACTTTCATGCCATTTCTGGATGAACTCCACAGTCCAGGTTTTTCCACAATCAGGAACTGCAGAAACACTCCCATTATTAGATTCTTCTCTCATGGCCAAAGAAGAATCATTGGCATCCATAAGAAAAATAGAAATTTCCTCCACAACCTTCATATGTTCCAATAAAATATGCATGGAATATTATCCAGTCTTATATAATAAACCTGTTATCTATTAAAACTTATGTTTTGAACTAAAACAGTAACTTTTGAACCTGTTTTATATACAATTATTTCAATTCTGTTTTTATCCACTCAATATAATGCAGATACAACTAAAAATTATAATATAAATATTTAGAGAAAAATTACTAGCATAACAAAAACTTGTACCATTTTTACAAAGCATGAGGATAACATCTTTTTCATTAATTTCAAGAGTTCTTATACCTTAAATGTTGCAAATCATGAATCTTTACACCAATCTTTAACAATTTTCACCTTGGTTTCATGCTCTAATTTTACAATTCTTTTTTTTAAATTTTTATGTTTTATTGAATCACCATGTGCAAACTTACAAAGCTTTCAGGCTTAAGTCTCAGTTACACAATGCCCAAACACCCATCCATTCACCAGTGCCCATATTCCACCACCAAGAACCAAAGTAAACCTACCCCCCACTCCCCACCTCCCCAGTCCCCCACCCCGCCTTTGTTGCTGATAAATTTCACTTTACTTTCTCTTCACTTTGATTGCATTCAATATCTCAACAAAAAACTCACTATTATTGTTTGGAGTCCACCTCCCCAAGTCAGACCTGATGGAAAGGAAGCACTTGATCATTTGTTTTCCATTGCTGAGAATGAAGAGATATGAGGTCATGTGGCTACAATAGCGGTCACGAGGTTTTGAATTTCTGTATTTTAGTAACTAAGTCCAAAGACATTTCTGCCAGAAGTTGCATCATTGCTAGAACTTACCTCTCTGCTACATTATATTCCACATATGAGTGCAATCAGAAAGATGATACTTTGGTACATCTACACAATGGAATACTATGCAGCTGTTAGAAAACATGAAGTCATGAAATTTGCATATAAGTGGATCAACATGGAAAGTATCATGTTGAGTGAAATGAGTCAGAAAGAAAGAGACAGACATAGAAAACACCCAAACTTTTCAATATTTTTGGAGAACCTATTACTAACCTTTTTGATAGAACTGTTTGCCCAGTTACAAGGATTTCCACTTCTGATTTCAATCTGACTACAGCATTTAAAGCACTCAACACAGACAGACATACAGAAAGACAACAAAAATCACATGCATGTGCATTCATGCATACCTGATCAATTTATCTGACCCTCCAACAACCAGGGAAGAAAAAATGATGGACAGAGAAAGGAAGGGCAGTCCCCAGGGTAAAAATTTCCTATCGGCCAATTGGGATTATCCCCTGTTTCTTAGTCTAACTAGCCTATCTCCTGTTTGTTAAAATTGGGTCAAAAAAGAAGCGCTTCTGTTTTACAAAGCCAGCAAAAATTTTTAAAGAAGGAATCCATACTGCATGTTTTTCATTTGCTATCCCTTATTCACTGAGAAGCTTCAGTCTTTTTGTAGGACACCAAAAATGGTTTCTGTTTGCTGAACTAAAAGCAAAACCTCGTCCCCACCTTTCCACCTGGCCTAGCATCCAACTCCCAGAGACTGGGACCCTGTAAAGGACTTTATGTCTCTGACTAATTTTATCTAAATCATTTTTAATTCTATTAGAACTTATTTCTTCTGAGCTATCCTGAATTTCCCAACGTTTTTCCGCTGATGTCATTTCATCAGAGCAATTCAAAAATTTCAAGGTGAACGGTGCTCTGGACATTTGCTGTCTAGAAGTATCTGTGTATATTCCCCCTTTTTGTCTAAGTAACATATCTTTAAGCAAAAGATTTGCTCATTCAATAATGGCTTGTCCTGTACTGTTATACGGAATTCCCTTAATATGATTGACACCATAAGCAAGAAAAATCACGCATTTTTGCACAGGTATAAGCAAGTGCATTATCAGTTTTTCTTGATAACAAGTACTGGTGAGTTCCAGGGACTAGAGCTGCAAACAATATGTCCCAATTCAAACTGTTCTGTAACTCATTCATTTCAAGCCTTAAGTTTTTCTTTTGTTCAGGGCCACTGCTCCACAAACAGGCTGAACCTTTTTCCAGACTATTGGGAGAGCTGTTCTTCGAGCATTGGCCCAAATTAAAAAGGCAATTTCTGAGACACCTCTTTTTCTTTCATATATTTACACAAACTTTTTGCAACAAATCTCATCCCCATAGAGTGATAGCTATTGGAGCAATAGATGGCTGGAGGACCGCCGTGTCTCCATCAGGATCACTACAATGAAGAGGTTGCACACTCTGTTGAACATCAGTGACCACTCCCATACCAGAAAAAGTAACATCCACACAACACTTTTGCCAAACCATAGGCCAATGATGAGTGGAGACAACAGAAACATCAACTCCTGAATCTAACATACCCTCCAGTTTTGTCCCATCCTCAAAGGTCATAACTAAAGTAGGCTTATCATCAGTAATCCTGTTTGCCCAAAATATTTCTGAATTAGTGCTTCCAAAATCACCTTTTCTTTTTATGCCTGTATATTTTTCTAGTATGCATGGAAACAAAAGCAGTTGAACGTTATTCCCTTTCTTTCTCTCTTTTCTTTTTCTTTTCTATCTTTCTATCTATATTTCTTTATTCCCTTTCTTTCCCTTTTTCTTCTTTCCCCTTTCTTTCTTCCTTTCTATATTTCTTTTTCTTTCTTTATTTCTGTCTTCTCTTTCTTTCTATCTTAATTTCTTTCTCCCTTTCTCTTTTTCCTTCCTTTCTTTCTATCTACATTTCTTAATTCCCCTTACTTTCTCTATATAAGAAAGGAAGGAAGGAAGAAGAAAAGAGAGATAAAAGAAATAAAATATAGATAGAAAGAAAGAAAGGAAGAAGAAAAAGAGAAAGAAAAGGAATAAAAAATATAGAAAGAAATAAAGAAAGGAAGAAGATGAAAAAGCTGAAGGAAAGAGAATAAAGAAATATAGATAGAAAGAGAGGAAGGAAGAAGAAGAAAAAGAGAAAGGGAATAAAGAAATGTAGAGGGGCTGGAGCGATAGTACACCGGGTAGAGCATTTGCCTTATTTATTTATTTATTTATTTATTTGCATTATTCCCTTTCTCTTTTTCTTCTTCCTTCCTTTCTTTCTATCTATATATTTTTTTTTGCTTTTTGGGTAACACCTGGCGATGCACAGGGGTTATTCCTGGCTCTGCACTCAGGAATTACCCCTGGCTGTGCTCAGGGGACCATAAGGGATGCTGGGATTTGAACCCAGGTTGGCCGCGTGCAAGGCAAATGCCCTACCCGCTGTACTATCTCTCCAGCCCCCTCTATCTATATTTCTTTATTCCCTTTCTTTCTCTTTTTCTTCTTCTTCCTTCCTTTCTTTCTATCTATATTTCTTTATTCCTTTTCTCTTTTTCTTCTTTTTCTTCCTTTCTTTCTACATTTCTTTTTTTTTTTTTTGCTTTTTGGGTCACACCCAGAGATGCACAGGGGTTACTCCTGGCTCTGCACTCAGGAATTACCCCTGGCAGTGCTCAGGGGACCATATGGGATGCTGGGAATCGAACCCAGGTTGGCCGCGTGCAAGGCAAATGCCCTACCCGGTGTACTATCGCTCCAGCCCCTCTACATTTCTTTATTCCCTTTCTCTTTTTCTTCTTCTTCCTTCTTTTCTTTCTATCTATATTTCTTTATTCTCTTTCCTTCTCTTTTTTCTTCTTCCTTTCTTCCTTCCTATCTATATTTTGATTCCCTTTCTTTTCCTTTTTCTTCTTCCTTTCTTTCTTTCTATCTATATTTTATTTCTTTTATCTCTCTTTTCTTCTTCCTTCCTTCCTTTCTTTCGATATATATTTCTTTATTTATCTCTCCCTTTTTTTATTTCTCGGTACCAGGCCTTTATCTTCGAGCCCCGTGTTGAGTGCCATATGTTGCAGGAAGGTGTGGTTAGACAGTTTGAGGCATTGAGATATACACACGAAAGAAATACTTTATGGAGGATCACAAACTGTCTCTGGTGTTGTTCCCCAGAGCAGCCTGTTCAACCCCTTTTATTAACTAGCTTAATGTTCTAACCAATGATATTCCGCCACATAGGCAGAATATGCAAATTAACTTAGTCAAGGGAAGCAGTATCAAAGTCAGTTACATCACGGAAAGCATCCTCAGTTAAAGTAACAGTAACAGAAAAACAATTTGAACATCCAAGCCTAGCTAGGCCTGACTGAGACTGTGAGATGTTGTACACCAACACATGCCCACCAGCAGAGAGCTCCTTTGTTAAGAAGCTATTTAACTGGCTATTTCTTGAATAGCTCATGTGGTTATATGACTGCAGTCTGCAATACTTACAGAATGAGTAAGTTCCACTTTCTGGACACAACCCAAATGGCTGTTCCATTTCCTCTCACCACTGTGTTTTCTGTCCACTACTCACTGCTTACCGATTTTCTCTTCATTCATGCCACAGCAAACTACTTGCTGCTTCTGTTCTTCCACCTGCCTCTTAATTGTTTCTGTTTCCTGATTGGTATGTCCTCTGAGTGCATCTGATTGGAACAGCCAATCAGACTGCATATACAAATGAAGGTGTGGGTAAACTATGGTTTGGTTTTTTGTTTTCTTGGGGTTTTTTTTCTATTTGCTTTTTGGGTCACACCCCGAGATACACAGGGGTAACTCCTGGCTCTTCACTCAGGAATGACCACTGGTGGTGCTCAGGGGACACTAAGGGATGCTGGGAATTGAACCAGGGTTGGCCTCCTGCAAGGCAAACACCCTACCCTCTGTGCTATTGCTCCAGCCCCGAGTGTCAGCTCACCATGGAATGACCAACAACATCACCCCCCCCTTAGAGGTTTCATAAGATGATCCCATGCTCTTAAACAAATAAGGTCTGCAGGCTGGCCAATCCAACTTTATAATGCGACCTAGTATATATAAGCTGCTTCATCTGCATTCTGACTCCTCTGTCCACTTTCTGGTTCCTCCCTCCTCCTTTCCTGCAAACAAAAGATCTACAGTTCAACCAATGAACTCCAGCATTATTAAAATACCTTGAAAGAGATTAAAGTGATGAGTCACTGATAATTCTATACCTACTACTAACTCATCACTCAGTCAAGATGGAGGGAAAAATGAGGACATTCTCAGAAAAAAGAATGAAAGGAAACAATTTGGCAAGGAAGTAATTGAGCCAGAATGAAGGAATCGGACACAGAAATAAAGTAAACAGAAACTTTTCAGCCTGGAGATAAGTCCAACTGGTTCTAATTCTTAAATGTCTACATTATGAAGGGACTGGAGTGCTAGCACAGAGGGTGCGGCGTTTGCCTTGCACGTGGCCGACCCGGGTTTGATTCCTCCGTCCCTCTCAGAGAGTTCCACAAGCTACCAAGAGTATCCCGCCCGCATGGCAGAGCCTGGCAAGCTCCCCATGGCTTATTTATATGCCCAAAACAGTCGCAACAGGGCTCACAATGGAGACGTTACTGGTGCCCGCTCGAGCAAATGGATGAGCAACGGGACCATAATGCTAACGTATATTATGAAGTTCACATATAACATGTAAGGTGAAAGAAGAATTAGGGTCAAGTGTTTGTTCTATGGGGGTTTGGGGTCACACCTGGCTGTGTTCGTGGCTTATTCCTGGCTCTGTACTTAGGGATCACTCCCCAGGGGCTCAGGGGACTAGGTAGAGCGCTGGGAACCAAAACCAAGACAAGAGCCTTCCCGACCTCTCAGGTCCTGGGTGAAGAATTTTCATTTCATTTATTTTTGGTGCCATGGACAAAGGCAAGGGTATATACATATGAACCACACACGCCAACACCGAGCTACAGCCCCAGCGCAGAGAGTAAAAGCAATGCTTTGTTTATTTGGGGGCCATATCTGGCAATACTCAGGGGTGACTTCAGCTCTGCTCTCAGGAATCATTCCTGGTGGGCTCAGGAGACCATACGGGATGCCAGGGATCAAACCTGGTGGGCAGCGTGCACAGCAAGTGCCTTCCATGCTTTCCTATACCTTTGGCCCCTGGAGAAAAAGGGTGTTTTTGATGTCTTCATCAGTGATTAGCTTTAAGCTACAGAAGAAGGACAGCGGGTGTGTGTGAGGGGGCTATATCTGGCAGTGCCTTGCACTACTCCCAGCTCTGTGCTCAGAGACGACTCCCAGTCTGGGACCGTGTAGATCTGGGCATTGAACCCTGCCCCAGCACGTGAAGCATACACTCAGCCCTGCCCTTCGGCAGTCTCTGTGCTCCATTCAGTTTCAGGTTAAATGAGTGTCTGAGTGAAATGGTCAGGGTCACATGTGAAGAAAGAGGATGCAAAGAAATGAGAGGACCGGAAGAGAACACAGTCTTCATAGTTTGGAGGCCGCACAACTGTGCAGAGTGTGAGAGGTGATGGCACGGGCATCCTGCGACACTGGGGGTGAGAGGAAGCAGCCCGGAGCAAAGGCTGCCATTGGGGCCACTCCACAACCGCCAGATCTCTGGAGAAGCAGGTTTTCCTTTCCTTCCCTGCCCCGGCTCCTGTCTGCAGCCCGCTTAGCTCATTCTTCCAACGCCCAAGGCCCTGTGGTAAATCTCTCCTGTCTGAAGCTTTGAGGCCTTTCCTGGGCAAGCCTGAAGCATGTGGTATTGGAATCCCGCATGATGCAGCCACTCTTCCGATAGCTGGCACAGCTGCACTCCTGCTGCCTCTGCTGCTGTCATCCCTGGCCCCACAGCAAGTGTGCAGCTCCCAGCACACGTGTGTGAGCCAGCCCCCGGCACGGCAACAAGGAAGGGAAGGCCAGGGACTGGGGGAAAAAGAAACGTGTTGGACCTGGAAAGAATTTACACCGGGGAAGGTACTTCCAGCACTGCACAGGGTTCTCAGTCCAACCGGGAGTGAGCCCTGAGTGCAGAATGAGGAGGAAGATTGAGCACCTGCGAGTGTGGACCCCCAAGACAAACAGACATACACATAGGATGCATGTTCCCATTCTATGTGGAACTCACCCATTCACACCACTGGCTGAATTCTTAGTTGTTTTGGGAAAGGAACTCTGCAGGAATTTCTCTGCAGGAATGCCGGCGGTGCCTGGAGGTTAGTCTCCCTGCTTGCTGACATGTCACTCGTCTTTGGGTGATTTGCTCTGAACGAAGATGAAGTCCTTTCCTTTCAGTGTCTGATTGTCTGATTTGTATTGATGTTCGGGAAAGGGACGAAGTTAGTCTTACTGTGGTTCTGGTAGCTTCTTTTCCTGCACTTCCATGTGACCTGCAGGCATTGTCCCCACTCGCCCTCCTTATAATTTACCCACCGTTTTGAAGGCTGTCGTTAGTTCTCATATAGAAACAACGTCGTAGGTGCTCCATCTGCTCAGTGCTCGCCTTCACGTGGTCGACCGGTTCCGCCCCCGGGATGTGGTCCCCCGAGCTCCATCAGAATGTGTGTGTGGGGTCCCCAGCAGAACAACAGCAGCAGAAAACTGATTTCTTTATCTTAGCTATGCTCTACCTTCTGCCCAGCCCAGCACCTACCCGGTTTAGGGTTTGGTTTTTTTCCGGTTCTTTACCCTTTTCTCTTGTCTGTTTATTGGGGCGGGGGCAGGGGGGCGCCTGGCAGTCCTCAGGGGCTGCTCTGTGTCTGCTCAGGGGACCCCCAGGTGCCCGGGCTTGACGCGTGCACCAGCCTGATGCTGGCCACATCCGTGCACGCCAGGAGGGAGAGGGGGAGGGGCGGCCCGGCTGGGGCTGGAGAGCGGCTGGGGCTGGTGCCCTGCACTCGGCTTCCCTCCCCCCATCCGCCCCTGCCCCCAGCCGCTGGGCTGCAGATGGTGTGGGGGAGAGGGGCCAGGGCGCGCTGCAGGGCTGGGCGTCCCGACCGCAATGGCACGGGCCGTCCTGGGAGTCCGGCGTCTCACCCGTGTCCTTCCTCCCCAGACACGTGGATGCCCCCTGTGGGGCAGGTGTGCCGCCGCCACGGAAGCCCGGGCTTGTCCCTGAGGAGGATCCTGAGCAGGACACGGAGGGCCGCGGCTCAGCACGGACCCTGCCACGTGACTGCAGACACTTGGACGGCAAGGCGCGGGCGCAGCCCCTCCCCCAGACGCCCTCCCAGCGGCTCCTGAAGCCCCATCGCGAGCCTGCACAGTCCAGGGACACAGCTGCTGTGGCCTCCCTGGGCGCCCCCGCTCTCCTGGACGACCCCGCTCACCTGAACGCCCCCCTGAGTGCTCACCTGAGCTCCCTCCTGGGTGTTCTGATAATGCACTTGCTTATACCTCTGCAAAAATGCGTGATTTTTTCTCTGCTTATGGTGTCAATCATATTAAGGGAATATTGTATAACAGTACAGGACAAGTCATTATTGAACGAGCAAATCATTCGCTTAAAGGTATGTTACTTAGACAAAAAGGGGGAATATATACGGATTCTCCTAGACAGCAAATATCCAGAGCACTGCTCACCTTGAATTTTTTGAATTGCTCTGATGAAATGACATCAGCGGAAAAACGTTGGGAAATTCAGGATAGCTCAGAAGAAATGAGTTCTAATAGAATTAAAAATGATTTAGATAAAATTAGTCAGAGACGTAAAGTCCCTTACGGGGTCCCAGTCTCTGGGAGTTGGATGGCAGGCCAGGTGGAAAGGTGGGGACGAGGGTTTGCTTTTAGTTCAGCAAACAGAAACCATTTTTGGTGTCCTACAAAAAGACTGAAGCTTCTCAGTGAACAAGGGATAGCAAATGAAAAAAACAGCGGTATGGATTCCTTCTTTTAAAATTTTTGCTGGTTTTGTAAAAACAGAAGCGCTTCTTTTTTGACCCAATTTTAACAAGCAGGAGACAGGCTAGTTAGACTGAGAAACGGGGTATAATCCCAATCAGCCGATAGGAAATTTTTACCCTGGGGACTGCCTTCCTTTCTCTGTCCATCAGTTTTTCTTCCCTGGTTCTTGGAGAGTCCAATCAATTGATCAGGTGTGTATGAATGCACATGCATGTGATTTTTGTTATCTTTCTGTATGTCTGTCTGTGTTGAGTGCTTTAAATGTTAAAGTCAGATTGAAATCAGAATGGAAATCCTTGTAAGTGGGCAAAGAGTTCCATCAAAAAGATTAGTAATATGTACTCCAAAAAATCTTTTAAATTTGGGTGTTTTGGAGCTTATTAAGAATTGTAGGGGCTGGAGCAATAGTACAGAGGGTAGGGCATATGCCTTGCACGCAGCCGGCCCGGGTTCGATTCCCAGCATCCTATATGGTCCTCTGAGCACTGCCAGGGGTGATTCCTGAGTGCAGAGCCAGGAGTAACCCCTGTGTGTTGCCAGATGTGACCCAAAAAGCAAAAAAAAAGACTTGTAAAATGCAAGCATGAACCCAAGGTGAAAATTGTTAAAGAATGGTGTAAAAGCTTCATGATTTGAAATATCTAAGGTATAAGAACTATTAAAATTAATTAGAAAGATTTTTTCTCATGCTATCTAAAAATGGTACAAGTTTTTGTGATGCTAGTACATTTTTCTCTCTAAATATTTATATTATAATTTTTGTTTGTATCTGCATTGTACTGAGTTGTTAAAAAGAGAATTGAAATAATTGTATATAAAAACAAGTTCAAAAGGTACTGGTTTAGGGCTGGAGTGATAGCATAGCGGGTAGGGCATTTGCCTTGCACGTGGCCGACCCGGGTTCAAATCCCAGCATCCTATATGGTCCCCTGAGCACCGTCAGGGGTGATTACTTAGTGCAGAGCCAGGAGTAACCCCTATGCATCGCCAGGTGTGACCCAAAAACCAAAAAAAAAAAAGGTACTGGTTTAGTTCAAAACATATGTTGTTTTGGGGCTGGAGCAATAGCACAGCGGGGAGGGCGTTTGCCTTGCACGCGGCCGACCCGGGTTCGATTCCCAGCACCCCATATGGTCCCCTGAGCACCACCAGGGGTAATTCCTGAGTGCAGAGCCAGGAGTAACCCCTGTGTACCGCCGGGTGTGACCCAAAAAGCAAAAAAAAAAAAAAAATATGTTGTTTTTTTTAAAAATTGTATTGAATCTCTGTGAGATAGTTACAAGCTTTCATGTTTGGATTACAATCTCACAATGATCAAACACCCATCCCTCCACCAGTGCACATTCCCTACCACCAATATCCCGGGTATACCCCCACTTCCCCTCCCTCTCCCTGCCTCTATGGCAAACAATATTCCCCATACTCTCTCTCTACTTTTGGACATTACGGCTTGCAATACAGACACTGAGAGGTCATCATGTTTGGTCCATTATCTACTTTCAGCATGCATCTCCCGTCCCAACTGGTTCCTCCAGCCATCATTTTCTTAGTGATCCCTTCTCTATTCCATCTGCCTTTTCCCCATCCACTCATGAAGCAGCCTTCCAGCTATGGGGCAATCCTCCTGGCCCTTGTATCTACGGTTCTTGGGTGTCAGCCTCATGTGATATTATTCTATGCTCTACAAAGGAGTGCAGTCCTTCTATGTCTGTCCCTCTATTTCTGACTCATTTCACTTAGCATAATAATCTCCATGTCTATCCATTTATAAGCAAATTCCATGACTTCATTTCTCCTAACAGCTGCGTAGTATTCCATTGTGTAGATGAACCTAAGTTTCTTTAACCAGTCATCTGTTTTAGGGCACTTGGGTTGTTTCCATACTTCAGCTGTTGTGAACAGTGCTGCAATGAATATATAGGGACAGATGTCATTTCTTCTGTGCTTTTTTGCATCCTCGGGTTACTCCTGGCTCTGTACTCAGGGATTACTCCAGGCAGTGCACAGGGGGACCATAGGGGATGTCAGGGATCGAACCCTTGTCAGCCATGTGTAAGGCAAATGCCCTCCCTGATGCACTATCATGTAGGATAACATAGCCTCAGTTAGTTTAGGTTTATTGGGTTACTCCCATCACAGTGCTCCCATCCCTCTGTTTTTATTTGTAACTTCTTTCTTTGTGTTCTGTTAACTTGTAAATATTTTTCTCTTCTCCTTGAGTCCTTTGCATAGTTTATTCAGAGCCATGTCCTTTGTATGGACACAGGAAGACTTAGCAAATGCTATGCTTTTGTAAACTGGGAGTCATTTGACTCTACATGATATTTTCCTTCTGGGCATCTGTTGTCTCGACCTAAGCCTCAGCTTCCTTTACTTCCTAGCACCCCCAAAAGCAGGGTCCCGACGAGGGATGAGATGGACCCAGGGCAAGCAGTGAGTTGTGTGCTATCCTGGCATCGAGATGGGTCTGGCCAAAGTGCCTAATGCTTAACTATAAGTTAAAAGCTTCATCATGGACAAATGCTGTCATGATCCAAACAGTGATAACTAGATTCGGACCCTGCTAGGGTTAGGAGTGATTAATCTGGCCTGAGTGCTGTGGTCTGAGTCTGTGGCAAGATGTTGCCAGGAGAACTGCCCTACAAGCCTCAATGTATATTTCTTAATGTGTCCATACAAAAGTAACCAGTATTAAGATGTGAATAAGTTCTTGGCCTAGAAAAGGAGAAAAACCTTAAGAGGTATTTTGCCTGCTGGCAGTCAGGAAGGGCTTTGGAATGCCCGACCCTCAGGAAGGGCTTTTTGATGTTGATTTTGCTAGCTGACCGTGTGTAGCCTAGAGGGCAAGGTGAAGAAAGACAAGCAGGGGGAGAGAAGGAGCTTCGAGCAGCAGAATCCAAAGGGAAGGAGGATCCAGAGAGCAGGATGGAGGAGTGCGGAGCTAGGAAGGAAGAGGCGCGTGGAGTGAATGGAATAAGCGGCAACTGATCAATCAACTGGCTTGGCCCTCGTTTCCTCTTCCGTCTGCCCCATGGCCCAGGCCACTCCGGCTGGGAGAGCGGCCCAGAACCAAACCCCCGAGCGCGGGGGGCAGCCGACGGGGAGAGCTGCCAGGGCTCTTCCCTGGTCATCCACTGGCAGATGTTTTTCACACTATCGCTTCGGCCCACAAGTATTTCCTTTCTCATAACCTATTTCAATCCCATTGGGATGCCTCAAGACGTGCATACCTGGCCCCTGTCATTCTACACTCCTGGCTCCACACATCTCTCTCTACTATTTTCAGTCTCTGGATCCCCCACGCCCAGGGGTTGAGACAATGTCTTCCAATTTATCCTGTTCAAATTGAACTCTCTCATCGGCTCTGTCTTTTCAGTCATCTAATCCTACTGTAGAGCCTGGCACGCTCCCCATGACGTATTCAATATGCCAAAAACAGTAACAAGTCTCACAATGGAGACATTACTGGTGCCTGCACAAGCAAATCGATGAACAACGGGACGGCAGTGCTACGGTGCAGTGCAGTCCTCCTCAGAGTTGTCAAGATCCAACACTGCATTGCTCATCGACATTATTAGATGTCTGTGGGAAAGCAAAGTCACTGCCAGAGGCCCCCGTGTGCTGCTAAGGGAAGATGAAGGGCCCCAGAGACACTCAGCAGGCTCAGGGTTGGGGGCAGTCTTTGCATGCACTGTAGGCCCAGTTCCCCTCAGTACCCCATGCACCCCAGGGAGAGACCCCAAAAGCCTGAGTCAGGTGCGGCCCCCAAACAAACCAAGAAACATGCTGGAAACCAGATGCTGTGTTTCTGGACCTCTGCAGTTTACTTCCTAACAAACTTCATCAGGGCCGGAGGGAGAGTACAGTGGGTAGGGCGTTTGCCTTGTAATACATGGCCGACTCTCATTCAATCTCTGTGGTCCCCTGAGCCCTGCCAGGTGTGATCCCCGAGTGCATAACCAGGAGGAAGCCTGAGCACTGCCGGGTGTGGCCCTGAAACAAACGAAACCAAACACCCAACAAAATTCTCTTCTGTCCTTTCCGGATGTCATTGTGTGTCCCGAGTTAGAGCTGTCCCTACTTTGGAGGTTCTCAGTAGCAGACAGTTTTGTCCCCAGAGGACATTTGGAACGGTGTGGAGACGTTAGGGTTCAGCTAGAGGGAGAGTGCAGTGTCAAGGCTAGTGTGCTCTGGAGGCTTCTAAGCATCCAGCAGTACTGGACAGCCCTCCCCACCCCAGCCAAGACCCCACTCCCACAGGCCAGCAGTGCTGCGAGAAGCCCCCTCCCTCATCACCATCCCATGACTACGGGCCTCCAGGCTCTCAAGGGGACAGTTTCCTGGAACACAGGCTCATGCAAGGACCCGGCCTAATCACAAGAACCCAGAGCTGGCCTGGGTTCTGGTCCTGGATCGGTGCCAGTGTGTGGCACTTTCCACGACCTTCCCCCGTCTTGGCTGTGTTGAGGGCTGCAGTCAAAGGAGCTTGGGGGTCTCTTGGGGGCTTGCTGCTTAGGGGTCCCTCCCTGTGTTCTCATGTGTTTTTTGGGCTCACTCAGCAGTGCTCAGGCTTACTCCTGGCTCTGTGCTCAGGGAACCTGCCCGACAGGGGCATGTGGGCCAGGGACAGAACCTGGGTCAAGTGTGTGCAAGGCCAAGAGCCCTATGTGAATTTTTGTTCCAGTTGATGTTCTCAAACTGGCTTTGTTCTGAGATATGTTTCTGCAAGAAAATTCTTCTCTTTCAGATACTAACCTGCTTCTAGTCATCTCTCTCGCCCTCTTCCTTCTCAGGTTCCTTTTCTTTCTCTCTCCCTCTGTCCCTTCTCTCTTCTCCTCTCATTCTGCGTCCCTTCCAATTTTCTCTCCCTCCACTTGCAGTGCTCAGCGTCCCTTTTACTGTGCTCAGGGGATTACGTGCCCCTTTGGGGACTCTGAGCCCATTGTCCAAATGTGCTCCCAGAGATTAATCTGGACCCTGCAAGCAAACTCTACTCCTCTGCACTTCACACTTCATAAAAGGAAAATTACTTAGTCCCGATTAGATTTTATCAAAACTGCGTTGCTGTTTTACCATCAACCATCACTGACACCTGGTAATGAAATGCTCTTAGGGATTGGTGCTCACAAATACTCCATAAAGCTTCAACTGTTCAAATCAATCTTCAGGTTGCTGGAGCAATAGCACAGCGGGTAGGACATTTGCCTTTCATGCGGCCGACCCAGGTTCAATTCCCAGCTTCCCATATGGTCGCCTGAGCACTGACAGGAGTAATTCCTGAGTGCAGAGCCAGGAGTACCCCGTGTGCATAGCCAGCTGTGACCCAAAAAAAGCAAAAAAAAAAAAAATCAATCTTCAGTCTCCATTTTTTTTTGAGTCTTAATCGGTACTTTATTGTTATTATTTTTCTTTTCTTTTTTTTTTAAATTTTATTGAATCACCATGTGGAAAGTTACAAAGTTCTCAGGCTTATGTCTCAGTTATACAATGCTCAAACACCCGTCCCTTCACCAGTGCCCATATTCCACCACCAATAAAAAAAAAACGTATACATCCCACCCCTCACCCCCCAAACCCCTCTCCCCCGCATAACTGATAAATTTCACTTCCTTTTCTCTTTACCTTGATTACATTCCATATTCCAACACGAAACTCACTATTGTTGTTGTTGGAGTTTCAACACAGACTCACTATTTTTGTTGGAATTTATCCCCCAAGAATACAGCCCTATTGACAAGGAAATATTTGATAATTAGTTTTACACTGATGAGAATGAAGAGATACGCGGTTTACAATTTCTGTATTTTAGAAATTAAGTCCAGGGAGATTTAAGTTGGAAATAGAATCATTTCCCTTCCTGGAGCAGCACAGAGGAAAAGCTTAGTTCACAGTCTGGATACATGGTTGCAAGCACTTGCTGGAACCCCAAGTCATAAAGCTGGCTCTGGCTCCTGCTCATTCTGCAGCCACGCGGCTGTGCAAAGGCATGGCCACCCGTGTCGAATCTCAGCCGGAGCCCGACCTCCTGGCCTGGCCCGAGACTGCCCAGGCGTCCTGCTGTTTCAAGTTCAAAGCTCATTTTTTTTTCCATGCCACAAAGTTCATACCAGCTCAAAGGTCCCATAAAATGTCGGACACCACGCCTCCTCCTCCGGGAGGGAAGAGAGACCAAGGAAGAAGGATATTTCCTCTGTTAGCCGGCGTGGGGCAAAAGCTTAGTTCATCTAAATCCCCATTTTAAAGCAAATAGTTTTCTTCATTTGATGAAGGGACATGATAATCCAGAGTTTAAACCCTTCTGAGAAACACACAATCACATGGGACAACATGAGCTAGGGATGTCATGCAGTGGTAGAAGCCTGCATGCGTGAGGCTCTGGGTTTGATCCCCGGCACTGTTGAAAAAAGTTCTTAAAACTGATTTGAAATGTGAAAAATGGATTTAAAGCAGCGGAAGAAAAAGGTACTGAAGCTAGTACAGCAGGTTTGTAACAACTGCTGAGCCTTCCAGCAATGGATGTGGGGAGAGTTTTTCATGCTCTTCTCCCTTTGCAGATTTGGGAAGCTTCATATGCTGGGGAAATGTTCTTAGCATGACCTATGAAACAAGGTCTGGGGTTTTTTTTGGGGGGGTGGTTAGCAGAATTGCTAAGTCATTGAGAGGAAGCTTTGCCCCCTCCCAGAAATTAATTTCCATACTTTCAGTGTACAGTTTTTATGATTTACCCAACAGTAATTACTCAATGAATGATTTTGGGAGCAGAATATTAGGGGTCACATCCGGCAGTGCTCAGGGCTACTCCTGGCACACACACTTGGGGATCACTCCTAGTGGGGCTTGAAGGACCGAATGCAGGTCGGCCACAGGTACGACAAACACCTTAAGTCTTGGACTATCTCTGCAAACCCCATCCACCAATAATTAAAACTCCAGATCCATTTAGACCCACAGACCGCTGGACTAATTTTTTTTTAATGAACCTTTCTTGGTCCCACCCACCAGAGAAGTACCACGGGAGGAAACGGCCAGCTGCTCCCTACTCAGCACTCACAGGGGTGGTCTCATGCTCTGGCCAGTGTGGTAGAAAATCGTGGTCACCCTCCCCAGAAGGTCCCAGGCACCTTACAGTGCCACCAGTCACTTCACAGTTCTCTGGGGAAAGGCTGCAAGTGATTCCCTCAGGGGAGTTTCTGGAAAAGGGAAAATAAACCACTCAGGAACATCATGGTGGCTCCCAGGGATGCTACCAAAGGCGCAGTGCCAAGTTCCTGTGAGTCGGGCCTGGAGGGCATTGAAAACGACGATGGGAAGTCAATGCCCTGCTCGCTGCTTACGGCTTGGTACGTGTAGATGACAGTCAGGAAAACGCAGATGCTCGCGACGGTGCACAGAAACCCGGACATCAGAAAATAATTCTTCGTCTCAGACAACTTCGCCATGAACACATTCCAGAGAGCCAGAATGAGGGCGACCTTTCCCAGGTACCCCAGAATAACGCCGAGGAGCAGGAGGTACTGGACTCTCTGAAATGAAGGAGGGAGGTAACTGTCGAAGAACGGATAGCTGTGGCAGAAAGGTGCGACGCGGGTGCGCGGCACTTGGTAGATGCAGACTTTCCATATGCCCACGAGGGCCAGGCCTTGGGGACTGCTCATGTGCCATATCCGCCACTCGGCGAAGCCCATGGCTGCGGTGCACATGATCAAGCCAACAGTGAGCAGAGCAAAGTTTGCCACATGCAGGTTGCTGTGGTGGACCCGCGTGTTCCACAGTCCGGGAGTCTTCCAGGGCCTGCAAGAGAGAGAGAGAGAGAGAGAGTTCCACACCAAGTAAAGGGTGTTTGGAGGAGCCGCTTGGGTCGGGAGATGCGTGCCAAAGGTAGACTATAGATCAAACACAATGGCCACCCAATGCCTCTATTGCAAACCACAACACACCAAAGGAAAGAGAGTAAAAGGGAATGCCTTGCCTCAGAGGCAGGGTGGGGTGGGTGAGGATGAGGTGGGAGTTGTGGAAGGGATGCTGGGACCATTGGTGGTGGAGAATGGGCACTGGTGGAGTGGTGGGTACTTGATCATTGGATGACTGAAACGTAAACATGAAAGTTTATAAGTCTGTAACTGTTCCTCATGGTGATTCACTATAAAAAATTTTAAAAAAAAACTTTACTCTTTACAAACTTTTTTATTTTTTAGTAGCAGGTCACTATCTGATTTTTTAATTAACTTTTATCTTAAGGTATTGTTTCTTGCAATTGCATGGTATTCCATTGTCTATATACCGCTCCTTCAGTATCCACTTATCTGCTGTTGGACACTGGCTGATTCTATATCCTAACTCCTGTGTAATTGCTGCAATCAATGGTGTTGTGCAGAGAGAGAGAGAGAGAGAGAGAGAGAGATCGTTCCGGCACAGGGATGGGGTGAGGCCAGAATGGGCGTGGAACATCCAAGACACGGGCCTGCAGAGACACTGGACCCTCACCCTCTGTCTCGGGCATCTCACCCCATCAACATGCCAAGAGCCAGGGACAACACTTGCCCCCAACCTCCACCCGCACCGACCCTCCATACAGTGGGCTGCACTTCAGGGAACTAGGGCAAAGGCACCATATCAGTGTCCTCACGAGGCCACATGCTGAAGCGCAACCTCGTGGCCTCTGTGTAATACTAAAACTGTTGGCATGGACACCACGTGCACTGTACCTGAGACACAGAGCTCCTGGGCAATGCTCAGGAGGTCACCGGAAGCCCCCACGAAGCTGCCTGCCACTGTTCACACACAGCTCGGTCTTGTCAAGGGTGCTCTGTGTTCGTGGCCCTGGTGCATGGTTGGTTCCTTTCCGGGGCACGGCAGGATGGAAGGGCAGGGAGGAACCCCAGCATTCAGGCCTCTGCCTGGGTTCCAGGTCTGCCCACGGCAAACACCCGCACTCCCCAGCTAACACGGGCTAATGTTGGCGCTCCACGCCTGCCTAGCTTACAGCGGAAACTCCTGGTCCTCTGCAAAGCACACTTTCCACTTCAGAAAAAAAGAGGCTAGAGTGTACAACCTGAGTGCTGTGGTCTGGGGCCAAGCAAAAGACCATGCAGCCACGATAAGAGAGAAAAGAGTGAAAAAGGGGTGAGAGAGAGAGAGAGAGAGAGAGAGATAACTCTCTGAGCTAGAACCCAGGCTCTGCAGCCTGCAGACTCAGTATAAGAAATAAACGGACCACCCATGCCCCACCTTTCCAGAAGCCCCAGCAGTCAGGCTGTCCTCTCACGTGCCACCATGCTGACCCACTCACCAGCCCCACTCTTCAGCGTTACTAAATCTCCAGGGAGATGTAAGCCAAGCAGGTGAATTCACGGGCATACCAGTTCTGTTTCCTGCCCCATTTCCCACCCACCGCCCACTGAAAACTTGTGGGTACTCTCAGGACTGGGGCTGGCCGAGTCCTGTCCCTGTCTGGACACTTTCGCATGACCCGCTAGCCACACTTGCACCCCACAGCTGCCACCACGCCAAAGGACCTCACTCCATGGCTCCACTAAGGATCTCTGCAGACTCATCCCAGTTCTACATATTTTGAAATATCTGGACACTTTCAAATTGCACAGGACTGAAATTCCAGTAGGAGCTCACCACAGTAGATAGGAAGGTAACCTGGATGTCAAGAAAACTCAACAAATGAAACCAATAACACAAAAGGCTCAAATGCTATGAAAAGCGTAGTAAATCCTCAGATAGAGACCCTGTGCTAAGATAGAACCATTTTACCCACTGTGTTATTGCTCCAGCCCCCAAACAAGGAGGGCTCTTACCCTCTTCCCATCCCACTGCCCTGGCACTCTGACCTCTCCGTACATCATGTGGACAGAGGAAGTCCCCTCCACCCAGATCTCCTACCCAGCACGTGCCCCTACTGTCCCATAATGCTGATGCTGGCCTCTTAAGTCATCCAGGTGTGTCAAGGGTTCCTATCCTCTTCCTGCCCAGTGTCCCCTGCCTCATGACCACTCCCTGGGTCCTCTGGACCAAGGAAGACCCCTGGTTAGTCAACCCTAATCTCTCAGACTCAGACTACAATTTCCCCCTTCCAACCAACTTCAAAGACAACTGGAAGACAATTTCACCCTTTGAACTTCACCAACTCCAAGGGTTGTCTGTTTTGACATTTGGCCTCAAATGTCTCCAAAATACCCCTCTATGCAAATGAGATTACTTATTCACTCTCATGACCACTGAAATAGCAACTACTGGAACAGAAACTTTTTTATTTTATTTTATTTTTATTTTTTTTTTGCTCTTTGGGTCACACCCAGCGATGCTCAGGGGTTACTCCTGGCTTTGCACTCAGGAATTGCTCCTGGAAGTGCTTGGGGAACCATATGGGATGCCGGGGATCGAACCCGGGTCGGCCGCGTGCAAGGCAAACGCCCTACCCGCTGTGCTATCACTCCGGCCCCTGGAACAGAAACTTTTTTTACAAAAAATTTTTAAATGTTTACAGGAACCACTGTGAGGTACATTTACAGACTTACAAACTTTCGTGCTTACATTTCAGTCGTACAATGATCGAGTACCCATCCCTCCAACAGTGCCCATTCTTCACCACCAATGGTCCTAGCATCCCTACCACCACCCCCACACCTTCCCCCCACCCCACCCCGCCTCTGTGGCAGGGCATTCCCTTTTGCTCTCTCTTCTCTTTTGGTATTTTGGTTTGCAATATACGAATTGCAAAAACAACTTGATTCCTTCCACACACACATTCACAAAAGTGGCAGTACAGTCCCATCTATCATTAATCTCTCTCGATGTCCATGGATTTAATTTCCCTATAATGAGTCATAGAGTAGCTGGATGGATCAGGAAAGAAAATGCATTCATTTGCTTCCTACAGGAAACACCTAAACACACAGGATAAATACAGATTCAGAGTGAAAGGATGAAAAACACTCATACAAGTTCATTGGAGATGGGGGACAGAAAAAGCTGGTTCAGCCATACTTCTATCAGACTGAATTCCATTCAATATAATGGAAGTACTCAGAGACAGTGGTGGACGCTACTTATTGTTAAGGGGACAAAAGACCAAAAAAATACTGTCATCAACATTTATGTACCAAATGAAGGCCCAGGAAGGCTCACATACCTAAAGAAACACATTGACAGAAACACAGGAGTGGTGGGAGACTTCAGCACTCCACTTTCACCCTACACAGATCATCTAGTTGGAATATTAGTAAAGAGACCAGAGATTTAGATAAGGGGCTAAAAGAACTGTTGGACATATACAGGGCTCTTCATTCCCCAAACAGAATACACATTCTTCTCTAGTGTCCGTAGAACATTCTCCAGGATAGATTCCCTGTTAGTGCAAAACTCAGACATACATAAATTTACAAATATAGAAAGTTATTTGGTGAGATGCTTCCAAACATAATGAGAGGTCACTCTGAACAACTTTAGAGCTGGAGAATCTTAAGAAATGGATAGATTCTTAGAGTCATGTTTTCTCCCAAAGTTGAATGAAGAGGAAGTAGAAAGCCTAAACAGGCCAATCCCAAGTAAAGAAATTAAAGCAGTAATTAAGAATCTCCCCCAAGAACAAAATTCCTGGTCCAGACAGTTTCACTAGTGACTTCTATCAAATCTTCAAAGAAGATTCACTGCCTAGACTCCTTAAGCGCTTCCAAAACATCCTTCCTAACACCTACTATCAAGCTAACATAACACAAATACCCAAAGTAAACAGACACTTCCAGAAAAGACAATTTCAAACCAATCTCCCTGATGAACATCCATGCAAAAATCTTGAAAATTCAGCCAAGCAAATCCAACAACATATTGTAAAATATTATCCACCCTGATCAAGTGTGATTCATACCTGGGATGCAAGGGTGGTTCATCATATGCAAATCAGTGGACACAATACACCACAGCAATAAAAGGAAAGAGCCTGATCAAGTCAACTGATGGAGAGAAAACTTTCGATGATATCCAACATTCATTCATGATAAAAACAAACAAACAAACAAACAAACAGTTCATCAAAACAGGGTTGGAAGGAACCCTTCCTCCAGAGAGTAATGGCAGCCAGTATCTTTCTTGATGGTGAAACACTGAGAACATTCTCTATGAGATAAGGTCCAAGGCAAGAATGTCCACTACTATCTCCACTTTTATTCAACATTGTATTAGAAGTTCTGCCTACAGCAATCAGGCAAGAAAAACAAAATCAAAAGGACCCAAATTGGAAACTAAGAAGTTCAATGATCACTATTGCAGATGAAGTGATTCTATACATAGAAGATGGTAAAGAGTTTATAAAAGGACTCCTAGAAACAATAAACATATACAGCCAAGTAGCCAACTAAAAATTGAATACACAAAAATTGGTTGTGTTCTTATATACAAAGAATGAATCAGAGGATAAACAGATCAAGGACTCCATCCCATTTAAAATAGTCTCACGGTGATTCAATTTTAAAAACTTTTAAAAAAAATCAAATTTTTAAAAATTGTATACAAAATACTACTGTATTGTGCGGGACCCGTGGTCAAGATCTCCAAGGCTGCTCGGATTGGGACTGGGCCTCTTCCATCCAGATCCCCCATTTTTCAGTAGCTAGGCAGTCACACCCAGAAACTGACCCTGGCGCCATGTGATCCCATCAACAGCCAACATCCAGAGACTATAAAACCAAGCTGATTGCATCCACGTGACATCTAATAGCCTAGTTCTCCCTCTTGGAGAATATGATAAGCTACCAAGAATCTACTGCCTGCACAGGAGAGCCTGGCAAGCTCCCCGTGGAGTCTTCAGATCCTAAATACAGTAAAAGACATATACATACCTCTGAGAGAGCCCGGCAAGCTACCGAGAATATGCCGCCTGCACGGCAGAGCCTGGCAAGCTACCTGTGGCATATTCGACATGCCAAAAACAGTAACGATAGGTCTCATTCCCCTGACCCTGAAAGAGCCTCCAATCGTTGGGAAAGACAAATAAGGAGAGGCTGCTAAAATCTCAGGGCTGAGTGTAATAGAGACGTTACTGGTGCCCACTCGAGTAAATCAATGAACAATGGGATGACAGTGATACAGTGACAGTATCCAAAAACCACAAGTATCTAGGAATTGGAAAAAATGTGGGAGATCTACACCATAATAACTTTTAATCACTTTAGAAATAAATAGAGAAGACCTTAGGAAATGAAAAAAGTAACCCATGCTCATGGATTGGAAGAATTAATATTGTTAAAATGACTATCCTACTTAAGTTATTAGATAGATCCAATGCACTCTTCATCCAAATTCAGATGACGTTCTTCAAGGTCCTAGAAAAGCCAATTATAAAGTTTGTATGGAATCAGAAGAGACCACGAATATTCAAAGCCATACTGAACAATAAGAAACTGAGACAAATCCCATTGCCTAATCTGAAACTTTATTACAAAGCTATAGTGATCAAAACAGCATGCTACTGGAATAAAGATAGGCCCTCTGATCAGTGGGTCAGAACTGAATACCCAAGGTCAAAACCGCATATATGAGCAGTTAATTTTTGATAAAGATGAACATGAAATGGAGTAGATAGCCTCTTCCAAAAATGGTAGCTTGAAACCTGAGGAACTATGAGTAAAAAATTACGGCTGGATCCATATCTCACACCACACAAAAAGTTACATTTACGCTGGATCAAAGACCTTGAGATCTGACCAGAAACTCTAAAATAACATTGAGGAAAATATAGGGAGAACTCTCCAATAACTGGACCTCAAAGGCATTATTTAATGATCTGATATACTGGAAAAGTTAACGAAGTGAAAAATGAACAAACGGGACTACATAAAATTAAAGTTTCTGGATGGCAAAGGAAACCAGGGCTAAAAGTAAAAGACTGTGTGGGAGAAAATATTCACACTCAATATACCAGATAAAGGGTTGATAACCAATATATATAAAATACCCTAAAAGATGAACAAAAAAAGCCTTAATACATTATTTAAAAATGGGGAGAGAAGAAATAATGGTGGTGGGATGGGTGTTAGAATATTGAATGTCTGTAACTAAACTAATGACTTAATAAAGTTATTAAGATAAATAATTTTGGGGGGCTGGAGCAATAGCACAGTGGGTAGGTTGTTGGCCTTGCATGCGGCCGACCCGAATTCAAATCCCAGCATCCCATATGGTCCCAGAGTACTGCCAGGAGTAATTCCTGAGTGCAGAGCCAGGAGTAACCCCTGTGCATGGCCGGGTTTAACCCCCCCCCAAAAAAAGTAAGTAATTTTTTAAATGGGGGCAGGAAATGAATAGTCACTTCTCAGAGGAAGACAGGTGTTGGGGACTGTTCAGGACCCTGAACAAAAGAGGGCCCCCGCAACCTTTACTCTGGACAAACCGGAAAATTCCATTACCAGCGTTTGCATAATCTGAGGCACAGGTACCCTTGTGACAAAGGAAATAGCTAACCTCTAGAAGTAAAAGTAGCCCAGGGCAGTTAACCACGAGACCCCAAGTAGAATACCTTCCTTTACACTAAAAGCCATACTTCAGCTTACGAAACCTTGCACGTTCCTCCTGACAGATGTTCCTGCCAGATAAACCCTTGTCTTCCCCTCCCCACTATTTCTCAACCAACTCTTAGAGAATATTGTAGCCCACCAAAGAACACCCCGAACTTTTCCTTATTTGGTCTGAGAAGACACTTCCCTGATGATTAACAACTCATGTACCAACGCCCTGCTAAGAAAGGTATAAAACCAGCCTAATAATAAGGACGCTCTTGATCAGCATGTGTTGTCTTGAGCCTCTTTCTTTCTAACCTCACCAGTTTTATTCTCAGGTCGGTACCACTTACAGAACCCACGCAATTAGGACCGCTTTCCACTGTTGTCTCTCCGAGGGCCAGAGAGATTTCGGGGGAACGCGCAGACAGGTAGATGACTAGTAAGCACATGAAAAAGTGCTCAGTGCCACTTATCATTAGGGAAATCCAAATCAAGACAACGAAAATGGCACATGTCAAAAATAGTAGGAACATCTTTTGCAGTCATGACAGAGTTTGTTCCATGACAGGGCTCTTAACTTATTATACTTCTCCTGGTGGTTAAATTCTCCCTTTTCGATGCCACAGTGGCTTATACCTTCCCCTGGGGACATCCAATTCCACCGGGATTAGCAAGACTAAACTGGCCTACTAAACTGTAGTCTGGGGAATGTAGCCAGACGTCCCCAGGGAGAGCCACTTTGGAAAATTAATATATCTCTTACTGTGTTCATACAAAATGACTAGAAATATTCTAAGAAGTCAATGTAATGATTGTTTATTTGAATGAATGACGAGCTAAGGAAAGGAGAAAGCAATATGCCCTTAGAACCCTTGAGCGGATCTCCTGGGAATCTAGAGTATGAACTCTGGGTGAGATTTTGTTCCTGAGTTAATCTCCTAGAAGAACTTCCCCTGAAGAAGGGGCTTTACATCTGTTTATTGTTACGATGACGTTCAACCCAACTTCTGTGTACTTCCACCCTTCACTGTTTCTACACAGCTATGTTTGAGCACTATAGTCCCATATTTCCCCGATTTGCTTGAGCGGGCACCAGTAAAGTCTCCATCGTGAGACTTGTGGTTACCGGTTTTGGCATATGGAATATGCCACGGGTAGCTTGCCAGGCTACGCCGTGCGGACAGGATACTCTCGGTAGCTTGCTGGGCTCTCTGAGAGGGGCAAAAGAATCAAACCCGGGTCGGTCTCATGCAAGGCAAACGCCCTACCAGCTGTGCTATCGCTCCAGTCCGCTATGCTATGTCATAGCTAAGTCGTGCTATGCATAGTCACAGCTATGCTAACAGAGAAATAAAGGATCGCTGATTACCAAACAAACAAACAAAAAATAGTAGGAACAATCTATGCTGGTGGGGATGTGATGGGAAAAGAGCTCTCCTCCACAGCTGGTGGGACGGTTGTCTGGTCCAACCCCTGTGAAAACAGTGTGAAGGGTTCTCAGTAAACTCAGAATTAAGCTGACATATGACCAGCAATATCTCTTTCGGACATCTACCCCCAGGGCATAGAAACACTCTCAAAAGGACATATGGGGGCTGAAGCAATAGCACAGCGGGTAGGGCATTTGCCTTGCACACAGTCAACCTGGATTCGATCCCCAGCATCCCATATGGTACCCGAGCACCACCAACAGTTATTCCTCAGTGCAGACCCAGGAGGAACCCCTGTGCATCGTTGGGTATGATCCAAAAAGAAAAAAAAAAGAGGACATATGCACACCAGTATATTAGCTAAGATATGGAGTCAGCCACGGCTCCAGTAACAGATGAATGAATCTAAAGATGTGCTCTATAGACACCATGGAGTACTATATAGCTGCAAGGAACAATGAACTCAGGCAATTTGCTGCAACCTGCTTGGAACTGGAAGATCTCATGTTGAGTGACGTCAGCCAGAAGAAGCCAGACACAGGTGACCTCACTTCTCTGTGGTATAAAGAACCACTGGGTGACAGAATGCAATGCAGTCAAGGGTGGGGAGATGCCTACGTCACCCTGAGTCCGGAGCACAGGGAGGAAAAGGGCAGGGAAGGAAAGAAATCAATAGGGGGAAGGAATAAACGAGAAAGGAAGTCCTGGGGAACAGGGCTGAGGGCTTCGGTGATCCTGGTGACAGGGGTGAGGGGTACAGCCACACGGCCAAACCTCAGACTTAGCAACACTGAACACAAGAGATCTAAGCTGCAACCACTGAACTTTGTCACGGGCCTGTCAAGGTGGCGGGCAGGGTGGGGAGGCGGGGGTGGATGGAGCACTGGTGGAGGGAAGTTTGAGACTGCTGGTGGGATTGGTGTTGGAATAGTATATGCTTAGGAATGGGAGCTGGGGACATTGGTGGTGAGAAATGTACCCTGGCGAAGGGACGGTGTTGGAACTTTATAGGGCAGAAACCTGACCATGAACTTTGTTTTCATTGAATCCCCCTGAGATATAGTTACCAAACTTTCATGATTGAGTTTAGTCATACAATGATCGAACACCATCCCTCTACCAGTGTACGTTTTCCACCACCAACGTTCTCAGTACCCCTCCCGCCACCCCCATCCCACCCCCACCCCCAAATACCCCTGCCTCTATGACAATTTCCTTCTTACTGTCTCTCTACTTTGGGGAATTATGTTGATTTTGTGGCCTCCCACTTTACTATACAAACCAATTGTGTCTAGGAGCTTCTCTTTTTGTAGTCTTTAGGATTTTCTAAGTAGAATATCATGTCATCTGCAAAGAGTGATAGCTTGACCTCTTCCTTTCTCATCTGGGTGTCCTTAATATCTTTTTCTTGCCAAACTGCTATGGCAAGAACTTCCAGTGCTAGACTGAACAGGAGTGTCGAGAGTGGGCATCCTTGTCTTGTCCCTTAGAGGAAGGCTTTTATTTTCTTCCCATTGAGAATAATACTGTGACTCAAGAGGAAAGCTTTTGACTAAACTGGTTAATGGAGCCCTAGTTGGCTTTAACTAAACTGAGGAAAGGTCCTTCAACCCCCATTTTATAGATGGTTTTTATCATGAACGGGTGCTGGATCTTGTCAAATTCGCTCTCTCTGCACTTATTGATATGATCTTTTCTTTTTCTTTTATCATTTCTTTTATTGATACTTTGTATTATGCTGATTGACTTGTGAGTGTTAAACCATCCTTGCATCCCCAGGATGAATCCTACTTGGTCATGGACTATGAGATTTTTGATGACTCATTGGATTCTGTGCTCAGGTTTTGTTGAGGATATTTGCATCTGTCATAAGCAACTTTGTGTATTTCACAGTGATTCCATTTAAAAAATGAATATAAATTAAAACACAATCAAAGAAATATTATATGACTAAAATATACCAAGTATCAGTAAGTGTGTAAATCAAGGTTCTTTCCATTTAAATTGTTTTTAAAAATCGGTCAAAGTACAGTTGGCCTTGCCTGTGACCAGTCCAGGTTCGATCCCCAGCACCATAGGGTCCCCCAAGCCCCACCAGGAGGGATCCCTGGGCACTGAGCCAGGAGTAAGCCCTGGGCACTGCAGGGTGTGGCCCCCAAACAAACGGACGAAAACCCCAAATGTTACAAACCCGTACAATAATCTTGCAGCGGTCATTAGGACACTTTCCAGCCTCCCAGTGTCTCTCCAAACACCTGGGTTCAATGTTCACGTGAAGGACCACACGTGCAGAGCAGAATTCTCTGGGACACAATAGAAGCCCTCAGGGTAGGCTACTTTCTGGGTTCAGGGATGGGAGGATGCTCCTCGCTCCTGAAGGTGTAGTTTGCCCACGGCCCACAAGGTGGCAACATCAGGCCGCTCCTGGGTCTGGGCAGGCTGGGGAAATGGGTCCTGGCAGTCCCAGAAAACAGATGCAAGACAGGAGTCTGGCCCCACTGGGCTTCACCCCCTCCCTCCCCTTCGCTGCTCGCCACCTTCCAGTGTGCTGAGAGCACGAGCAGGCTGTTGGGCGCAGGCAGTCGTGCCGAGAAGCCCTCAGCTGGGTGGGGTTCGGGGCACACTGGCCCCGAACCCCACCACTAAGGTCAAAGGAACTGGCCACTCAGCCCAGAGCAATTGGGGGATGTGACTGGGGACACGGGTGATACCAACTCCACCCCTGTGTGACCCCTCGCTGCCCGCGATGGGGGCTTGGGTGTCTTCTCTCTCACCCCACCGGCCCGACATGACCGTGGCAGTGGGTAGGGACCACATAACAGCCATCCAACCTGCACCCCCCGTGCCGGGGGGAGAGAGTGTCAGCTGTGAGCTGTGCTGGGCAACAGTGCTGAAACACACACACGTACACACACACACACACACACACACACACACACATGGACGCACACAGCATAAATACACAGATACACACAAACACCCAGACACAGACACGCACACACACACACAAGAAAATACACGGACGTAGACACACAAGCACACAGACACAAACACATACACACATGGACACAGACACGGACGCACACACAAATACAGATACAAACACACAAGCATGCACACACACTTACGCACAGATAAAAAGCCACACGCACAGACACGCACACACGCAGACACACACAGATACACACACAAGGACACACACACAAAGACACACAGATACACACAAGGATGCACACACATAAATGCACACAGACACAGAGAGAGAGAAGCACACACAGAGAAACACATGAAAACAAACACAAATGCAGACACAGACACACAGAGACACAGATGCACACACACAAACGCACAAACACAGACACACAGATACACAAACAGATGGACATACATAAATGCACAGAGACACAGACACAGATGTACAGACACAGACGAACGCATACAAACAAACACACACAGAAACACAGAGACAGAGATGAACACAAACAAAGGCACACAGACACACAGATACACACAGATGGACATAAATGCACAGAGACACAGACACAGATGTACACACACAGACACAGATGAACACATACAAACACACACAGACACAGACACACAGAGAAGCAGATGCACACACACAAATGCACACAGACAAAGAGACACACATGGATATATACACTCGCACGCACACACACGTGAAACCATCTCACCCCCGGGGCACTGCCCAGGGCAGCTACCGCACCAGCACTCACGCCAGCACCAGCGGCTTCTCCCCAGGTGGGGCCATGAACAAGGGCCTTGGGGCTGTGGCAAGAATGGGATTTTCCGGGCCCTCCTGTTCCGGGGGCAATGGTGGGGGCTCTCAAAGGACAGGCAGTCCGGATGAAGTGGGCCAGGCTGGGCTCTTCCTGACGGTGTGTTGGGGGAAGTGAAGTCACAGACAGACAGCAGACATGGCGGAGTGCTGTGTGTGGGAGGGCTGCAGTGGGCAAGAGAAGGGGGGCATAAATGGGACGGGGGACGCGGGTTGGCTGGGCACCGAGGTCAGCAGCTGCTAGTTCCAGTCAGCTCGGCGGGGAAACGGTCAACTCTGTCTTGGGGGCTGGAGGTGAGGGTCCCGCCCCCAGTCCCTGTCTGCCAGCTGCCCCTTGCCCAGGCCTCATGAGCACCCCGGGATCTGGGGACCCCCGGGGAGGAAGCTGAGAGCCTGGTTCGCTGGGCAGCCGCGCCCCACTCACCTCTTCCTCAGGGCCGTCTCCATGGTGCTCAGCGCCCTGCGCCGGGCCGAGTCCGACCTCTTCCTGGACTTCATGCCGAGTCTGGCCTGAGTATAACGCTCTGCTCTGCCCATTTTGCCGCCTTCGCCTGCGAGGACTGCAGGATTCCGTTGCTAGGCGGGGCGCCTCAGAACCCTGCCGACCTGTCACAGGCTCCCCGGGGCGGGGCGAAGGGGGGGCATGCAGGAGTTCCAGGCATCAGCTGGATTCTGAGGGGAAGCGTACACAGGCTGAAGCAACCCCGGGTGCCGTCCAGACTCACACAAACCCACTCTCCGGGAGCAGCCCCCGCTACCCACCCTCCCCCAGGGCCGCCTGAGCATGCCCGCCTCTGGCACACGGAGACAGCAGCAGGACCGCCCAGGGGCAGCGCACCTCGCCATGTCCTAGCTCTGCACCGGGGCAAACAGGAGCAACACCGGGGCTGAGCCGCGCTGCTCTGCTGCCCTTCCCCAGCCCGTTTCCCTCTTGACCGGGTGTTCGGGGCCACACCCGGTGATGCTCTGGTTGGGTCAGGAACCACTCCTGGCCATGCCTGGAGAACCATATTGGATGCCAGGGATGGAACCCAGCTGGGCCGTGGGCAAGGCCAGCGCCCTCCCCGTTGCGTGCTCTCTCTGTTCCCTCCACCACCAGCCTGAATCTGCCTCTCAGCCGCCCCGCGCTGCTCCTGGGCACAGTCCCGGGCCCTGCCTTGGAGAAACCCACCAAGGCCAGACACAGACAAGGCCCCCGGCCTGCAGCTACCACATGCGCACCTTGGACACACACTGGGACTGTGCAGGGGCCCGGGGCCATCTCAGCATCACGCACCCCCTTTAGTTCCTCGTCCCACGATGACGTCAGGCAGACGATGCTGCCCCAGCGCGGGCTCTGCCTCCTCGGGAGAAACGCAGTCGAGGCTCCAAGGACAGTGCTCGGTGACGCACTGTCGGCCTGGCAGGCTGGAGTCTTGTTAGATGCCCAGGGCCACCACCGTCGCCGCCCCCAAGTGACACCAGCGTGGGGCTCGCTGCTCAGGGCCGGCCCCCACGCCCACCTCACCATGCCTGTGTGTCAGCCACCAGCTGTCCCAGGGAGCGCCAGCAGAGAGGCCGGGGGCACTGCAGTCAGCTTCGTGGGCCCAGTGCCGGGACTCCCGTTTCATCCACTTGCTGCCCTGGAATTCCACCCGGGGCCATTCGCTGCTTGTCCCACCCAGTCCATCTCTCACGTGCAGGTGCCTCTCTGCACCCCAGCACAGCTTGTCAGGGGCACTGTTGGCGCTGGGTGCAAATGTGCATCCTGGCCCAAGCTGTGCCTGTGCCTCTGCACAAGGGCCCAATCTCCCTGGCTGTTAAAATCTGTCATGCTGCGGCCGGAGGGGTGGGGAGGGCAGGACGTGCTTTGTGTGCAGGTAGTCCAGTTGGAATTCCAGCAGTGATTGGTCCCTCCCCCCAAAGCTCCACCAGGAGTGGCCTCCGACACTGAGCGGGCGCATTGGCCCAGGGGTCCCCTAGCGATGACGCCAAACCACAAAACAAAATGTCAGGTTAGGGGCTAGAGCGACAGCACAGCAGGGAAGGCACGCAGGCTGTGCACACAACCAGCCTGGGCTCAGTCCCTGGCAGACCCCTCGAGTCCCCCCAGCCCATGAGGACTGATCCCGAGCACGGAGCTGTGAGCAAGCGCTGAGCACCTCCAGGCAGAGCCCCCGCCCCAAACAAAATGTTGTCAGTCAGTGATGCGCCCCCTGTCCCCCCCACACCCACTCAGCTTCGGTGTGTGGTGGTCATGGTAACCAGTCGCCCTCACACCTGGCTGTGGAGCTCACACAGGGAGCTGCGGGGACCGGCTCTCGGGGCACCGGGACATACCCTGCTCTGCAGATGTCACCAGCGGATGCCCAGCTGCTCTCACATCTCCGGCTACAGGGGAGCTCACGCAGACGGGCAGAGCCAGGGCACAGAGATCCTGTGCACACTGGGAGTCTAGAAGCCACACAGCTGCCCACCCTGCCCCAGGCCTTTGTGGGGGTGGCGGGTGAATGCCCCACAGCTCAGGGCTTCTCCCGGTTACCCTCTCTAATATCACGTCAGTGCCACGATTTTTACTGAAAGAGATAGAGACAAATAACCAAGCCACACAGCAACACTGAGAGACCCAAACTTCAACAACCCAACTTACAAAGGGGCTTATCAAGAGGGCAGGCGGGATGTGGGTGGGGGGCGTAGACATGGGGCTTGAACGGATCTGATTCCCGGCTTCCCACAGCGTCCCCTAATTACCACCAGGAGAAATTCCTGAGTCCAGAGCCAGCAGTAACCCCTCAGCATCACTCGGTATGAACAGCACCCGCCCCCCCCAAAAAAAACCAAAACAAATAAAACTAAAAAAAAAAAAACCCTGGGCAGAGAGGTAGCGTAGACGGGAGTTCGGCATTTGCCTTACATGAAACCAATCCAAATTCATCCCTGGACCCACAGAGGGTCCCTGATCACAGTCCCTGACCACCACTGGGTGTGGCCCCCAAGGCCCCGCTCCACCACCACAAAAAAAACAAACAAAACTGAAATCATACACCAAAGACAGGCTTCATTCACCCAAAACACTATTTATTAGTTAAAACTTCAAGTGGGATGAGAAGCTGAGGGCGAAGGTGGACATGAGAGTCTGCCCCTTCCATGCTGGGTGCAGGAGAAGGGCCCCGGGACTCACAGCAGATGGCCATCTCGCTGTCCGAGGCATTCCGGAGTTGAGTTACAGTCTGTGTGGATGGAGGGGTTGACGGGCGGATGGGGCGGGGGGAAGCCGTGAGCTGGACACACGCCCCCCCAGAACACCTCGCATGAATCATTAGCACCAGATTCCTCCCTAGGCAAGCACAGCGCTTCTACACAAAAGGACGGACACAGACTCACGGAATCTGTGGACCCCGCGGGCCACACAGTGAGAAGGAAACAGCCCGACAGTGGGGTCAGGCGGGGAGCACAGGGCAGCTGTGCGTTTGTAAGACCATCCCAGAACACCGTGGGTGAAAGTTCTCGAGAGACAGAGGAGAGTGACAGGGATGGACACAGCTTCTAATCTTCACATTTCAGAGATTGGGGCCAGGCATGAGAAGTGTGCCACTGTCCCACAGGGCAGGATCATCACAGATCAACATGTTTCAGCAACATCACAATCACAAACAAGACCTGCCCACGAGGTGGCGGCCGCCTCTTGGTGGGGGGAGGGGAGGGGGCCGGAGAAAGGGACCGGCCAGGGGCAGATGCGAGACCTGACCACGGGGCCCGTGCCCACGGCAGGTGGCAGTTGATGTGCTGTCCTGGGGGCAGGAGGGCGGCTCTGGGGCTTCTTGAGTGTGACATGACTGGTCTCAGGAACCGGTCACAGCCTCCGGTCTTGGTTGGTGGTGGTGAGGGAGGGCTGCCGGGAAGGGTGCTTATTGCCTAGTGAGTCCACAGACTGCACCAATGGCCTTTAAGACACTAGTGTGTGGCCGGCCTTGGCCTGGGGTCCCTGCCAGAGAGGGGACCAGTGCCGAGCTGTGTGGGTGAGGGCGAGGGAAGGTTCAGACTGACAGATCCCGCAATCAATCACGCCTCAACGCTTCCCTCGTGGCCTTGAGCCTAGAGGCCAGCGGCCACCACAGGGGCCTCTGCACCCAGAGGACACTGGCCCCTGGGGCTGTGCAGGAGCCCGGAGGCTGGACCCCCTTTCCCGAGCCTTCTGCTACACAGAGGCGCCCAGGGATGATGGGTGTAAGCGCTTTCCCCCCGCCGGGCAAGCAGACGGTCTTGCTGCATCGTGGGCGCAGCAGAACCCCTGTGGCTGACGCAGTGGTCTGCCTGCTGGAGAAACCCACGAGAACCGTGTCAAGTGGGGCCTTAGTGTCACAGGGCCATGCTGTACAGTGGGCATGTCTTCCCCGGCCCCTCTCGCCAACCACTGCCAAAGCCCCCTGCGGGGGACTCCGCAGTGACGTGGAGAGCAGAGGATTCTGACCAGCCCGTCCCATCGGCAGACGGAGTGTCTGGGGGCGAAGGGAGGGAAAGGAAAAGGCACCCCAGGAAACGCCCGGCTGGGCTCCGGAAACAGGGGCTCAAGGACGGGGTTCCTGGGCGTCAGAGTCCATGGGGGAGAGGCTGCTGGCCCCGTGGGCAGCTGGATTTGGGGCCTGCGACAGCCCGTGCCACCTTCTGTCCCCTCAGGGAGCACGAGGGGCACCGCGAGCCTTCGGGAGGAGGGGGACACGGAACAAACTCAGCCCCACAAGCACAGGGACTTATTGCTCTTTGGTGGTTGTCTGCCTCCCAGCCACGCCGTCTCCGGGCGGGGCTCCCTCGGGGCTGAGGGGACAGGGGCGGACTCAGGGGTGCTGAGGTCGGGGTTCGGGCGTGCATGGTGGGCGAGGGGCAGGCGCGGCTTCCTGCCCGTCACTTGCCTCGCTCGGGCGGCAGGCTGTCCAGCAGGCACTTGAGCTGCTCCTCGCCCAGGTGGATCTTGTCGTCCAGCTCCCGCTGCTCGATGAGCAGCGCCGACCGCATCTTCACAAAGTGCTCGTAGTCGGCCAGGCCGTCGGCGCCCAGGTAGCCGGCCAGGATGTGGAAGACGGTGCGCTCCCGGCGGTCCAGGTTCTCCTTCAGCTCCTTGGCGTCCCGGTGCTGCTGCGTGAGGACCCGCTGCTTCTCCCGCAGGGAGTGCTGTGTGAGCCCAAGGGAGGCCGCTGAGCGCCCAGGGCCTCGCGCATGACCCGCTGCCACAGGCCAGGACCCGCGCGGAGGGGCGGGCGGGGGCGGATTCCCGGGTCTGCGTTGCCGCCTCTCCTCCATGGCCGGGGGCGCAAAGCGACACCTACCAATGTCTAAACTATTCTTTGCGGCAACGCCCGGCAGTGCTCAGGTCCGAGTCCTGGCTGGTGCTAGGGGATCACTGCTGGAGGGGCTCGGGGGACCACCAAGGACGCCGCGGATGGAACCCGGGTTGGGCTCATGTCAGGTAAGTGCCCCATCTGCTGTGCGATCACTCAGTTCCCAGTACCTACAGCTCTGAACAGAAACCCCAAGACCTGCTGCCCTCCTGGGGTAGGTGTGTTTGCAAGGTCCCGTCTGAGGAACGGGAACTCCCTAAATCATCAGTTACTCATACTGAAGCTTGGAAGATAAAGTTTTAATTCTTTTCTTTTAATTGTGGGTATTTGGGCCATACTTGGTGATGCTCAGGGGTTTCTCCTGGTGGGACTGGGGTATGTGTGTCGGGGGTGTGTCTGAAAGATGTCAAAGATCAAACCCAGGAGGCCGCATGCAAGCTAAGGACCCTACCTGCTGTGCTCTGGTCCCCAGGATGTCCAGTTTTGGATAGAAACCCAAGAGCTGCTGTTTCCTCCCCAGCCCCCTGCTCCCTGAGTCCCCCAAGGCCCCTCTGTGCAGGGAGGGGGGGCCGGGTGGGCGCAGAGCAGGCGTGCAGGGAGAAGACGGTGACCTCGCCGAGATCAGCATCAGAAATTCAGGTCTCAACTGTGCGGCAGAAACCTGCGTTGGGCCGCACAGTGAGCGCAGGGGCAGGGGCGCCTGCTGGCACACAGCTGCCCTGAATTTCGTGCCAGCACCGCTCAGGTGAGCCCCACCACGAGTGAGCCCTAGCACAGAGCCACAAGTAAGCCCTGAACACTGAGCCAGGAGCAGGCCCTGCGCACAGACCCAGGGGTCTGCTCTGAGCACAGAACCAGGAGTTAGCAGGAGTTAGCTCTGAGCACAGACCCAGGAGCAATCCCTGAATGTAGTCCCAGGAGGGATTTCAGAGCACAGAGCTTGAAGGATTCCTGCTTGTAGAGCCAGGAAGCTTTCCTGAGCACAAAGCCAGGAGTCAGCCCCGAGGACAGCATTAACAGGGACCCCAGAGCACAAAGTCTGAAATGAGACCTGAGCAGAGCCAAGAGGGACCCCTGAGCATAGACCAAACAGGGACTGCTGAGCCCAGATCTAGGAGTCAGCCTGAGCACAGAGCCAAGAATGAGCCCTGAGCACGGAAGGCACAAGGACCCCCTGAGCACTGCTGGTGTGATCCAATCCTTCCCCCTAACTCAAGTCTTGTTCCTGCTTTATGTGAGTTTTCTAAGTGCTTTCAGAAAGACACATTTGTTACAGATGGGGGCCAGGAATGCCTGGTGTGTGTGTATGTGCCTGTGTGTGTGGGTGCGCACATGTGTGTGTGTGCATGAATGTGAATGCGTGTGAGTGCATCGTGTGCATGTACGTGTGTACATGTGCATGCATGTCCAAGTGTGAGTGTGTGCATGCGTGTATGTGTGTGCATGTGCATGCACATGCATGTGTGTACATGCATGCGTGTGCATGTGTGTGCATGCATGTGTGTGCGTGTTTGCGTGCGTGTGTGCCTATGCCGTGGGGGTGCTTACCCGATCTCCAGGAGCCGCGCTGTCGTCCAGGTTGTTGAGGGCGTTCTCAACGCGGGCCAGGCGGCCGGACAGCGAGAGCAGGAGGTTTACCACCTTGTCCAGGTCGCCGACGAACATGCGGAACTTGTCGAACTCGTTGGGCTTGCACACGTCCTTGGCCAGCGCCTCCACGGCCTCGCCCAGCGCGGTGTTGGCCTGCATGTCCTCCAGCAGGCTCTCCCGTGCCTCCCGCAGCACCTGCAGCTTGCGGCCCAGGCTGTCGATCAGCTCCTGCTGTGGGCAGGCCGGGGACAGGGCCACATGGTCAGCGGTGATGCCCCACTGCGGCCCCAAGAGGCCAGGAGCGCTCCGGGTTCCATCCCCGACACAGCACAGGGGGCCCCGAGCACTGTGCCAAAGCAGGGCCCACCCCCAAGAGCCAGAAAGCTCCTGAGGGGCAGCGTGCATAAGGCGCCGCTTCCGTGGGGGTGGGGCCTGGGGACTGGCATGGAAAAGGTTTGAAATGCACTGAGGCGATGAGATACAAGGAGTTATTAGTCTGCGGTTGGAAGCCCACCTCAAGGGCTGGGGGAGAGGGCAGCTGGGCTACACAAGGGACCACTATGACAATGATGGTTGGAAATGATCACTCTGGATGAGAACTGAGTGCTGAAAGGAGGGAGAGAGTCAAATATGACAACCCCTCAGTACCTGTATTGCAAACAGTAATGCCTACAAGAAGGGAGGGAGGGAGGGAGGGAGGGAGGGACAGGAAGAGAGGGAGAAAGGGAGGGAGGGACAAGAAGAGAGGGAGGGAGGGAGGGAGGGAGGGGGGACAGAGAGGGGAGGGAGGGAGAGCGAGAGGAGGGAGAGAGGGACAGAGAGCAGGAGGGAGGGAGAAGGAGAGAGGGAGAAAGAGAGGGAGAGAGAAGGAAGGAGGGGGGAGGGGTGGAGAAGAAAAGTGCGTGCCCTAGAGGCAGGCTGGTGGCAGCGGGGAAACTGGGGACACTGGTGGTGGGAAAATACACTGGCGGAGGGACGGGTGCTCACATCAGTACCGGTCGGGTTACTGGGGTCACGGAGGCAGCAGCGAGCGCTCGTGAGTAGGCTCTGTGTGGGGGAGCCCTGGTTCGAGCCTGGGTTCAACCTCCGGTAGGCACAATCTCCAAAGCAATGGCCTGGTAATGCCAACTCTGGGGACTGGACAGGACAGTGGAGAAGGCGTTTGCCTTGCATGCAGCCGGCCAGGGTTCAAGCCGCGGCCTCCCATATGGTCCCCAGAGCACCTCTAGGAGTGATTCCAGACTGTAGAGCCAGGAGGAAGCCCTGAGCATTGCCAGGTGTGGCACAAAACCAAAACCAAACGGAAACAGGATACCCCAAAACCCAGAGTATCCCCAAGCTCCGCCAAGAGTGGCCCCAAAACCAAATAAAATGAAACAAAATTTATGATTCGCTATGAGCAAATGTCTGACTTGGAGACGTATTTTATACACAGGGTTGCAGAAAAATTTCTCTGGTGACGAGACGTGAGTGAGAGTACGGCAGGTACAGCGCCTGCCTTGCCCGTGGCTAAACAGGGTTCAAGCCCCAGCATCCCGTAGGGTCCCGGTGAGCGCTGCCAGGAGGGAGTCTAAGTGCAGGGCCAGGAGGAACCGCTGGTCACAGCTGGGTGCGCAGCCTTGCACTAAAGAATTTCTTCCCCTCTGGGGAAAAGGAGTCAACAGTGAAAAAGAATCGAGAAGGTCCAGCTTCACGGGCCGGAGAGCTGGTGCTGGGGGTAGGGGGTTTCCCTTGCTCGCAGCTGACCCAGGTTCTATTCCGGCAACCCCAAGTCCCGCCAGGCGAGATTCCTCAGCACAGAGCCAGGTGTGGTCCAAAACCAAATGCAAGATACGCAAAGAAGCTCTTGCTTGGAAAGAGCAAATACAGACATGGGCCATGAAGACACTGTTCGGTCCGGCCCCGCTGGGAAGCCAAATGGCTCTGAATTCCAGAAATAAGACCCCACATCGGGTCATTCCTGGCGTCCCTGGGTGGGCATGAGCCCCCAACCATCAGGCACCTACAGGTAAGGGCTGTGTTTGATGGACCCCCCCCACCCTAGTAATTGAGCTGGAGAACAGTACTCGGGGTACTGGGGACTTAAGAATTCTAGTCGTATTCCTGCTCAGAGGACAGTGAGATAGCAAATTTTCAGGTTTTGGGGGTAACTGGAGACTTAAAAATCCCAGCCGTACCTCCCCACTAAGATGGGACAGAAACAGCCATCCCAGACTCTTTAGGTGTATCTCGAGACAGACCAAAGACACCGAGCCACTTATGGGTTTTTGGTTTTGTTTTTTTTTTTGGGGGGGGGGTCACACCCAGCAATGCTTTCCCTCCTTTCAGCACGTAGTTCTTGTCCAGAGTGACCACTTCCAACTACCCTCCTAGAAGTCCCTTGCTGTCCCTACTGCCCTCTGCCGAGCTGCTTTGAAAAGGACCCCAGCTGGAGGGCTCAGGGGACCGCATGGGATGTCGGGGATCTGACCAGGGTCAGCTGTGTGCAGGCAAACCCCCTCCCCACTGCAGTACGACTCCAGTCCCTGTGGCTTCACTGTGACTGGGCACATGCTGTGCTGTACGGAAGCGCCGTGCAAACCCCTGTGGATGTGTGTGGCCCGGAGTCCTCCCCGGGAACTGCGGCGTCCCTACCTTCTTGACTGAGAGGTCGTGGTCCAGGTCGCTCTCTGCATCGTCCTCGGGCTCCTGCTGGCCCTGTAGGTCCTTCATTTTGATGAGGAGCTCGGCCTTCGGGGCTGAGGTGCTGTAGTAGGCAGAATTCGTGGCCAGGGGCACGGCTGCCAGTGTGCTCGCCTCCTCCTTCCTGGGTGCAAGCGGTGGGACGTCCGTTACCCCCCGTCAAGCCATGGCTGCCACCAGCCCGACAGAGAACCCCAAGGTCATAGCATCGCATTTTCCAAAAAGGAAAAGAACGTCTCCACAAGCAGAGACAGCAAATATGTATGTGTGTGTATGTGTGTGTGTATATGTGTATATTTGTCTATATGTGTGTATATATCTGTGTATATATATATAACTGTGTATATATGTGTGTATGTGTATGTGTGTATATATGTACATATATGTGTGTATATGTATGTGTGTGTGTGTATAAAGCAGAAGTAAAAACTATGAAATCCCATCTGGACGCTGGGAGTGGGTGGCGGCCTGGGTCTGACTTGGGCTTGGTTCTTCCTTTGCACTTTCGACCCCTGCCAACACCCCCCCACCCCCCGCCTCCGCACTCTCACCCACACGTGTGGCTGCCTCTCTCCACGACCTAGGAAGGTCGGCTCGCAACTCCCCACCCCCCACGTCTGTGGTCCACTCGACTGTGTCACGGCCCACAGGCGGGCTGGCCCAGGGCACTGTTCTAGGCTGGGCAGCAGCTGGGCTCGCCCCACGCCTAGGAGGCACCTGCCTATGTGCCAATGCTGGTAGCCCAAACCTCAGCGGGGGATACTCCTGGGGATGCCCTGCCTGATCGCTGGCATAAAAGGGGCAGCGCTGCCCGTCACACTTCCCTTCCCCTCTCTCGGGGCAAGCGAGCCGGGCCTGAATGCCTCAGGCTCAGCCTTGCCCGTAAGCCTCAGTTCAGTCCCCCAAATGCCACAGGGTCAGCCTTGTGCGGGCGTCGGAAGAGCCTTGCATATTCAAGCGCCTCTTAGGACCAACGGGGGCCAGCCCCAGCGCCCCGCTCCGCCTCCCGAGCCCCCACCAACTCCCGGTCTCCTTGGACCGTGCAGTCGCTGAAGTGCGAAGCAGCTGGGCCAGTATGGCGTGTGCCCGCAGCGTGGACTCACCTGTCGTCCGCGACACGAGGTGAGGGAATTTTGGGCAGCAGCTTCCTGCGCTGCTGGGCCTCTTCCAGGAGGTGGTCATCCTTGGGGAAAATGCCCTCCATCAGGTCCATGGTGGTCCTGATCTTCACGCTGGGGTCCAGGATCTCTGCCAGGGACTTGTCCTTCCCCACGATCTCCCGGGCCAGCTCCTCCGACTTCAGGTCCTCGGCCGACCTCTCCTTGGCCTTGGCATAGCCAGCCGGGGCAGGGTGGGGGCCAGCCAGGCTGCTGTCCTTGGCGGGGCCTGGGGCCCGGGGCTCGACCCCCTGACGGCTGTAGACGCAGAAGCGAGAGTATGACTGTTCCGAGGTGCTGAGGGTCTTGATCTGGTCCCGCTCCAGCCCGCTGGGCAGGGCGGGTGGCGGCACGGTGCGAGCCAGGCCCTGGCGGGTGTCCTTCTCGGGCTGGCTCTCAGCGTGCACGATCTTGATGGGCACCATCTTCACCGTGGTGCGGCTGTCGATCACCCGCTCAATCCTGCATGGGGCAGAGGGCACAGCTAGTGGCTCTGCGGACGCCTGCCGCGGTGGCCACATCAGCCTGTTTTATATTGCACTCTTTATTTTTTCTATTAACTACCTCGTCATTGATATCTTCTTACATATATTTTTAATACTGATTTTTATTGAATCACCATGAGAGAGAGCATTATAAAGCTGCTCGTGATCGGGTCTCGGTCCTACAGTGTTCCAACACCCATCCCTCCACAGTGTAATTTCCCAGCACCAGAGTCCCAGTTTCCCTCCCACACCCCCCCTGCCTACCTGCAGGCTCCTCTCCTCCTCTCCTCCTCTCCTTCTCTCTCTCTCTCTCTCTCTCTCTCCCCCCCCCTCTCTACCTCCCTCACTCCCCCGCCCCTCTCTTTCTCATTATGGTTTGCGATCCAGTTGCTGAAAGGTTATCATGTATATCCCTTTACCCACTTTCAACACTCACTTCTTGCCCAGAGTGACCATTTCCCACTAATGATGTCATAACGGACCCTGCTCTACGCTAACGACTCTCCACATGTCTGCATTTTTTGACGGTGGGCTTGTTTCTGGTTTTCTTTGTTTTTAATTGAGGGGGGGTGAGGAGCTGCAGTTGACAACACCTGGGGAACTGTGTAGTGCCAGCTTGGAGCCAAGCGGCCTCCTGCACGCAAAGCTGAACCCAGACTTTCGCGCCATGTCCTGGTCTGCGTCTGTCTTTGGTGGGGGCGGGGGTTGGGGCAGCCTCCAGTGGACAGACGCCTGAGATTTCTCATTGAGGCCTCTTGGTCAGGGTACCGTGGGTTCACGTGTCGGAAGGGTCGCTTGCACCCCTGAGTCGCAGGCGCTCTTCCAAGGCCAGAGGCCCTGCTGCCGTGCGGCTTCTCCTCCCAGGGACACGAGGACAAGCAGACAGGACACTGCAAGCTGGAGACACAGTACAGCGGGGATGGCACTCGCCTCGCATGGGGCAGGGCTGAGCTGACTCCCCGGGACCCCAGAGGGTCTCCCTGGCCTCGGCCAGGAGAGATCCCTGAGCACAGAGCCAGGACTCAGCCCTGAGCACTGCTGGGTGTGGCGCAAACAGAAAACAAGCAAACGAAAAAGGAACTCAGGAATTTCTTCTCTCCTCCAGCAAAACCCTGTAAAAGCAGGGCGCCTCCTAGGTGTTCAGGCCACCCAACATCACCTCCTTCTCCCCTTCTTTTCCTTTGGCTGCTGTTGGTCTGGGGACACGCCTGCCGAGTTCAGGGCTTACCCCTGGCTCTGTGCTCAGCGATCACTCCTGCCTGGTGGGACTTGAGGGACCCTATGGGGTGCTGGGGGTCAAACCCAGGTTGGCTGCGGGCAAGGCAATCGCCTCACCCCTGTTCTCTCTCCGGCCCTCAACTCCTTCATAACACCTGTGTGCGTGGGGGGAAACCCAGCAGGCTGAGTGCAGGCTTGGCACATGGCAGTTGGGGGCTCCATCTCCGCCAGAGCGTGGTCTTCCAAGCACCACCAGGAGTGACCCTACCCCACAGACAGACGGACAGACACACACACACACACTCACTCACACACACACACACACACACACACACACACACAGAGCACTGAGCTGAAAGTATCTCTAAGTAATGCTGAAGAGGACTCCCCACCAAAAGCCAAACAAACCAAAAAAAAAAAAAAAAACCCAAGAGAGCTGGAGCGATAGCACAGCAGGTAGGGCGTTTGCCTTGCACGCGGCCGACCCGGGTTCAATTCCCAGCATCCCCTATGGTCCCCAGAGCACCACCAGGAGTAATTCCTGAGTACAGAGCCAGGAGTAACCCCTGTGCATCACCCACTGTGACCCCAAAAGGAAAAAAAACAAAAAACGAACAGCAACAACAAACCCAAGAAAACCCAACCAACCTAGCTCAGTGACCATGCCCGCCTGGGCCCCGAGAGCCGACCCGATGCCCCCCGTGGAGCATAACAGGGAAGGAGCAGCCAGCCCCTGTGCAGAGCAGGAGAAGCTGCCAGCGAGCCGTCTCCGGAGTGCCTTGTGCGGGCAGCCCTGCGGAGCCTCCGGGGAGCCCCCTCTCCCCCTCCTCAGTGCAGTCAGAGGGCAAAGCCAACAGAGCAGCCACGCCCGAGCCCCTGCGCGAGCCCAGCCCCGCCTGGCCACTGCCCCGTGTGGGCACGCTCTGCAGGCGGGCGGGAAGGGCGTCTGTGGCGGCCGTGGCATGCACAGAGAGTCGTGGCGGCCGTGGCCAGGCCCACAGTGCAGTGCTCCCCAACAGTGAACTCACCCACTGCCTGTGGGGCCCGGCCCTAAGGCCAAACATGCCAGCGGGTCCCCACCCCCCACCACACCCTGTGACCCTGTGAGGTGGCCTGACATGGTGCCCAGCCAAGCCACTCAACTGAACAACGCCTGATAGTGACCAGCTGACCACTCCACTGCAGTAGGCCTGACCGCCCGGCTGAGTCACTGGGCAGAGAGGGAGGCCCTCAGCCCCACCGGGTGGCCTCCTGTCTGCACGCACACATGGCCCCCATACACGCCCCTCCCGAATCTCCCCAACAACGTGGACCCCGACAGCCCATGAACAGGGCCCCAGGACACTGGCGATCATCCCTTAGCTAAAAAAAAAATTTTTTTTTCTCTTGCCTTCTAGAAACAAGAAGAAACAGAAAACACAGGGCTGATTCCACAAGTTCACAAATCCCCTTCTAAGATAGGATTTCATGCTTAAAATCATTAATTTGTGTGCATGTTTGTGTGTGTGGGGGGGGGGTGCTCAGGGCTGAGTCCTGGCTGTGCACTCAGCAATCCCACCTGGCGGGGCTCGGGAGACCCTCTGGGGTGCCAGAGATTAATCCTGGTTGGGTGCATAAAAGACAATTCTTTTTTTGGGCTGGAGCGATAGGACAGCGAGTCGGGCACTTGCCTTGTGCGCAGCCTACCTGGGTTCAATCCCTGGCAACCCATAGGGTCCTCCAAGCACTGCCAGGAGTCATGCCTGAGTGCAGAGGCAGAATCGCCAGGACTGACCCAAAATGAAAAAAAAAAAAATCCCAATTTTTTCCCTTCACTAAAGGTGTCCTCAAATAGCTGGGCAGGGTCCCAGGTTGTTTGCTGCTGTGTGGCCGGAATGATCTGGCTGGGAGTCAAAGCTGGCAGTGCTCGGGGACCATGGCTGGTAGGGGCCGAACTCAGGGCCCCCAGCATGCTAAGTGCTCTACCACTGAGGTATGTCCAAGGCACATGATGCATGTTTTGGGGGACAGGGCAGTTTTGGAGTTCTGGGTACGGGGTCTGCACCAAGACTCCATCCACAGGTGTTCTATGTGGGTGACTATTGGGCAATGCTCTTTGCTTAAACACAGAAGGACCCTTAATGCTGTGCTCCTAATACTCCTAATACATGGTCCTGCTGGGGAGGGGGGAGTGGGAAGGGGGTTGTTTGTCCTGCGGGGCGGGGGAGGGGTGTGGAAGGGGGTTTTATTTGTTCCAGGTTTGGTTTGCTTTGTTTCCGGGCCACACCGGGTTGCACTCAGGGCTCACTTCTACACGGGTGCTCACAGATCCGTCGTGGGGGACTCCAGGGACCCTGTGGGATGCCAGAGATCGAACCCGGGTTGGCTGTGTGCAAGGCAAGTGCTGTGCTCTCCCTGGCAGCCTCCACGTACTGTTAAGCCCGGGGAGTTCCTGCGTGCCGGGACATGCGGCTTTCCTGCTGTGCCCTGCACGGCAAGCGTGCACAGAGGGCAGGTGCACTGGCCCTGCAGAAGCGCCACGACCAACCGCTGGCCGTGCAGATGCTGGATACTAGCCCTAAGCGCTTCAGGCTTCCTCAGTGAGTTGTCCTTCCCCCCGAGAAGCTTACATGTTCTCACGAGCACCCCGAGTCCCTCCAGTCTATCTTTCAGCTTTGTGTTTTGCCTCTCATTGTTACAATTCCCCAAGTCAGGCTTGGTGACTTAGAAGTCAAACCCGATGACTCTGGACTTTGTGTCTGCAGTAAGCTACTTACTCTGTATTTGCAGTGAGTGCCCTGCTGTCCTATTTCCCTATAACCTTTTCCTATTTCACTATTGGGCAATGCTCTTTGCTTAAACGCAGAAGGACCCGTAATGCTGTGCTCCTAATACTCGGGAACTCACTGACTCCTTGGGAACTCTACTCCTGGACAGCCGTCATAATGACCTGACTCGGGCTTGACGTGGGCTTCGGTTGCTGCAGGTCCTAACACCCGGAAAAGGGGGGTCCCACCAAAGAACCTCTGGGTGGACCTGGGGCCAGCAGCAAAGCTACCCCGGCATAGAAATGGGACAGTCTGGGGGCCGGACCGATAGCACAGCAGGTAGGGCGTTTGCCTTCATGCGGCTGACCTGGGTTCGATTCCCAGCACCCCATAGGGTCCTCCGAGCACTGCCAGAAGTAATTCCTAAGTGCAAAGCCAGGAATAACCCCAGTGCATCGCCGGGTGTGACCCAAAAACTAAAAAACAAAAACAAAAAAAAAGAAAAGAAAGAAAGAAAAGAAAAAAGAAAAGAAATGGGAGTCTGGAAAGCATAAGCACAGTCTTCATGCCAGCAGCTATGACTTAAGAGACGGAAGGACTGCACGGGGGACACGCGCGACCAGCCTGAGGACTCGGTCTGCAATGTGCAGTAAAGCCCAGTGGGTCTGCCCCTAGAGCTTGGGGGATGTACATCTCTTACTGTGTTTACCTGAATAACTGCAACTCTTTTGGGTCACACCCAGATGTGTGATGTGAGATGCTCAGGGGTTATCCCTGGCTCTGCACTCAGGAATCACACTGCCGGAGGGATGGGTGTTGGAACACTGTATGACTGAAACCTGATCATGAACAGCTTTGTAAGAGTCTATCTCACAGTGACTCAATTAAAAAAAAAAAAATAGCCGGTCTTGCAGACAACAAATCCGAGTTTGATTCCCAGCACCACACAGGGTCCCCTGAGAGTGAGCCCCGAGTGTGTGGCCAGGAGGCAGCCCTGAGCACGGGGGGGAGGGCACAAAGACCACAAACGGGGTACCAGGAATCGAACCCAGTTAGCCACGTGGCATGCTCCAGCCCTGGTCTAAACTGACTGGCCACCATGATTAGAGTCACGAATGACCGTCAGAGGAGAGCAGCGTGCCGAAGAGACGCCTCCAGACCCCGCATATCATAAGCATTGTAGAATCCCAGGAGCGCTCGGCCGCTCTCGTGGCTGGAGACATCTCGTGCTACTCACCGAGCAACACAGAAGAAATGATTCAGCATCTGCCGAAGGGCAGGCCTGGGTGGTGGGAAAATTTGAAGTAACGGTGGCGGGAAGGTGTCGTGGTGGTGGGATTGGTGTTCAAATGTTGAAATCAACAACAACTGATTTCATAAATCAGTTTTCTTATGAAAATAAAAATTAAAATTTAAAAATATAAAAGTCACGTGGAGTTCATGCCCGCTTCAGTCAGCTCAATCAGTGGCTGGATAAATAGCAGCTCTTCTACATTCAAATAATCAATCAATCAATCCATCGATCAACTGACTGGCCATCTAGGAGACACCGTGGCCACAGCCGCAGAGGCTGGGCCCCAGGAACCTCGGCATGTGGGGGCTCAGAGGAAGGGCCTGCAGGACTGGACCCCTGCGTGCGTCCTGGCAGCCCCCGTAGCGCCCCCCACCCCGCACCCTGCCCAGGAAATCACGGGGCTCACATCCCACCAGGCCTGCAGCCCAGGACACTGCGTACCTGGGGGCGCTCTCGTCCTGGAGGAACAGCGGGGGCTTGTCCGTGAGCTTCTGGGGGGCGAACTGGGGCGAAGGGGAGCGAGAGGTCTCCATGGCGGACGCGTGCAAGGGCCGGCAGCTGGCAGGGAGCAGGGCTTCCTGTTGGGGGGCGCTCGCCGGTTCGTCTACCTGCCACCTGCCCTGCTCGCAGCTCTCCTCCGTGGGGCCTCCCGGGCTCGGCAGGGGCGCTGGCCCGAGGATGGGCTGGCCAGGGGCGTCCAGAGGGGAGCTCAGGGGGGAGCTCAGGTGAGCAGGGTAGTCCAGGTGAGCACTCAGGAGGGAGCTCAGGTGAGTGGGGCCGTCCAGGTGAGCACTTGGGTGAGCACTCAGGTGAGAGCTCAAGCGAGCGGTGTTGGCAAGGTAAGCACTGTCGTCCAGGTGAGCACCCAGGGAAGAGCTCAGGTGAGCTGGGTCATCCAGGTGAGCGGGGGCGCCCAGGGAGGCCGCAGCAGCTGTGTCCCTGGACTGTGCAGGCTCACGATGGGGCGGCAGGAGCCGCTGGGAGGGAGTCTGGGGGAGGGGCTGCGCCCGCGCCTTGCCGTCCAAGTGTCTGCAGTCACGTGGCAGGGTCCCTGCTGGGCCGAGGCCCTCCGTGTCCTCCTCAGGATCCTCCTCAGGGACAAGCCCGGGCTTCCGTGGCGGCAGCACACCTGCCCCACAGGGGGCATCCACGAGTCTGGGGAGGAAGGGCACGGGTGAGACGCCGGACTCCCAGGACGGCCCGTGCCATTGCGGTCGGGACGCCCAGCCCTGCAGCGCGCCCTGGCCCCTCTCCCCCATACCATCTGCAGCCCAGCGGCTGGGGGCAGGGGGGTCTGGGAGGGGCAGCCCCAACTTGCGGCGCCCACAGACCGGGCGGATGGGGGGAGGGAAGCCGCGTGCAGGGCACCAGCCCCAGCCGCTCTCCAGCCCCAGCCGGGCCACCGCACCCCCTCTCCCTCCTGGCGTGCACGGATGCACGGATGTGGCCAGCATCAGGCTGGTCAAGCCCGGGCACCCACCAGAGTCCCGTGAGCAAACACAGAGCAGCCCCTGAGGACTGCCAGACGCCCCCCACCCCCCACCAGCCCCAATAAACATACAAAGAAAAGGGTAAAAAACCGAAAATAAAATAAAAAACAAAAAACCAAACCCTAAACCGGGTAGGTGCTGGGCTGGGCAGAAGGTAGAGCATAGCTAAGATAAAGAAATCAGTTTTCTGCTGCTGTTGTTCTGCTGGGGACCCCACACACACATTCTGATGGAGCTCGGGGGACCACATCCCGGGGGCGGAACCGGTCGACCACGTGAAGGCGAGCACTGACCAGATGGAGCACCTACGACGTTGTTTCTATATGAGAACTAACGACAGCCTTCAAAACGGTGGGTAAATTATAAGGAGGGCGAGTGGGGACAATGCCTGCAGATCACATGGAAGTGCAGGAAAAGAAGCTCCCAGAACCACAGTAAGACTAACTTCGTCCCTTCAAACATCAATACAAATCAGGAAACAGACACTGAAAGGAAAGGACTTCATCTTCGTTCAGAGCAAATCACCCAAAGACGAGTGACATGTGAGAAGCAGACTGAAAGCCTTAAAGAGCGGAAAGAGCGAGGCCGGGGAGTTGATGCAAAGGGTGGCACACTTGTCTCACATGCGGAGGGCCTGGGTTCAATCCCCAGCACCCCACATTGTCCCTGGAGTTTATCAAGAGTGATCCGTGAGCACAGGGCCAGGAGTCCGCCCTGAGCACCACTGGGTGTGTTCCCCAAAGAAACAAATGAACAACAACAAAGAAGCCATGAAAGAGAGACTGTGGTGAGTGACACTGTGGGGGGCTGAGGGGATCCAACCACAGTGGTGCACGTTATGACTTCCATCAAGTGACATAACGGGAAAGAAACAGAGCCGCAGGCAGTTCGGGGAGGGACCGGCTGGCATCTGAGAAAGCTGGGAACCAGGCCTCCCTGCTACACCTGGGGTGGGGAGTACCAAGGGGCACGGAGGGACACCAGGACCCGAGACCCGCCTTGCCCAGACACCAAGCAGGCGGGTGCATTCCCGGGACAATGCACATAGGAATGTTCTCCAGGCGGCGGGGCGGGGGCCCGGGTGCACCCCGCGTGTGGCACCTGATCCCCAGGGGTGTGGAGCGGGGCCTTGTTCTGTGCAGCGCCTGACGCTCCGCGCCCAGAGGGGGCAGCTTCACAGCGTCACCAGGAACCCCGTGGGGGGGGGGGGGGCAAACCAAGCCGATCCGGCACAGTTCGGGCGGTCTCCCAACAGGAACCGCCAGGGCGCACTCAGGAGCGGGGCGGGCCCAGTCCCTGGCACCCTGCAGCGTGCCCCACCCCTCAGCGCATCTCTGCAGAGGCCCAAGTGACAGACATCGGACGTCGGGCTGAACAGTCACTGCAGCCCGGTGCCCCTCCCCAGCCTCTCCCGGGACTTCCAGCGGCTCCAGCAGCCACCCCCACCTCCACACTCAAGGACACAGTTGTCACTTGAGACACTCAAGTGTCACTCAAGTTGTCACTTGAGACTCCGATGACGGCTACGGAGCACCCGTGGCAAACGCTCCAGCGGGGGCTCAGGAGTGCAGGAAACTGAGGTGACTCATACAGACACGCACGATTACCTGTCATCCGTGCTGTCCTGTGCAGGGACAATAATACAGAATTTAAACTATAGTCTGTATGAAACTTCCACCCTACTAATATATCGGTCTGTAGTTCTACCTAATAACCATTACATGCCCAAGTACATGCATGTGTTTATAGCTGGGAGGGGGGAGGGGGAAAGAGATCCGCAATGCAAAATCTACACACACAGTTAACTGTCCTCAGACCCAAATAAAAAAATACAGTGGGACTGACCCAACTTCCCGCATCTTCCGAATACAAACGTTCCTTTCCTAAAAGAATGCAGTGTCACCTGCTCCGTGAGCCCGCCCCGCCCCCACCGGGCGGAGTGCTGGGAAACCTGTTTACTTGGCACACCTCAACCCCCAGCTACATACAGTCCCAGAGATCCACCAGGTCTGATGCCTGAGCAACGTCAGTGTGTGCCCTCATACCCCCCCCCAAAAAAAAAAATCCCGGAAAAAAATTGTTTAGACCCTGTAGTTAGTCTCCACACATAGTCCATTAGTCCATTAGCATCTCCGCCTCGACCACGCCCCTTGCCAAACTGCAGGAAATTCAAGAGGACTTTAAAAAGACCCAAGTGCTAGGCGAAACATCTTTCTCCAAAGAGCACGCGCGTAGGCGCCTTGCCCTGCTCCTGCAAGGTCTCTCTCTGCGCGCCTTCCAACAACCCCCCTTCCCTGTCCTAGGGCCCGGCGCCCTGCATTTCCAGGGGAGGCCTGGGAGGGGCGGAGGGCGCGAGCACCAGAACTGCGCATGCTTGTCTCCACAGAGACCCAGGTGATGGCATTCTAGCACCGCAGGTGTCCCAGATCACGGCAGGCGGGTGCACGTCCCACAAAGGACCCGGGCAGGCTGGTGCACCGGGCGGGCACCACAACCCTGCCACCACCCTGCATTTCCAGGGAAGGCGGCAGGAGGGGGGCTTCCCCTGCGCGCGTTTCCATAGAAACCCAGGCGGCCACGCACATGTTTGGAGAGACGCACCCGTGCGCGCGTGCCTCAAACTCGGGTGTCCCAGAGAGGCCAAGGCAGGTTCGTGCACGGTGTGTCCGAGCCCTGAGTGTTCAGGGCAGGTCACGACAGAGATGAGTCACCCGTGCGCCCTGATCCGTCGTGTTTCCATAGAAACCCAGATGCGCGCGCACACGGGTCTGGAAGGATGCAGCGGGGCGCATACCCTGCCCGCCTGATATGCGCGCACCCGAACGAGGGCCCAGGTGGGTACGTGCGTCAGGCGCTGGAGCCCTGCATTTTCAGGGCCGGTCAGAGTGCAAGCATGTAGCCCGTGCGTCTCCATGGAAACCCAGGAGTGCACACAAGTGTCTGGAGAGATCCAGCTGGGCACGTTCTCCGCTGGCCGGATAAGTGCGTGTCCTGGAGAGGACCCAGGTGGGCATGTGATCTGCGCGCCATAGCCCTGCGTTTTCTGAGCAGGTCACAGTGCAGAAGAATCCCCTGTGCGCCCCATCTGCGTGCGTCTCCATGGAAACCCAGGAGTGCCCGCACGTGTCTGGAGAGATGCAGCTGGGAGCGCAGGCGTTCTCTAGGCGCCTGGTATGTGCCGTCAGAGAGGATCCGGGGGGGCACATGTTACAGGCGCCAGAGGCCTACATTTCATGAACAGGACACGGGCGGGGGTGGGGTAGGAGAGGCCGCAAAGCGTCCCCTGAATGCTTGATCTGTGCACGTTTCCATAGAAACCCAGGAGGACGGAGACCCAGACACGCATGTTCTCTGGGCACTTTATGTGTGCGTGTCCTAGAGCCAACGCAGGTGACAACCTACTCCGGGTACAAGGAGGAGTGTCCCCTGAATGGCCTGATCTGGGCGCGTTTCCATAGAAACTCAAGCAGGCACACTTTCCTGCCGGCGACCGGTGCGTGTCCAAGAGAAACCACACATATGTGCTGCACAATGCCAGCGTGTTCTGGAGAGGACACACGCCTTGGGGTCTTGTCTGTGTGACGCATCCTCGAGTGTTTGAGAAACACAGGAGCGCGTTCTCTATGCCCCATCCTCGGTGCCCGGCAGACCCGGGAGAAGCCAGCGGCCTTCATGGTCTCCCACTGGTCGATGGGCACCCCAAGGCTGGGCACTGTCACTCACCCCTAGTGGCCCGAGAAGCCACACTCCTTTCTGAGACTCCTGCTCATGGACTCACAGCCACATGCAGCCCCGTTCTGGCGGCTCTGGAGACCCCTGGGCTGCCCCCGGCATGCCCTCCCCATCCCCTCTCTGCCCAATTTTATAGTTTAAATTGGTTCTTACTATACAGAACAGTAATTTCGTATAGTAACAAATACTACTAAATAAATAAACCCCCCAATGAATTTTAACTATAGATAAATTTCTTTTCAATATATATTTATATCTGTAATGCTTAAGAGTAGTGTTAGTATGCCTTAATAAGAGTAATTTCTAATAACTGCTACGGGCAGCTTTACAGCATGCAAAAAAGTTCCTATTGTAGGAGCACTGGCACAGCTGTCTGAACTGTTTGCTTTCACGGCCGGATACTGAACATGCCCCCACCCCACGTCTCGGAGGTGCTCGGTTCCTATTCCATATTTCCTCTAATCCAGTCTTGCTCCATGGGCCTCTACTGAAAACTGACCTTGCTGCAAGTCTGCAAGGAAACTGGGGTGGAGGGAGGTGTCTTGAAAGACACACACAGAGATTTGGGGTCTACATCAAAGGCTGTCTATACCGGGCCACTCCTGCTCTGTCTTCAGGCCCCGTTCTTTCTGAGCAGGTCCGAGAGTAGGACTCCGACTAGCAGAGCGTGGACGGAGCCTGGTGAGCCATCTCTGTAGCAGTCCTGAAGAATCAGACACATGGACGAAGGGGCGGGGGGGGGGGGGGGGTGCTGGGTCACAGAGCACAGGCTTCATCACATGTGTCAGGTCCTGGCTTCCACACCTGGCAAAATGTGCACATAAGCGTGCGCGCGCGCGCACACACACACACACACACACACACACACACACACACACACACACACACACACACACACACACACACACACACACACACAGAGCTTAAGAGACTTCCCAGGGATTCCACACTGAGCGACCCCCGAAGGCGAAAGCAATCATTTGGGATGAAAGTATACACGCCGATGCTCACCGCGGGACCTTCGCCGAGAGCCAAGATCTGCAAATATCAAAAGCGCCCAGTGAGGAATGAGAAGACGGAGAAAATGCTGGAGAAAGTGCGCAGTGGCGTGTGTCTGTGGAAGATGAAGAGGAAGGCCAGCCTTTCACTACACAGCAGGGCCAAGTATGTCAGAGGGCATAAACAAATACCACGGCATCTCGCGCCTGTGTGGGAATAAAAGGAGCCAAACTTGGGAACCCTCCGAGCTGCCCACGCGTTCAGATCCCAGAGAGTGGGAAGCTGACAAGCAGTTACTCCTCCTGCCAGGTGCGACTGTCTCCAATGCCTGGCTTACGTGAAGTGCGCCAAGGCGCGCATTCCCCGGGGGGCCTGAGTGCTCTCCAGCCTCTCCACGCGTGTGGGCTGTGGGAGAGGAGTGTGCCTGAGGCCGCATGGCTGACTGCAGCAGGGCCACCTCACCACTCAATAAAATGTGCCGCACGCATCTCACCATGGTATGGGTTTTTAAAATGCCTGCTTGACTCTTTCAGAATAAAAACTCAGAACTATTGTAAAGTGTAAATGTTTCTTTACACTCCTTGTGGAAACAGTGCTGGACAGACAGTACCAGGGTAAGGCGCTTGCCGGGCATGTGGCCAACCATCACAGGCGTGCCATAGCCCCCACCCCACCCCCTGTGTCTAGGCACCACCACGGTTGGCCCCTGAGCACTGCCCAGGCAAGGCCCAACATGGAATCAAAGGAAAATTAAAGGACAGCTGCCTGGACTTCAAAGTGCCAAGAATTCTGCCTGCCATGGGGCTGGCGTGACAGCAGAGAGGGTAGGAGCACTTGCCCTGCATGCACAGACCTGCGTTTGATCCCTGGCACTACGTATGATTCCCCGAGACAGTCAGGAGTGATTCCTGAGCACTCCTAGGTATGGCCCAAAAGCCAAGGCACCAAACAAAACCCAAACAAAGATAACCTTCAAAAACAAACAAAATTAAAATGGGTTCAAACCACAGAACCACACACGGTCAGCAGCATCATAAACACAGCCAAGACAAATGTGTATATGAATTGGTGTTTCTCAGGGAAAACTCAGCTACTTTGCATTGGCAAGTCAACGCATCCGAGAGCCAAGAGACTTTCTCAAAACTCGACACTGACACTGTCCTTATAAATGTAAGAGTCTGAGAGTATACAATCTGCATCCAGGTGACTTCAAGTATGATTTGAAGACCGAAAAAAAAAAAAACAACCCACCGAAAAAAAAAAAAAAGAACTCCTGATAGAAATTGCGATTAAATGCTCAAATGCATTTTGTGTGCAGTGGAGCAACATGTAACACATGTTTTAAAAAAAGAGAGAGAAGCGAGGAAATGTAAATAATGTGTATGACGAGCATAGTCACTACTGCACGAGGACAACTGAGGGCCCAGCGCTCTCCCATGCCACGTTTGGGAATCACTTGAGTGACCCACTGCGGGAAACACGTCCCCCTGCCAAGGCTGCAGGAAATCTAAGAAAGCAGCCCATGGAACCCCCAAGCAGGCCGCGAGATTTCCCACTCCAAACACTGGCTCCCAAGAGCACGCGCCTGTCCCGTGTGCCACAGGGGACCTGCTCCTGCAGACACTGTATACCGCCCGGACCCCTCCTGTCCCAGACAGGACCTCGTGGGACACAGGCTCTGGGTACCCAGGCCCGGATCCTCGGTGCGCATGCCCCCGTGGGCACTCTCGGGGGAGCCCAAGGCCTGTCTGCCCTCTGTGCGCCCGCCCTGGGTGCCTACGACAAGGCCCGGCCGACTCGTCCTCCTGGGCACTCAGCTGGGGCCACATTCTGTCCGCCTGACCCCCAACATGTTCCGGAGAAACCTGGGTGGGTGCGCTCCCTGCGCCGGCTGTGTGCATGCCCCCGAGAGGACCCGGCGCCCAAAGCCTGCTCATCCTGGGCAGGGTGCAGGGGAGCACGTTCTCGTGTGCCCAGGTCCCGCCCCCGCCCCCTCTTCCCCACGCCACCCACATGTCCAGGAGGAAAGCTGATGGGCACACAATCTGCAGGAGTGGTCCTGTCCCAGGAGGGTGTGTACAAGGGTGCCATCTGTGTGGCACAGGACCCTGCACCCCTGCCGGCCAGAAGGGATACAGGAGGGCAAGTGCTCCAGGGCACCCACAGTCCTGGGACCCGGGAAGGCTGCATCTCCATGAGGCGAGCCCCATGTGCACCCGGCAGGACCCGGCCCAGGCTCTCTCCCTGGGGACAGGGCCACCCCCGTCCCCCGCATGTGGAAAGGACGCCTGCCTGCGGAAGCAGTGGGGTCCGGTGGCGCGCATTTGCTCTATCTCCCGCAACCTCTGTGTGTGAACAAGCAGGCGCCTTCCGTGGGCTGCCGTGCACAGTCTTTATGCGTGGGCCACGGGGTGGAATTGCTGTACACGCAACACAATATAAACAGATGAGCTCCAGGGGCTGCGCCTGTGACCACCCAGGTCCAAACACTGTCTCTTACTCGCTGCTCCTCCAGGCTGTGTCTTGGTTTGCTCTGGCTCGAGTGCTGAAGTCAACTGATTCATTCAGTCTCGATAGCTCTCCAAATACATGCTGTCACCCACCGGGCGCCAACGTGAAACCACATGCCACTCGGTCCCCTTCTTCCCAGGCACACTCTGGCAGTGAGAACAGGCAGTAGTGCAGCATGTAGGGAAGGACATACACGGAACCCCCAGGCTGCAGACACATCTATCGGCAGGGACTGTGCTGCCTGGCAGATGGTTGATAACTTACCCTCTCTGTCTCTCTCTCTGTCTCTCTGTCTCTGTCTCTCTCTCCCCCCTCCCCCCCAGGCCCCCATGCAGCACACCAAACCCCCCACTGGAACTTACACACTCTAATTTTAAATGGTGACATGGAGCCTGTGAGCCCTGCAGCACCATACAGACAATAACCAAGTCATAAGAAGCATGAGAGCATAAAGAAAACACACCTACAGTAATGGCGCAGGCAACCCCACTGTCCCTGGACAGCAAGGCCCGCCTCTCGCAGCAGCGTGCAGGGTGGAACCGTAGTGGGGCTCTCAAGTGCAAGCAGCAGAGGGACAGTGAGCAGCTCGGGCTGGGCTCACTCACAGGAGCCACAGAGAGGAAAGACGCGGGGGAGCAGACGAACCCATCCACAGGGCAGCCCTGCCGCTTGCCCTCCCTGTGCAATCAATCCCCAACAAGAGGAAGGCAGGGCGGGCTCCGCCCATCTTCCAAATGCAAGGTCTCTCAGGGGACCTCGGGACCCCCTTGCCCACCCACGGCCCCTGCTGCTGTGCTTATGGTCATGTTCCAAACCTGCACTGTTGCCCTCTCAGTCAGTTGTGGAAAACAGTCAAAGTTGCGAACATTCCATTAGTGACTACCTAGCTTTTAACTAAAATAAGCCATGATCCTATGTATCTTAGAATGCCTCCTTTGATCAGAACGTACCTTGGAAACTTGAGAAATCTGCAGATATATGCTATGCTCAACAAGAAATAAAGGCAAATGAAAAAACACAGGATGCTAACAGTTACACATACTTTCAGAATGTATTTAATTGTGTACCATGTCCAAATTAAAAACTGCCGTGGGTGGAGCGACAGTGAGGCAGGTAGAGTGTTTACCTCTCAAGCAGCCCACCTGGGTTCAATCCCAAGCTCTCCATCTGGTCCCCGGAACCCACCAGGAGTGATTCCTGAGCACAGAGCCCAGACAAAGCCACAAGCAATGCTAGGTATGGCCCCCCCCAAACAAAACAAAAATAAATAACATAAGGATTGATGCCAAATTCACAGCACCTAGTCACTGAGCCAGCTACTGTCACTGCATCGGAAAACAACTGTACATTTAGATTTTAAAAAATAGTATCTTTTTAGGGCTGGAGTGATAGCACAGCAGGTAGAGTATTTGCCTTGCACGCGGCCAACCGGGGTTCGATTCCCAGCATCCTATATGGTCCCCTGAGCACCGCCAGGAATCACTCCTGGTGGGTTCCGTGGACCAGATGGAGAGCTTGGGATTGAACCCAGGTCAATCCTGAGTGCATATAATCCTGAGTGCAGGTAATTCCTGAGTTCATGAGCCAGGAGTAACCCCTGTGAGTCGCTGGGTGTGATCCAAAAAGAAAAAAAAAGTATCTTTTCAAAACTGCTCTCTTCTGTGTGGGATATAGAGAAGTGCAGCAGGGGAATAACGCCCAAAACAATAAACAAGGAAGTTGAGAACTGGTCTTTAGTGCGGACCGCCCTCCTGAGGGACACAAGACAGGGAAGAGTGGCGGCTGTGGTGGAGGAAGGTTAGGCCAGGAGGCGGTGGAGCTGAAAGGTGGGTAAGTGTTGTGTATGACAACACCACAGCAGACCTGCAAACCACAGTCCGGGAACAGGTCTATTTTTCAAAAGTGCCCCTCTTAAAAAAAAAAAAAAGTACATTAAAAAAAGGTGGCAGGCTGACGCACGGGAAGCAAAGGGGGGTGGAAGTCACTCGCGGGTGGAGATGGACGCTGGCGGAGGCATCGGTGTTGAAACATAGTCATAATGACTTTGGAAATTACATCATGAAACTTTGTCATTTCCCAATGACAATATTTTTTAAAAGAAAGCAACAGTAACATAGGGTTGCAAAGCTGTGCTTTAGATCACCAATGCCCTGGGGAGTGGGGGGGACTCCTGCAGTGCGGCCAAAGCCCCTTGTGTGAAGGGCTCCCCCATGTCCCCTGGCCGCCACCGACGGCTACGAGGGCGCGCGGGTTCCCGAGGGGCAAGCGCGCATGCGCAGCGCCCGCCTCCCCCCGGGTCTCCCTTGACAATTCCCATTGGGAGGACATCCTCTGGCCGCACACCTGGGACCCCGGCTGGACGGCAGGGGGCGCGCCACCCCCCCACCACCCGCGCTCATAGGCCGCCGGCAGTTGCCTCCGGGCAGTGCCGCGAGCCGTCCTCGTGCCCGGGCGCTGTGGACGCTGGCACCCGCGCTCGGCCACGCTCCCGGCAGAGTTGCGGCCCCGCGCGGACGGACGGACGGACAGACGAACGGACGGGTGCGGTGAGACCTGGCGCGGCCTCGCGGCGGCCGAGGGGGACAGGCGCGCGCTGCAGGGCGGGGCGCAGTGTGCGCCAGGACCCCCTGGCACCACCTGAGGTCCCCCTTGTCCGCAGGGCGCGGGGGTGAGCGGGGAGGTGCCGGGGCCCGGGCCAGCTGGCGCCGGCGCGACCACCCCCCGGCCCCGAAGCTGCCCGCAGTTTGGCAGCCGCGTCTCTGCATCCGACGGGAGCGGGACCCTGGCAGGAGCCTCGCGCGCCGCACTTGGATCTCGGGCAACTACTACCTGCGCCGCTCTCCGGCGGCGCCCACCCGGCCCGTACAGGCAGGCTGCCAAAGTCCCCCCTCCTCTCCCTCCCCCACGCGGGGGGCAGAAGACCCTCTCCGTGCCTCAGGCCTGCGGTGAGTACTACACGCCTCACCAGGGGCGGTGCCCCGAGGGTGGCGGGGTGGGCCTCCCGGACAGACGGCTTGTGCACACCACGGGCGCTGATGGGGACCCCGTGGTGGGGGGGAATCCTCATAGCGGGATGCAGGAACTTCAGGGCCCGAGGATGGGGTCCTCATGGTGGGGGGTGATGGGGACCCCACAGCATTGGTTATTTGAGCACATCCTCTCATTTGTAGCGCCTGGAGAAGTCGGCCAGACGCGCTCCACTTGCTCCGAGGCTGCAAGGACCAGCTGAGCACCCGCTAGCCCCTGTGCAAAGGGGGCCTCCCCAGGGGGCTTCCCCGTCCTGCCACCTTGACTATTTTGCCAAGGACACAGACTCCACTCCAGACACCCAGCCACCGCCCCCCAGGACTGAGACCTGAGTAGAGGACGTGGTCCTCGAACACATGGAGAAACAGCCCCATAACAAGGAGGTCCCCGCTAACACAGACCCCTGCGGCGCAGAGCCAGGCCAGCAGGGAGCATCGAGGGAGCCCCGGGCCGCAGCACCCAGGCAGTCAGGGAAGAGGAGACGGCCAGCACATCGGGGGGGAGAGGTCATCCCCAGAAAAGTAGCGAGGCGGGCCACCAAGATGCATGCCTCCCCGCGCCCACCGGCCTCGCCACACCCACCGGCCTCACCTCGGCCGCCTGCCTTTGCGGTGCCACCTCTCAGACTGGCACCTGACTTCCCCCGCCCAGCAATCCCCCAGCCCCGTCTTTCGGCGCAGCGCCTACCTCTCGTAGTCCCCCCTGTTCTCCCGCGCACACCCACCCCCCAGTTTCCACCTGCTCCGCAGTTCCCACCTCTCTCCCACCAGACACCCATGTTCCAGCGGGCACCTGTGCTCCAGCTGCCTGCTCTGTTGCAGCCCACTCCCGGGTTCCCGCAGACGCCCGGGTTCCCACAGACGCCAGTGTCCCGGCCGCCCGCTCCGCCACAGCTGCCCCCGGGACCCCAGCAGCCGCCTCTGCCCCCGCCACCGCCGCAGCTCCCTGAGCCGCTGCCTGTCCCCCAGCTGCCCCCGGGGCCCCAGCTGCCTCCGCTGCTGGAGCAGCCGCCTGCCCCCCGGCTGCCCCCCATGGCACAGCTGCCCCCGCTGATGGAGCAGCCTCTGTCCCAGCTGCCCCCCGGGCCAGAGCAGTCTGCCGTGTCCCGGCAGCGGCCCCTGCTCCAGCTGCGGCCCCTGCTCCAGCACACGCTGGTGTCCCAGCAGCCGCCGCCGGGGTTCCAGCAGACGCCGGCCCTGCAGCCGGCCCCTGCATCCCAGCTGCCTCCGAGCCTCCTGCACCCCCGGCCTGAGCTGCTGCACTGGAGAGGGACTCTGGGCGCGCTGGGGCCTGACCTCCACCAGCACCAGGCAGGGCCACCGTGGGCACCCCTGGCCCGGGAGCCCGGGCCTGGCTCTGGCTCGCTGCCACTGTACCTGATTCGGCAGCCCCAGGGCACCGTCGCCCCGCCCCGGGGCCCGGGAGGGCCCCATCCTGCCAACCGCCTCTTCTGAGACTCTCAGCGGAGCGGGGTGAGCCTGGTGAGCCTCACTTCAGCAGCCGAGACGCCGACGGCTCCCCAGCACAGACCCCCGGCCCTGAAGACCTCACGGAGAAAACCCTGGACCCCCACAGAGACAGCCTGTGCCTGGTACCCCCTGCAGTCCCCACCGAGACAGTGTCTGGTCCCCCCTGGACCTCCCCCGCCCTGTCCCGCCCCTCTCCCACCCAGTTTCATACTTTAAAAACTTTCTGCTCCTCAATATTTGATGCCGCTTTGTAGTTTTGTACTGTGGAATAAAAGTTCCCCGCGCAGGAACATTTGTCTGAACCGCGCTTCTGTTCGCCGCCAGCTGAGCGGGTCCCCCACGTCTGCGGGAACGGGCTCCTGTTCCTCTGGGCTATGCCCTCCGATGCTGGGGGCGGCTCTGGGAATCCTGGAGAGGGGACAGTCCCCTGGCCTGCACGCTGAGCGCCAGAGTCTGGGGGCTCCTCGGCCTCTGTGGCAGCCCGGGGCCCCGTGTGTCTGGCCCGTCCCCAAGAGCCTGCTCCTGGCTCCTACAGCACCAGAGGCAGAGTCTCTGGGCCTGGGTAGACACTGGCAAGGTGCAATGTCCGCGCCAGAGAATCCCTGTGCTCAGGAGCCCGCTGACAAAGGGGCTTTCTTTCCCCACAGGCAGTGCGAGGGGGGTGGGTTTCCTGTCTCATTAAGGCCTGGAGCGATGTCAATGGGAGAGAGCCGGAGAGAGCCGTGTGCAACTGCTCTCAGAGGCTAATGAAAAGACCTTGATTTCTGCGGGGAGGCAGGGCTGTGCTTTTATCTCCCCCAGGGAGCAGTCGCCCCCCAGGGAGCAAGGAAAAGAAAAGGTGCCCCTGCCCACTCCACTCTGCAGACAGCGGGAGGGGCTGCCGTGGGGCTCCACATCCATCCCGCTGGCCTTGGGACACGTGTGGAGCTCGAAGAGCCCTCTAGGGCCACCGAACATCAACAGCCCCCTCCCACGGCGGACGTGGCCACCTTCTGACCCCCAGAGACAGGTCTGCCCGGAAGCTCACTCACGACAATAGCCACTTTCGGCTCGTCCCCCGATGCCCCGGCCTCTCTCTGCAAGAGGCAGGCGCTGTCCTGTGTGAACAGGGAGACAGCAGCAAGGCCACGGGCAGCTCTTGGGTTCAAAAGCCCATCTTGGAACACGGGTCTCCCCTGGCCTGCGCGTAGGACCACAAAGAGCTCACAGGTCATGAGACAGAAGTGTGCGACAGAAACTGCTCCACTCGGGCCCTTGAATCAAGTCCGGGCGGGGTTCTGAGCCAATGAACATCCTTAGGACGGACTCCCGGGGTGACAGAAAAGGATGTCCAGGATGATGGAGCCAAGTGACTTACACTAGTTCGTGCTATAGACAAGGCAGCAAAATTACAAACATCGAAGACAAACCAGAACATGCTGCATAAAATCAATCAGACACGCAAAAGGGGAAAAGAAAACTAAGGGTGTGCAGAAACCTAGCACATACACAGGAAGTAATGTTAAATAATAATAATGTTAAATAAAACAATAATAATGTTGAATAATAATAACAGCAAAACAACAACAATAATAATGTGAAATAATAGTAACAACGGCAGAGAGTCTCTTGCCCGCGCGCCTGGCTGTCTTCCCCGGGGCCCCTCGGAGGGGATGGGCTCCAGCTTCCCTCCCCACCCTGAGCAGAACTCCGGGTGGCCAAAGACCTCCGGAGCCTAGCCACAGCCATGCTCAAGGCCCCTCTGCCTTGACCCCCATGCCATCGACTTACTGCCGTGTTTCTCCACGACACTCGGAACCCACACACACCTGTGCCCTGGCTCTACATGACGGGTCCAAACTCACAGGGAACACCAACAAATGGGACAGGACGACTTGCACAACTGCCGTTCGATGCACTCGTCTGAGTGCTCCAAAACCCGCAGGGAACTAGAAACGAATGCGAGGTTCTGACACGCGCCACTGCTGGTTGCAGCACTCATGTCCGGGACAAGACATAATGTTGCAAGGAATCGAAGTTATGCATCACAGGAGCCAAAGCCCTGAGCACAGCAGGGAACGAGTGTGCCTTGCACGCAGCGATCTGGGTTCCCGTAGAGTTCCCCTGAGCACCACCAGGAATGATTCCTGAGTGCGAAGCCAGGAGTAACCCCTGAGCATCGTTGGGTGTGGCCCCAAACGTATTGTATCACTGTCATCCTGTTGCTCATCAATTTGCTCAAGCGGGCACCAGTAATGTCTCCATGGTGAGACTTGTTACTGTGTATGGCGTATCGAATACGCCACGGGTAGCTTGCCAGGCTCTGCCATGCGGGCGGGATACTCTCGGTAGCTTGCCAGGCTCTCCAAGAGGGGTGGAGGAATCCCCCTAAACCTACTCCAAAAAAAAGAAAAAAATCGAAAGAACCAATTATGCATTACATAAAGACAACTAGGAAATGTATGAACCGTATGTTGTTGCAACAAATAACATGTTACTTTTTTTTTTACTACGTAACTAGATGTAGGTTAGCTGTATCTTATAAGCAAGGTATATACATATTTGAAGCTATACATGTATGTGTATAAAATACACATACACCGTGTATGTGTGTAAAATAAAAAGGCAAGGGCTGGAGTGATAGCACAGCAGGTAGGGCATTTGACTTGCACATGGCTGACCTGGGTTCGATTCCCAGCATCCCATATGGTCCCCTGAGCACCACCAGGGGTGGTTCCTGAGTGCAGAGCCAGGAGAGACCCCTGTGCAAAAAAAAAAAAAAAAAGGCAAGAGGCACAATTAAGCCTGGGACCTGCCCTCAGGCCCAAGAGAGGAGGGTCACAGCGACAGTGGCACAGGAAGCACTGACAAGCCTTTCATGTGAAAGCCCTAGGTTCGCGCCCAGGTACCACATATGGCCCCCAGGGCCCCTCCAGGAGTCACCCCTGAGAGCAGAGCCAGGAGTCAGCCCTGATGGCCCCAAGCCCCAAGCTCCCCTGTAAAATAATATTTTTTAAGAGAAAAAAAATGAAGAAAAATTGGCCAGAAGGTTATTTTCTTTCCATAATCCAAATGCAAACTCCCCAGAAGCTACAAGAGCCTTTCAAGCACGTATTCCCCCCTGGTGTTCCCTGCGCCCCACACCCGACCCCATGCCTAAGATTGCTCTCCACTTCTTCCACATCTCGGGTCTCATTAAAAATCGGTGGATTTCTCTAGAACATGCTGTTATCTTCAGGAGTGGGCCAGCAGGAATAAAGGAAAGGAAAAGCCAAGCGACAGCATTTACTAATAACGCACTGCTCACATTGGCTGATGCCATATATTTACAATGCCTTTTATCTATCACAATGAAACTCAGAGACACCAAAGGCCTGCAGACTTGCACGCCCCACGGGAAAAAACAAGGGAACAAATGAAAAATATAGGACAGTCCTCTGTACTTCAAAGCGCAGCCAATTTCCAGCCCCCTCCATAGGACCAGCTCGGTAAGAGGGGCAGACTGCAGGGCACTCACGGAGGCATCTGAATAGAACCGTTATCAATTGCATGTGGCCTTTCTATAACTGGAAACTCAACCAACATGAGCAATGACAGTATTGCCAATTTCAAATTTCAGGAAAAAGCGCACAGCAAATGACAAAATAGTCTAGGCAAAATCAAAAGTATATTAACCTGTGCGTACAAAGTCAGGCTTTGCCAGGAAATGCGTCATCCTCACTCTCAACAATCAGTTACAACAAATTTAACTTACCTCAATGTCAGATGACCTCAAAGGGATATTCAGAAGTCTTGGAGGCAGAGATTGCACAAGACCAGGTGCGGTGCATTTTTAATAAATATAAAATCAGACATACTCATACTAAAAGGGAAGTCTCTCAGCGTTGATCAAAATAAACTACTTTAACTGCATGCCACACAAAATGCTACGCTTAAAAAGACAAGCCAGGAAATGGGAAAACATTGCCATATGGCTGTGCATATTAGTACTGCAAAAATGGGAAACAATGTATGAGTAAATAAACCAGCAAGAGTGTCACTCGACAGAGCGGGCCCACACAGATGGCAGGAAAGGGCGACACGCTAACAAAGGGGCACTGACGATGATTGGTGCGTGCCGCCGCCTCAACATGCCCATGCCCAAGTCTGACACAGAAGGCCAGCATCAGGGGAGACCCAGCCGTGACGTGAGATTACCCCCACAGGGCACACACGCATGCACGCACACCTTTTCTCCAAGGTGACACGAAGGACACACTGTGGGTAACTTCCCCGCACAGGCCATCCCTTCCGGGCCCCAAGTCCCACGAGTCCGGTAAAAGCCCCGAGGACCCACCTTCTATCAACTGCCAGCAGGGAGGCGACACTTCTCCGATCGTCCTGGGGTAAGTGCAGGGCCGGGTGGGCGCCTGCGTGGTCCAGGAGTGGGGCCATGTGTATGGGCTCCATGGCGCACTCCAGACACCTGGTACCACCGCTCCCCGTCCACGTGCCACGAGGTCACCGGGGACTGCCAGGGCTGGCTGGCTGACACCGTGTTTGCCCGGCAGCCCTGGCTACACAGGGACATGTGAAGCTTCTGGCTTCTGGCCAGAGCCTTGCTGGTGGCCACAGTGCTACAGCTGTGGCAGGCTGGGGCAGCCCCGAACTGCATTCATCTTCCCCTCACCCGAATCACCTTCTGAAATTACCATGTGAGTACCCGGCTCCTCCCTGCAACCCTGACACTGGGAATGTTGGCGCCGTGCCCTCAGTCTGGGGACAGGAGCCCCTGAGTCCACCCCACAGCTCACCCAGTGCCTCCTCCACCCCCGCCACCACAGCCAGCCCCAAGGAGCAGAATGACAGTTCCGAAGAGTCAGGCGAAACCTACCCACCCCAGATGCACCCGCCCAGGCGCTCCCAGTGCCTTGAGAGCACCCCTCATTTCTCTTCGGCGGCTCCGAGGGATGCTCTGCACAGCGCCACGAGCTCCCCAACGCCTGCACCAGGAAACGGCGGCACCACGCCAGGGTGCACCAGATGTGTGCCCAGGAGAGTCACTAGTGTCACAAAGACACTCCACAGTAGGCTAAGGAGATTCCTCGTGAAGAGACGCAGTGCTTTAGGGGGCGGATGCCCTTGGCCCCAGGGAACACGGAGGAGAAGGAAAGAAATCAAGTGGGGGGGGGGGGGCTGGAGCGATAGCACAGCAGGTAGGGCGTTTGCCTTGCACACGGCCAACCCAGGTTCGAATCCCAGCATCCCATATGGTCCCCTGAGCACCGCTAGGAGTAATTCCTGAGTGTAGAACCAGGAGTGACCCCTGCGCATCGCCAGGTGTGACCCAAAAAAGGAAAAAAAAAAGAAATCAAGTGGGGGTGGAGACAGATGAGAAGCAGGGAAGGAGGGGCATGTCCAGGAGACTCGGGTACATGGGTGGTGTTAAGGAGTGACAGAGCTAAGTACCAAGTCACCTATCCCCTCTCTGCCCAGCCTCATAAAGCTGCTCCATACGCTGAGTAATGGTAATCCCTTCGAGTAACAGTTCAGGCATCTATCCCCCATCGTACGTCAGCAGCAGCAGCAACAGCATCCTAGTGACAGATCCAACAGGCACCGGCAGAGTCGATCGTGAAATCGAATGCCAGCGGCCGGAAGGCAGGCACGGTCTGAACGGAGACCGCCCCTTTCGTAGCCACACCAGGGAACATGCCCGGGAAGGAGCCTGGCTCCCAGGCGCTGTTTCCGTGGACTCTGAGACTCTCTGGTGTACCCCTACAGCTGAGTTCCTCCGGACCCCTGGGCACAGTCTGCACAGGTGGGGGGTGGATGCCCTGCTCCCAGAGCAGCCCTGGCCGACGACGATGATGCTGAAAGAGGGGATGGTGCCAGGTTCCACTGAAGTATGGCCCTGGGGCTGGGGGACTTCCTAGCGCACAGAGATAGGGCAGCCCCATTTCTCAACAGTCAGATACTGCATTTGGACCTTCCGTGCCCAGGGTTTGCACAGACTGGACACGTAACATGGGGCCCTCTGCTCCCCTCCCTGTACTGCAATGGCTGCTCACTCGGCCACCAGGTCACTCTCTCCCAGAGTGGGTTCTACTGCTGGCCATGTGGGGAGGTAGGGTGGGGGGGGGGGTATGCTAACCTTGGGGGCCACCTGGGGGGATCATCTCCTGGCTCCAGTCTAGGTGGGGTACATTAAGATGCACAAGTTTCTGGGGTCGGAACGATAGGACAGGGGGGAGGGCATTTGCCTTGCACGTGGCCAATCTGCATTTGATCCTTGGCATCCCATGCGGTCCCCTGAGCATCACTGGAAGTGATTCCTGACTGCAGAGCCAGGAGGAAGCCCTGAGCATCAAACCAAAAACAAACATAAACAAACATATATAACCCTTAAAAAAATAATTAAAAAAAAACACACAGGTCTCCTGCATGGTTTCTACTATACAAGGACTCGCTCGAAACTAATGCTCAGCATCCAGCTCCCATAAGACCAGAAATCACAGAGATCACATGACAAAGCTGCGGGGACTCAGTGAATATACTCTAAAAACACTCATCGCCACACAGCAAGGCCAAATCAGTCCTTTGCCAATTGATAGAAACTGGACAAGGCCACATCCTAGGTACCGGAGGGTACAGCAGGGCGGGCGCTGGCCCTGCACGGGCTTGTCAATCTCCGACAGCTCATCCGGTCCCCTGAGCCCTACCAGGAATGATCCCTGAATGCAGAGTCAGGAGTAAGTCCTGAGCCCTGGCAGATGTGGCCCAAAATAATAATAATAATAATAATAATAATAAAAACTGTGGCGGGGGGAATCATACATTTAAAGCAAAGGTTCAACTTGAGTCTAAATAAACCTACAGACCACCTGCATGGTGTGTGTGAGAAAGCCAAACTAAGCCAAACTGCAGGGGACACAGCAGGTGAAGGAGACGGGACAAGTGCTGGGCGAACTAGTTCATTTCGTGGGTCAGTTTATTTATTTCTTTATTTTGAAATAGAACAGATTTGGAGGGTTTTGAAGGTGTGGAGGGGAGGGAGAGAGAGAGTAACAGGCTCAAGGGAGAACTCAGCTTCTCTGACAGCAAAGAGGGCCCCTACACACACCCCAGCATTAGACAGGAAGGCATGAAAGTCCACACCTCAAAAGGGGAGATGCAGGCAACACAGGTGCTCGGGCAACACATGTGCTCCGGTATCACATGTGCTCAGCCACATGGGCACAAGCAGCACATGGACTCAGGCAGCATATGCACCTCGTTGGTCAGTTAAAATCTCACCCACCAGAAAGGTCTCCAATAAAAATAGGCCATGGGGCAGGTAGGCTGGGAGAGAGCAGGGGCCAAAAGGGAGCCCCGACCCAGGCCACGGCCCGTCCCCGATACCCAGCGGGCAGGACAGCGGGGATGTCAGCCACGCTCACAGCCACATCCCGAGGCTAAGGCAAGCCCAAGGACAGGGACCACTGGGACACAGCCCTGAAGAGGCCCAGTGACAGGTCACCAAGCAGCGGGCCCAGCCAGGGGACACGGGATACAGGGGACAGCTACAGATGCAGACCCCACAACAGAAGCCAGGACACGGGACAGAACCATCTAGAGACACAACCAGACCCTCATACCTTGGGAACGGGTAGCGGGGGTGAGACGAGTGGCACTCGGGGGAAAGGAGCAGCCTGGACACTGGGAAGGGGCCCGACCCCACCTCCTCATCCTACATGGTCAATCCTCCTCCAGCACCCAAGTTAGCTCAGCAAGTCCGTGCTGAGATCCGCAGCGCCCACCTGCTTGGGAAGAAAGCCGCTTTGGTGATCACATACGCATCCGAAGAGAAATCAGGAAATGGAAGTAGGCAGATGGGCGCGAGTGCTACTATGTACAAATGTGCGAAGCTGTGAAAGTAAATACGGCAGAGTGAGCACATGGTCGGGACAGGCACGGGTTCTGCCAGGGGGGAGACGGGAACGCAAGTGAGCCCCACACCTGGCTCTGCGCTTGGCTGGCACCTTAAGGAATGTCTCATCTATCTCGCCAGTCCTGGTGCCTTCTTTTCCTTTTTTTTTTTTTTTTGTTTCTGCAAAAATAATTCCACAGCATACTAAAAAAGACTGACTTTTCTACCAAGAATATTTGTACAACGTGAATGAACCTCACCACAAAATTAGGGTTTCATCTTTGTCTACAACTTAGCATTTGCTCCCTTAAAAATCATCCAACTAGGGGCTGGAGTGATAGCACAGTGGGTAGGGCATTTGCCTTGCACATGGCCAAGCCAGGTTCGATTCCCAGCATCCCAGAGGGTCCCCCGAGCACCGCTAGGAGTGATACCTGAGCACAGAGCCAGGAGGAACCCCTGAGCATCACCGGGTGTGACCCAAAAAGAAAATAAAAATTCATCCAACTGGGAATGCAGAAAAAGAATGAAAGGGCTGTGGCTACAGACAAGACAGTGGGGAGAAGGCCTGCTTTGCCTGCAGTCGGCCAGGTTCCATCCCTGGCACCCAGGAGGGTCCCCCAGCCCTGCCAGGAGCGATTCCTGAGCATAGAGCCAGGAGGAAGCCCTGGGCACCACCAAGTGTTGCCCTGAAATCCATGAACCAAAAACCCTGAACAACACTCCCTGCCCCTCAGCCCACCCCCACCCCAGCACTGCAGAAAACCAGCAGCCCCCACCTGTTAAACCGGGCCAAGATCTCCTCCAGAGGAATCACATGAAGACAAGTTGCAATGCAATAAGCAAAGGGTCTTTATTGGCTAGCTGGAGCTAGGGCCCAAGTCTTATCAACACAATGGCCCAGACCCAGCTACGGAAGGTGTGCCAAAAACTTTCTTTTTTTTTTTTTTTTTTTTTTAAGCTTTCTGGACCACTCCTGGCAATGTTCAGGACTTGCTCCTGTTTGGCCCTCAGAAATTGTTGCTGGAGGTGAGACTGTACAGCAAAGAGGGCATTTGCCTTGTGCACAGTTGATCCTGCTTCGGTCCCCAGCACCCCATATGGTTCCCTCAGCACAACCAGGAGCAATTCTCGAGTGCAGAGCCAGAAGCAACCTCTGAGCATCGCTGGGTGTGGCCCAAACAAACAAAAAATTATTCCTGGTGGTACTTGGGGGGACCTTATGGGATGCCAGGAATCAAATCCAGACCAGGCGTGTGCAAGGTGAGTGCCCTGCCTGCTATAATATCATCCCAACTGCTAAACTCAAGCTCCTATTTTATTTCCCTTTCCTTTTTATTTTAAGTTAAATCATCGGGCTCTCCCCGCCCTTGAAGAAGCCTGTGTTTTCTCTTGAGCATGTTACTCTCTCTGTCTCTGTCTCTCTCTCTCTTTCCCCCTCCACACCTTCAAAAAACCCTCCAAATAAAATCATTTTACTTCAAAAAAAATTAAATCACAAGATAAACAGTTACAAAGTTGTGTATGATTGGGTTTCAGTCATACAATATTCCAACACCCGTCCCTTCACCAGTGCATACTTCCCACCACCAGTGTCCCCAGTTTCCCTCCCACCAGCCCCCCCAACGCCCCCCTCACTGAGTGAAATGAGTCAGAAGGAGAGGGACATGAAGTGATTGCACTCATTTGTGAGATATAAAAAAAACATGAGACTAATAACCAAGGACAATAAAAACACAAGCCAGGAGGATTGGTCACGACTAGAAGCTTCCTCAAGGGCTGGGGGAGGACACAGCAGGGACAGAGAAGGGACCACAACGACAGAGATGGGCAGAAATGATTGCTCTGGATGAGAACTATGCTGAAAAGCTCAAGCTGCTTAGCCTTGAGAGGCCCATCTCTAATCTTCTGTACTCTTCTCAAGAACCCGCCCACTCAGGAGCATCCACTTTAGTGGCACTACCTCCACCCTCTGCGCCCCTCTTTTCCACGAACCTGCAGCCAGGAACGGAATCTGATGTGGCCTGGGTGGAAACTGGGAGGGAGGGAGGGAGGGAGGGAGGCTCCTTGAAAGACACTCACAGAATTGGGGCTGCACTGGGGGCTGCCATACAGCCAGCCCTGGCTCCCTGCTCTGCGGCGCTCCAGGAGCTGTGCAGGGCTGGCATCCCGCCCAGGAGTCCCGCGAGCACAGCAAGACTAGAACCTGTTGAGCCTCTCTGCGCAGGCCTGCAAATACTCAGAGCACCTCCACCAGCGGATCACGCGTGTCGGGTCCAGGGTTCCCTACCCGGGAATACATACACACAAGCACGCACGCGCGCACACACACGCAGACACACACACTGAGACATACACATACAGACACAGCAGACACACACACACACAACAGACACAGACACACACACTGAGACACACACATAGACGCACACAGACACACACATAGATACACACAGACACAGACACACATACAGACACAGACACACACTGAGACATACACATACAGATACCACAGACACACAGACACAGACACACACTGAGACACACATAGATACACAAAGATACCCGGAGATACATAGACACACAAAGATACACATAGAGATATACAGACACACACATACAGACAGACAGAGACACACACATAGAGAAAAACACAGAGAGAAATACAGAGACACACAGACAGACATACAGATACAGAGGCACACACAGACACACACAGAGACACACACACACACACAGAGTTTGAAAAACTTGCTGAAGGATGTTGGAACGTTGTATGACTGGAATGCAATCATGAACCATTTTGCAATGCTCTATCTCACGGTGATTCAATAAGTAAATAAATAAATAAATGAGACAAAAGAAAGGCAGGAACTGCAAGCCCCGCCAGCCGGGCAGGCCGCGTCCGCAGCGTGTGGGGCCAGGGCCGTGTGGCACTCACACTCCAACGCCAGCTGTCGTGTCTACGGCACCTCCCCACCCTTCGCCACCAAACTGCAACAACTGCAGATACAGACAGGGTATTGGGGGGCGTTTCATTTTGTTTTGCTGAGAACCGTGGGGACCAGCAGCCTCGCCCACCCCCTCCCCGCCCTTCCAGAAGCCACAGCAGCTGCAGAAGCTCCCTGCCCACTTACATACTCTGGGTCTCCCAGTAATCCCCACACTTTAGTGCAGGGAATCTGAGAAAAATGCAGGAGGGCACTGGAGCAGTGAGACAGGGCAGCATTCGGCGTCTGTCCCAACCCTGCCAGGCGTGATCCCCAAGCATGGGCGAGGAGTCAGCCCTGAGCACCGTGGAGCCGTGGCCCCGAATGAAACACAACAGGAAAGCAAACCAAAGAGCACGGGAGGCTTCTCGGTGCAGAGAGCGCCCAGGCCGGCACGTTCTCCATGGCGCCCTGTGCCATGTGCCATCGGGGCCCTTCTCCTGCCAGCTGTGTGTGCCTGCCCAATCCCTGCACACAGGCATGTGCTGCAGGCCCACTTCCAGGCCTGTGTCTGCCTGACCCCCAGCATGTCCCGGAGAAACCCGGGCGGGCGCGCTCCCTGAACCGGATGTGCAAATGCCCCAGAGAGGACCCAGGCGGGCACGTGGCCCCGGCGCCAGAACTCAGCTTTTCCTAGGCAGGAATACGGGGGGGGGGGGGGGGGGTCGTTCTCCGGTGCCCAGTCCCCGCCCCCACCCGTGTGTCCCGAAGGAAAGCTGATGGGCACGTCATCCGGCAGGGTTTGCGTGAGGCTGCCATCTGCACGGCACAAGACCCGGCACTCTCGTTCTGGCCAGAAGGGACACAGGAGGACAAGAGCTGCAGGGCGCCCACAGAGGGCACGTTCAGGCCACTTCTACAGGGCATGCGGCCCGGCGTGTCCAAAAGAGCCTGCGGGAGGCTGCCAGCTCCATGGCTCAGGACCCCTTTATATGGGGCGCAAAAGCTCCTGCTGTGTCCATGGGTGCAGATCCCCCTGCCCTGTTTGTGGGGCAACCCCCTGCTGTGTCCGTGAGGTACAGAACTCTTCCTGCTGTCTCCATGGGCGCAGATCCCCCTGCTGTGTCCGTGGGGTGCAGATCCCCTGTCCTGTCTGTGGGGCACCCCCTGCCGTGTCTGTGGGGCACACATCCACCCCTTGCCATTGGTTTGGAGAGGACACCTGGGAGGGGCAAATCTCCTGCAGCCCGACCACTGGGGTCCCACACCTCCACGCCTGCTCGCCAGCAAGCAGGCGCCTCCCGCGGGCAGCTATCTGCGGGGCAGGTCTTCATCTACCTTGTGGGTGGAGGGGGGACAAGGGGCAGGGCGTCTCCACACCAAACAAAGGGTCTTCACAATGGACACCCCCCCCCCAGGCTGTCAATAAGCACCACTTCCTGCTTGCCGAGGATGGCTGCTCAGAGTGCCTCGGTTTGCCATGACTCAGGATGAGCGAAAAGACCCCTCCGCCCACATTTCACACAGGCACACTTGAAGCAAGCCCTCGGCAGACAGCAGGAGCTGCCAAGGGGCAGAGGATTCTGGGTGATCTGACATAAACACAGAGAGCATCTTGAGATGGTCCAAGCCTCGCTTGGTAACCTTGGCAACCCAAACGTCCTCCAAATGTGCTCAAGTCCTTGACGTGCTTCATAAAAGCTGAAGCCTGGGAATTTCTGCTTCTGTGCTCAGCCGCCAGCTGCCTGCAAAACCCCCCCGCCGCTGTCCCTTCTGAAGAAATTCAGTACAAGGCTCCTGGAGCCTAATTAAAACACCACTTTCCCACTTCTCAATGCAATGCTGCTTGGGTTTTCATTTGTTTTGTTTTGCTGTTTTTTTCTTTTTCTGTTGTTGCTTTTTGTGGGCTTTTTGGGGTTTGTTTTTTTTTTTTTTTTTTGCTGGCAACTGTTATTTTTTGTTGTTGTTGTTTTTGCTGACAAGCATTGGTGCAACAGTTTGGTTTGCTTAAAAGGCTGAGGAAAAAATGGGTTTGTGTTCTGAAGTTTCAGAAACCGGCTCGGAGCTCTGCAAATGGATGTCACATACCAGGCCCACCACAGAAACAACACACAATTGAAAACACACACACACACACACACACAACACCCCCCTTCTTCTCTTGGCTTTGAGGCCCTCCACTTGCTCACAACCTCTATGAGGGTGAAAATGATTGCCACTTGCAGGGGAGAACCAACAGAGGGCCCCCAAGTGCTGGAAATAGATTTGGTAGTACACAGGTTGATCTCGGGCACACACACACACACACACACACACACACATACACACACACACGCACACACATGTCTCCCTACCCCTGCTCTCCAACCACCATTGCAACACAGCAATTCCAGCCCCGGGTAGAACACACAGGGCCGAGAGCAATACAATAGTGCACAGAGCACTGCACACAGCCTACCCAGCACCCCTAGAGGACCCCCGAGATCCAACAAGAGTGTCCAGAGCTCAGAGCCACAGGTAAGCCCTGGGCACCGCGGGGTGTGGCCCAAAGACACACCAAACAAACAAAATCCCCAAAATGGCATAAAAACAGTCATTTCAAAAGGTGATATGCAAGCTCTGGGCACTGTGGTGCTATACGGACAGCTGTCAAGCCCTAGACACCAAGGAGAGATCAAGAAAATGCAACGAATACATACAAACCTACTAGAAATGAGAATTCATTGGGGCTGGTGAGACAGTACAGCGGGGAGGGCGTTTGCCTTACATGCAGCTACTCAGGTCCCATCCCCGGCACCCCATAGGGTCCCCCAAGCACTGCCAGGCATGATTCCTGAATGCAGAGCCAGGAGCACTGCTGGGTGTGGCCCAAACAGCCCCTCTCCCCCCGCCCCCCGCCAACACACAAAAACAATCACAAAAACAACAACCAAAAAATTCATCTCTAGCAACACTGTCCCCGGACAGCAAGGCCCTCTCGCAGCCGCGTGCAGGGCGGAACCGTGGTGGGGCTCTCAAGTGCAAGCAGCAGAGGGGCAGCGAGCAGCTCGGGCTGGGCTCACTCACAGGAGCCACAGAGAGGAAAGACGCGGGGGAGCAGACGAACCCATCCACAGGGCAGCCCTGCCACTTGCCCTCCCTGTCCAATCCCCAACAAGGAGAAGGCAGGGCGGGCTCCACCCATCTTCCAAATGCAAGGTCTCTCAGGGGACCTCGGGACCCCCTTGCCCACCCACGGCCCCTGCTGCTGTGCTTATGGTCGTGCTCCGAATCTGCACTGTTGCCCTCGCAGTCGGTTGTGGAAAACATGCACTCAGGGTTGGAAGCATGGCACCGTGGGTAGCGCTCTTGCACTGCACGCAGCTGGCCTGGGTTGGCTCCCCCGCATCCCATAGGGTCCTCCAGCACCGCCAGGAGTGATCCCCGAGTGCAGAGCCGGGAGAAAGCCCTGAGAACCACCAGGCACGCATGCCCCCTAAAAACTGCTTTTTAAATAAAACACAGGGCCATCCTCATGAGTGCTCCAGCAGTTACTACTTCAGCCTTCAGTAAAATGCACTGCTCATGTATGATCCGCACATTGACCTCAGCGGGCCTCCTCTGCACCATCAGAATGGACCTCAGAAACTCGGGAAATCTGCCAACATTACCTTTATGTTCACCAAAAACGTGAAGGCACACCAAAAATCCAGGGCATGTGCCTGTGCCCTCCAATCCAGTCAATTATGCTGCACATTTTTAAAAATGACACAAATTGCAGAAACTGTCCACAATCCCAGCATTCGGCCACAGCGCTGTATATCTAAAAACCAACCGGACGGCTATTTTTATTTAAAAAAAAAAAAAAAAAAACACGAGATAGATACGGTTCCGAAGAGAAGCAGCATTCTACTCCAGTCTCTTTAAACGCCTAGAAGATTCCGTGCAGCTCAGCTCAGCGCCACACACCTGAGACGCGGGACGGTCGGCAGAGGGCGCGCAAACGTGCGCGTTGCGCTGGTCGCTGGCGGCCGCCTCTGGACTGCGCGCGCGGGGGGTGGGGAGTCTCCGTGCCAGGCCGCCGCGGAAGCCGTGCGCAGTAGCAGTACCGCTGCCCGCGCTCAGCGGAGTTCCCGACCAGAGGAGCGATCGGCTGGCAAAGTGGTACCTGCGGCGGCCCACTCTGGCCACGGAGAGGCGCGCAGCGCAGGGCGGGGCGCTGCGCGTGCCAGGACCCCCCTGGCGCAATGTAAGGCCCCCCCGTGTCCGCAGGGGAGCGGGGGCGCGCGATGAGGCTCCCAGTCCGCGCGGTGCGCCGGGCTGCCGCCGGCGCAGGCAGGCTCTGAGACACGCTGCATCGCAGCGCTTGCACACAGCGCGCGCGCGCCTCAGGTCCTGCAGCTTTGGCGCCCACGGTTGCCCGCACTTTGGCTACCGTGTCCGGGCATCCTCGGGGGCGTGGAATGCCCCAGTCGTGATACTTGGATCATGGGCTGTTCCATGGGAAAGGCTAGGGACCCTGCCCCGCGCAACGGTAGACGGCGCCCACCTGCGACACCCAGTACACCGTCCGGCCACCGGAGCAGGCAGGAAAAAACTTCCTCATGTTCAAATCCTGAGGTGAGTACCCAGCCCCCAGGGCTACTCGGCACAAAGGAAGGTGCCCTGAGGGTGCCGGGGTGGAGCCCAGGGAGGGACAGCTTCGGGGACCTCATGGGGGCAAGGATATGGACCCCGTGGGGGACCTCATGGGGGCAAGGATATGGACCCCGTGGTAGGGCAGATGGGAATGAATGGCATCAAGGAGGGATGGAGGCCCCAGGGGGGATAAGCGGAGACCAGGAGAGGAATATGGGATGCGGACCCCCATGGAGAAGGGGGAGGATAGGAAACCCCAGGGGAGGAAGGCGGGGTGCCCAGGGGGCACGGATGGACATCCTGTTGAGGGTTAATGGAGACCCAGTAAGAGGACGATGGGGGATGCAGAATGGGAGCGTTGGGGACCCATGGAACGAGGGACGAAGACTACTGGGTGCAGGATGCGGATCGCGCTGCAGGGAGCGGAGGGGCCCCGCATGAGCCTGTCTTACACTCTGCAGAGTGTGGAGAGGCCGAGCCAGACACCGCTCCAAAGAGTGCAAGGCTCCGAGGACCCAGACCCAGCGACCCTCCAATACTCTCCTCAGTGCTTAACCAAGAGTCGCCCCTCGTCCCGCCGCCGCCACAGCCGCATTTCCTCTGCCAAGGGCACAGACTCCAAGAGCCAGGGCCCCCAGTCCCCTGGGGAGAGTGAGCCCCGAGGGGAGGAGGCGGACCCCCGAGCCATGGAGAGACAGCCCCCCAGGAGGGAGACCCCCGCCAGAGCGGACCCCTGCGGCGGGGAGCAGGACCCCCACAGCAGGGGGCCCGAGGTCTACGCAGAGAGCAGCGTCACGGAGCCCCTCCCCAGTGCCACGGGACACAGGCCCAGGGAGAAGAGGCGGCGGCCAGGGCTGCCGCAGGTGGAAGGGGTCCCCAAAAAGAGAGTGCGGTGGGCCACGGAGCTGGAAGCTGTCGTGTACCCACCTGCCTCCCTCAGCCCCCCGGCCTCCCCGTGCCCATCTGTCCTGCGGCGCCCGGCTGTGTCCCTGCGCCCAGCATCCTTGCTGCGCCCAGCTGGGTCCTGGCTCCCGCCACTGAGAATGGCACCTGTCCTGTCCCAGCCAGGCCCCTCCCAGGAGACCCGGCGCCCACCTTTCCTCAACCCCGCGCCCGCGTTCCCACACACACCTGTCTTCCAGCGCCCCCCTGACCTCCAGTACCCACCTGGCCCCCTGTGTCCACCGGACCCCCAGTGTCCACCTGTGTTCCGGCACACCCCTTCGTCCCAGCAGCCTCCCCCGTTCCAGCGGATATCCGTGATCCAGCGGACACCCGCGTCCCAACCAGCACCCGCACCTGAGCCAACACCCGTGTCCCAGCCGACACCTGCGTCCCAGCAGCCTCCTGTCACCCAACAGCCCACTGCTCTGTTCCAGCTGCACTCGGTGGTCAAGAAGGTACCTGTGTCCCAGCTGCCCCATCCCAGCTGTCTCGTGTTCCCACTGCCGCTGTCCCAGCTGCCCCCTGTCCCAGCTCTCCCCTGTCCCCACCGCCCCCTGTCCCTGCCGCCCCCGTCCCCGCCGCCCCCTGTCCCCGCCGCCCCCTGTCCCCGCCGCCCCCTGTCCCTGCTGCCCCCGTCCCTGCCGCCCCATCCCCGCTGCCCCTGTGCTCCAACAGGCATCTGTGAACCAGCAGGCACCTGTGTCCCAGCGTGAGCCTGCGGCCCGGCAGGTATCTGTGATCCGGCAGACGCCTGTGACCCAGCTGCCCCCTGGGCCGCAGCACACACCTGGGCCCCCGCGTGTACCCAGGCCCCAGCAGCCTCCCGTGAGCCAGCTGCCCGCTGCGCCCCGGCAGGTACCCGAGTCCCAGCCCTGTGTCCCCGCGGACCCCCGGGTCCCCGCAGACCCCGGGCGGACCCCAGCAGCTTCCTGTGCTCCAGCAGGTGCCCGGGCCCCAGCAGCCTCCCGTGATGCTCCCGCAGACACCTGCGCCCCAGCAGGTACCTGAGTCCCCGCACACACCCGTGTCTCCGCACACATCCATGTCCCGGCACACACCCATGTCCCCATACACATCCATGCCCCAGCTGATACCCGTGTCCCCGCAGACACCTGTGTCCCTACAGACACCCATGCCCACACACACACCCGTGTCCCCACAGGAACCCGGGCCCCAGCAGCCTCCTGTGATCCAGCTGCCCGTGATGCTCCCACAGACACCTGTGCCCCAGCAGGTACCTGAGTCCCTGCAGACACTCATGATCCTGCAGACACCCGTGCCCTGGCAGACACACGTGTCCCCAGATACCCGTGTCCTCGCAGACATGTGTGCCCACAGACACCCATGCCCCTGCAGACACCCGTGTCCCCGCAGACACGCATGCCCCCAGACACCCATGCCCCCGCAGGCACACATGTGCCCGCAGACACACATGTGCCCGCAGGCCTTTGTTCCCACAGCCTCCTGTGACCCAGCTGCAGACTGTGATCCAGCAGCCTGTGCCCCAGCTGCCCCCTGGGCCCCAGCAGGTACCTGAGTCCCAGCAGCCCTGTGTGCCCGCAGTCACCCGTGCCCCAGCCGTCACCCGTGCCCCAGCCGACACCCGTGTCCCAGCATACACCTGTGTTGCAGCTGCGTCCTGTGTTCGAGCAGTCACTCGGGTCCCAGGAGCCTCGTGTGATCCAGCTGCGCCCCATGTCCCCACAGCCTCGTGTGATCCAACTGCATCCTGTGCTCCCACAGACACTCGTGTCCCCGCAGCCTGCTGTCATCGGGCTGCCCCCCGTGTCCCCACGGACACTCATGTCCCCGCAGCCTGCTGTCATCGGGCTGTCCCCCGTGTCCCCGCAGCCTGCTGTCATCGGGCTGCCCCCTGTGTCCCCGCAGCCTGCTGTCATCGGGCTGCCCCCCGCGTCCCCGCAGACACTCGTGTCCCCGCAGCCTGCTGTCATCGGGCTGCCCCCGGTGTCCCCGCAGCCTGCTGTCATCGGGCTGCCCCCCGTGTCCCCGCAGCCTGCTGTCATCGGGCTGCCCCCTGTGTCCCCGCAGCCTGCTGTTATCGGGCTGCCCCCCGTGTCCCCGCAGCCTGCTGTCATCGGGCTGCCCCCGGTGTCCCCGCAGCCTGCTGTCATCGGGCTGCCCCCCGTGTCCCCGCAGACACTCGTGTCCCCACAGCCTGCTGTCATCGGGCTGCCCCCCGTGTCTGCACAGACACTCGTGTCCCCGCAGCCTGCTGTCATCGGGCTGCCCCCCGTGTCCCCGCAGACACTCGTGTCCACGCAGCCTGCTGTCATTGGGCTGCCCCCCGTGTCCCCGCAGACACTCGTGTCCCCACAGCCTGCTGTCATCGGGCTGCCCCCGGTGTCCCCGCAGCCTGCTGTCATCGGGCTGCCCCCGGTGTCCACACAGACACTCGTGTCCATGCAGCCTGCTGTCATCGGGCTGCCCCCCGTGTCCACGCAGCCTGCTGTCATCGGGCGGCCCCCTGTGTCCGTACAGACACTCGTGTCCCCGCAGCCTGCTGTCATTGGGCTGCCCCCCGTGTCCGCACAGACACTCGTGTCCATGCAGCCTGCTGTCATCGGGCTGCCCGCCATGTCCACACAGACACTCGTGTCCCCGCAGCCTGCTGTCATCGGGCTGCCCCCCGTGTCCCCGCAGACACTCGTGTCCACGCAGCTCACTTTGCTCCAACTGCCTCCTCTGTTCCATCAGACACTCGTGTCCCCGCAGACACCCGTGTCCCAGCAGCCCCCCCTGCTCCAGATGTGCTCTGTGATCCACCAGATCTCTGGGCCCCAGCTGCCCCCAGGGTCGCAACAGGCAGCTGTCCTCCAGCGGCCCCTTTCACCCCAGCCGCGCCCTGTGTCCCAGCAGCCTCCTGTTCCCATACGGCCCCGACCTGAGCAGCTGCCGCGGAGAGATACTCCGGGGGCCCCTGGCATGCTGCCACCGGGGCAGCTGGGGCCCGGCCTCTCCCAGCACCGGGCAGGGCCACCGCGGCCACCCCGAGGCCCCGCCCCTGACTCTGGCTCTCTGCCACCATTCCTGATGAGGCAGCCCTAAGCCCACCCCCCGGGAGGGCTCCCTCCTGCCAACCACCTCTCTGGACTCTCAGCTGAGCCTGGTGAACCTGCTCACGACTCACAGCCACCTGCGGTCACGTCACTTCAGCAGCCAAGAGGCCGATTAGTGCCCATCGCAGCTCCCAGCCCCGAAGACCCCAGGAAGAGAACCCGAGTCTGGTAACCTCTGCACCCCCACAGAGACAGCCTGTGCCTGGCTCCCCTGTACCTTCTCAGAGACAGCCTTGCCTGGTACCCCCAGTACCCCCAGAGACAGCCTGTGCCTGGTATCCCTGTAGTCCCCACCGAGACAGTGTCTGGTCCCCCCTGGGCCTCCCCCGCCCTGCCCCGCCCCTCTCCCACCCAGTTTCATACTTTAAAACCTTTTTGCTTCTCAATATTTGATGCCGCTCTGTAGTTTTGTACTGTGGAATAAAAGTTCCCCGCACAGGAACATTTGCACTGGTCTGAACCGCGCTTTTGTTCGCCGCCAGAAGAGCGGGTCCCCCACGTCTGCGGGAACGGGCTCCTGTTCCTCTGGGCTATTCCCTGTGATGCTGGGGGCGGCTCTGGGAATCCTGGAGAGGGGACAGTCCCCTGGCCTGCACGCTGAGCGCCAGAGTCTGGGGGCTCCTCAGCCACTGTTGCAGCCGGGAGCCCCGTGTGTCTGGCCCGTCCCCAAGAGCCTGCTCCTGGCTCCTACAGCACCAGAGGCTGGGAGCCAAACCACGCAAAGAAAAAGCCAGGCTGCAGAGAGAAATACTGCCAGACGTGACACAGAGGTCGAGAGTGGACATGGTGCCCAGTCCCAGTGAAGGGCGGACTGTGGGGGTGGGTGGTGGGTTGCAATGTCCAGAGCAAGAAAATGAGGGACCTTCACTTCTGGAGCTCACACACTGCTTTTCCTTTTTGTTTTGGGGCGACACCCAGCGGTGCTCGGGACTCCCCTGTGGCTGTAAGTTCAGGGCTCACTCCTGGGCAGTTCAAGGCTCCCATGGGAAGCCGGGGATCGAACCCGGGTTGGCTGCATGGCAGGCAACTGCGCTCCCTGCTGCACTATGGCTCCAGCCCCCGGACACTGCATTTGGATGTTCCCTCCTCACAGCGTGGCCAAGGTCTGCTTCCGGGGAGAAAGGGAAGGCCGCCGGGCTCTGCTCCGTAGGCTGGTGGAAGATCTCCCAGTGTCCCCTGCACTCCTGGCAGCCTTGGGACACAGCAGTGACAGAGACTGCTTTGGCCGCTGGGGTTCTGCTTCCATGGAACACACTTCTGCTCATGACTATCCTTGGGGTGGCGTCCTTTCTTCCTCACTCTTATGTCCCAGGTTTGCCCTTAGAAGAGCTACAGATCTAATCACTACCAGAAGCCTCCCTGTTCCCAAATCTCCCAACAGGACGAGGGGGCGTTCCAGATCTGGAAGGTGAACAGAGCATGTGTGTGTCTAAGGCCATCATTCACACTGAACTGGTTTGGAGCTAGAACGATAGGAAAGAAGGTAGGGCCCTTGCCTTGCATACGGCCGACCAGGGTTCAGTTCCCCATATAGCATCCAATAGCTCTGCAAGAGTGATCCCTGAGCCCAGCGCCAGGAGGAAACCTTGAGCAATGCTGGGTGTGCTAGGTGGGGGGGTGTTAGAGAGAGGCACAGGATTACTTTGTGACTTAAAAGAGTTACCAGGGCCAGAGCAATAGTATAACAAGTAGGGCATTTGGAGTCAGAAAGAGAAAGACAGGGGCTGGAGTGACAGCACAGCGAGTAGGGCGTTTGCCTTGCACGCAGCCGACCCGGGTTCAAATCCCAGCATCCCATATGGTCCCCTGAGCACCGCCAGGAGTAATTCCTGAGTGCAGAGCCAGGAGTAACCCCTGTGCATCGCCAGGTGTGACCCAAAAACCAAAAAAAAAAAAAAAGAGAGAGAGAAAGACAGACATAGAAAGATTGCACTCATCTGTGGAATATAGAATAACAGAGTAGGAGACTAACACCCAAGAATAGAAGAATAGTAGAAATAAGTACCAGGAGGTTGACTCCATGGCTTGGAAGCTGGCCTCACATTCTGGGGAGAGGGCAATGCAGAGAAGGGATCACCAAGTATAATGCGGTCGGAGGCAATGCAGGGGAAGGATGATGCAGGCTGAATGATGTAGACTAGAGACTGAACACAGTGGCCACTCAACACCTCTATTGCGAACCACAACACCTAATTAGAGAAAGAGAACAAAAGGAAATGCCCTGCCACAGTGGCAGGGTGGGGTGGGGGGAGATGGGATTGGAAAGGGTAGGAGGGATGCTGGGTTTACACCGGTGGTGGAGAATGGGCACTGGTGAAGGGATGGGTCCTCAAACTTTGTATGGGGGAAACATGAGCACAAAAATGTATAAATTTGTAACTGCACCCTCACGGTGATTCACTAGTGAAAAATAAATAAATTTAAAAAAAAAAAAAAAACCAAGTACGGCATTTGCCATGCACATGGCCGGCCCAGATTCCAGTTCAATCCCAGCAGGAGTGATTCCTGAATGCAGAACCAGGAATAAGACCCACCAGATGTGGCCCAAAATCCATTATCTATATATCAAGGTATCACTATCGTCCCGTTGTTCACCAATTTGCTTGAGTGGGCACCAGTAACATCTCATTCGTCCCTGTCGAGTTCGGGGTCAAGGGAATGAGGCCCATTATTGTTACTGTTTTTTTTTTTTTTGGTTTTTTGGGTCACACCCGGCGATGCACAGGGGTTACTCCTGGCTCTTCACTCAGGAATTACCCCTGGCGGTGCTCAGGGGACCATATGGGATGCTGGGATTAGAACCCAGGTCGGCTGCGTGCAAAGCAAACGCCCTACCCGCTGTGCTATCGCTCCAGCCCCTATTGTTACTGTTTTTGGCACATCAAATACACCACGGGTAGCTTGCCAGGCTCTGCCATGGAAGATTGTATATATATATATATATATATATATATATATATATATATATATATACACACACACACACACATATATATATCAGAACTAATGAGAAACCTAAATTTCCATACAATCAAAAAAGCATTCCCAAACCACTAATGGTGGGAAGTATCAGAAACTCTAGCTGTAAAACCCAATAAATCTGATCACTAGTAAGTATAAATGGAATGAGCTCACAGACGGGGAAAGAGCTGACTAAACACTCACAGAGCCCTCCCAGGTCCTGTTTATGATTTTCAAGATGCATGAAACCCTACCATTAGCAGTATTGTACAATATTTCAGGGGTGGTGGCTGGAGAGGCGGTACAATGGGGAGGTCACTTTCCATGCACATGCTAAGCTGGGATAGAGTCCCCAGTTCAGTGAGGACGGATCACTGAGCACAGAATCAGGAGTAAGCCTACACACCACTGGATGTGGCGCCCTCAAACAAAAACAAATCAAGTTGTTTTTTTTTTAATACTCAATTGGGACCGGAGGGATAGTACAAAAGGCACAGTGTTTGCATAGCAGGCAGGGGTCCGGGCTCAATCCCCAGCACCCCACAGGGTCCCTCGAGCCCCTCAGCAGTGATCCCTAAGCACAGAACCAGGAATAAGCCCTGAGCATAGCCAAGTGTGGCCCTAAAATAATAATATACTCATGTGTGCCATATAGAAGACAGCAAAGCAAAATCAGGTGCATATTCAGATAATCAGAAAAATTTTTTTAAAAACGTCCATGCAACAACATAAAATGAATCTGTTCATCAATAAATGCAAACTGGACAGAACCACATAAACTTGAACCAGAGTAAACGCATGCTGTCAGCAGGAGGCTAAATACCAGGACAGGAGAAAGGAAAACACACACACACACACACACACACACACACACACACACACACACACACACACACGTGCAGGCATGCGCGCACGCGCATTTAGCCACCCCCCAAATACGCAGCAATATCAAAGAGCACAAACCAGAGATCAGATGGTGGGGACGCACACGGCGCTGTCAAATAAATAAGGGGCCCGGGGCGGCGCATGCGTCTCAAGGCGCACTCGCACCTCCATACCAGGCTCGAGGGACCTTAAGAAAAACATCACGTGACGCGGGAGCGGGTGACGTCACTCCCGCAGCCGCCCGCGATTCCAGCTAGGGACGCACCTGGGCACCGACCGGAGCGGCCCCGCCCCAGCCAGGACGCACCTGGGCGCTGGGCCCTGGCAGCGGGGACCGGGACCCGGGCTGGCCCTCGGGCCGTGGGCGCATTCTCTGGGTTCCGATACAGGCAGGTGGGTGGGCGGAGGAAGAGACGGACAGACAGACGGACTAAGGAACAGACAGATGGAACGACACACAGATGGACGGACGGATAGATGAGGGAACAGGCAGGCAGACAGACGGACAGACAGACGGATGGACGGAGAGATGGACAAATGGACAGACGGGCGGACAGACGGACAGAGAGGCAGACGGACAGATGGACGGACGGGCAGACGGTCGGAAAGACAGACGGATGGACAGACGGACAGACAGATGGACTGACGGACAGACAGACGGATGGACAGACGGATCCGATGGACGGACCCAGGGACTGCCGGACCCTCTGGAGGGAGGGCTAGAGGGTGCGCTCGCGGCAGAGCCCGGATTCGGACTGGGAAAGCGTGTTCCAGACCTTCCCCACAGCCCAGGAAGGCCCGGGAGGGCCACACCCCCACCTCAAGGGCTGGACCTGCAGGGTGCTTCCGTCCCTCCTTCATGTCGGTCCATCTTGGAGCACAGCACACCCACCCCCATTTTATTCATTTATTCACTTTTTTTTTTTCCCGTTTTGGCGCCACACCTGGCACTGCTCCCGGCTCTCAGCTCTCAGGCGTCTCACTCCCTGATGCTGATGCGGGGATGCAGCCAGGGCACTCACCCCACCCCGCTGCACACCCCGCCCACTTGAACCAAACAGCCCTTAAAGGGCTCGAGGGCGGGGAGGGGGGACTGCTGGCTTCCATCGCAGTGATGCCTGCACTCAGAGTCAGCCCTCGGCACCTGATGGGGCCCCAAGCCACGCAAACCAGCCCTTAGAAAGCAAAAGCAAAACAAAACCACCTGTGAGACGCAGGCCGACCCGCACAGCACATTCCCCCGTCACTTCCCACGGGGCTAAACTGGGGAAGGTGCCTTCTTCGCTGCATTTTGTGGGGACCCCCAACTGTGGGCTCGCATGTGACTGGGGTGTGTGGAGCAAGTTTTCTAGCTGTTGTTTCCAGGGTTCTGGGGGCCCCTACGAGCTCCCTGATGGCTAGGGGAGATCTTCAAAGTCTGGGGGCTCTGCCCCAGCCAGCGTCCCCCTCAATGTACGGTCCAGACCCCGGCCTTTAGGGGGCCCTAACTGCATCGGGCGCCTGTCTGCAAGCTTGCCCTCCTCCCGTGCTCAGGCTGCACCCACCTGCGGCCATGACGCCTGGCGGGAGGGACCGTCTCAGGCCACAGAGCTGATAGTGCAGTGGGGGCGGGGAAGCAGCCGTGCCCCCCAGTCCAGGGAGCCACCAGCTGGTCCAGGGGGCTGGGCTCAGACGGGGTCACAAAGACCTGGGTTCTGGGGTGGGCTGCAGACAGGGGACATAGGGCTGACATGTGGTCACACAGACAAGGGCTCAGAGCCACGAGGGCACACACCGGGGCCCTGCAGAGACCCTGTCTACGGGGGAGCCACGAGGCCACCACAAGTGGCAGTGCCAGGGCACTGGATTCGGGGAACAGCGCGGAGTGGGGGGCTCTGGGACTCAGCTCTGCCCTGGAGCCACATCCAGCCCCTGTACCAACGTCACCCCCTGCACACTTTGTGTGGGGCCAGGAGTCCCCCAGAGCCTGCGGTCTGCCCGGTCCCAACACTGCTGTCTGCCACTCCTGGGGCACAGGAGGCTCCACCCACGACGCCCTGGGCAGCTGCACACACATCCAGGAACACACATGCCCATGGGGCACAGGCGGGCTGCAGGGGGCGTATGAGGAGTGCGCTACAGCACAGGGATGCTCAGCGTCGCCACAGACCAGGACTGTGCCATGACAGTGCCACAGAAAACCCACTAGTCCCCCAAGAACACAAGGGTGCACACAGGAGCTCTGGTCCATACACACGGTCCAGATACACTACTCAGACAGGAAGAAAAGAAGTCACACGATTGGCTGCAATGCAGATGGATCTGGAGATTACTCTCCTGAGGAAACCGAGTCAGAGGGCGAGGGACAGACAGACAATGATCCCTCTCATAGGTGGGATACAAAGGAAGTCCGTAGGCCAATGCCAACGGCAATGGAAACTAAGAACCGGAGAACTGGCCTTCAGCTGGAAGCCTGGCACTGGGAGTAATAGGGCAGGGAAGGGACACTAGGACAATGGCGGAGGGAAGCGACCACTCTGGAGGGAAAGGGGGTGCTGGGAGGAGAAGGAAAAGAAAGGGAGAGAAAGTCGGAAGAAGAGGGAAGAAGGGAAGAAGGAGGAAGAGGAGGCCGCAGCGGCAGTTTGGGGAGTATGGGGGATGGGAAGTGGACACTGGTGAAAGGATTGATGCCCAAACATCGTACCCTGGAAACTCAAACATCAACTGTCAGTCACAGTGATTCAATAAAAAACAAATGATAATCACTGGTTTAAAGATCCATTCATTATAGACTAGAGACTGAACACAATGGCCACTCAACACCTTTATTGCAAACCACAACACTTAATCAGAGAGAGAGAACAAAAGGGAATACCCTGCCATAGTGGCAGTGTGGGGTGGGGGGAGACGGGACTGGGGAGGGGGGGAAGGATGTTGGGTTTACTGGTGGTGGAGAATGGGCACTGGTGAAGGGATGGGTTATCAAACTTTGTATGGGGGAAACATGAGCACAAAAATGTATAAATCTGTAACTGTAAAAAAATAAATAAATAAAATAAAATCAAAAAAAAAAAAAAAAAGATCCATTCATCTGGAGCCGGAGCCAAGAGAACAGCGTAAAGGCCATCTGCCTTGCACATGACCCAGGTGTGATCCCCAGCACCCCATATGGTCCCCTGAGCACAGTCAGGAGTAATTCCCGAGTGCAGTCAGAAGGAATGCCTGAGCATCGCCGGGTGTGACCCAAAAAGCAAAAACAAAAACAAAACAAAAGAGCTCCTAGAAACAATAGGTTTATATTGTAAAGTGGCAAGTTACAAAATCAATACCCAGAAGTCCATGGCTTTCCTATATTTGTAAATAATGAAAGAGAAAAGATATTAAAAAAAACAATTCCATTCACAATAGTGCCTCGGAAAATCAAGTACCTTGGAATCAGCTTAACTAAAGAGGTGAAGGACCTATGCAAAGAAAATTACAATATACTACTTCAAGAAATAAAAGAGGACACTAAGAAATGGAGACACGTCCCCTGCTCATGGATAGGGAGGATTAACACTGTCAAAATAGCAATAGTCCCCAAAGCACTCTACAGATTTAATGTGGTCCCTATAAGGATACCCATGACTTTCTTCAAAGTAATAGACAGAACACTTCTGAAATTCATATGGACCAATAAGACCCCACAAATAACTAAAGCAATACTTGGGAAAAAGAAAAGAAGATGGGTGGCATCACCTTCCCCAACTTCAAATTGTACCAGAAAGCAGTAGTGATTAAAACAGCATCGTATTGGAATAGAAACAGACCTGCAGACCAATGGAGCAGAGTTGAATATTGTCACAGACTCTCAAATATATGGTCACTTAATCTTTGATAAAGGAGCAAGAAATGTGAAATGGAACAAGGAAAGCCTCTTCAACAAGTGGTGCTGGGAAAACTGAACAGCTACCTGCAAAAAAGTGAACTCTGACCTCTGTCTAACGCCAGGCACAAAAGTCAGATCAAAATGGATTAAATATCTCAATATCAGACTTGAATTCATAAGGTACATGGAAGAAAATGTAGGCAGAACACTCCATGATACTGAAGCTAAAGGTATCTTCAAGGATGAAACACCACTGACCAAGCAAGTGGAAACAAATATAAACAAATGGGACTACATTAAAGTAAGAAGCTTCTACACCTCAAAAGAAACAGTGACCAAAATATAGAGAGCCCACAGAATGGGAAAAATTATTTACCCAGTTTTCATGAGATAGGGGGTTAATATCCAGGATATACAAGACACTGGTAGAACTTTACAGGAAAAAAACCTCCAACCCCATCAAAAAAATGGGGAGAAGAAATGAACAGAAACTTCCTCAAAAAAATAAATACAGGGCTGGAGCGATAGCACAGCAGGTAGGGTGTTTGCCTTGCATGCGGCCGACCCGGGTTTGATTCCCAGCATCCCATATGTTCCCCCGAGCACTTCCAGGAGTAATTCCTGAGTGCATGAGCTAGGAGTAACTCCTATGATTGCCGGGTGTGACCCAAAAAGAAAATAAATACATACATACATACATACAAATGGCCAAAAGGCACATGAAAAAATGCTCTACATCATTTTTTGTAGATGTAATGCTAATCATCAGGGGGATGCAAATCAAAACAACAATGAGATAGCATCTTATACCACACAGACTGGCACACATCAGAAAGAACAAGAACAACCAGTGCTGGGACGGATGTGGGGAGAAAGGGACGCTCTTTCATTGTTGGTGGGAATGCCGACTGGTCCAGCCTTTCTAGAAATCAATATGAGCACTCCTCAAAAAACTAGAAATTGAGCTTCCACATGACCCAGCAATACCACTTCTGGGAGTAAATTCCAGGGGTACAAAAACACACAGCAGAAATTACATTACACCTGTACATTCATTGCAGCACTGTTAACCATAGCCAGAATCTGGAAACAACCTGAGTGCCCGAGAACAGAAAACTGGTTAAAAAAACTTTGGTATATCTATACAATGGAATACTATGCAGCTGTTATGAAAGATGAAGTCATGAAATTTGCTTATAAGTAGATGGACATGGGGAGTACCATGCTAAGTTGAAAGGAGTCAGAAAGAGAGGCACAGATATAGAATGACTGCACTCATTTGTGGAATATAAAATATATTGATATAAATATATATAATATAAAATATAAATATATAAAATGATATAATACGAAACAATGAGACTAACACAGGTCTCATAATATGACTAACACAAGTCTCATGATATGAGACTAACACAAAATAACATAATATGAGACTAACATATTTTCCTGCCCGTATGGGAGAGCCTGGCAAGCTCCTCGTGGCATATTCATATGCCAAAACCAGTAACAATGATGGGTCTCATTCCGCTGACCCTGAAAGAGCCTCCAATGCAACACCATTGGGAAGGACGAGTAAAGAGAGGCTTCTAAAATCTCAGGGCTAGGACAAATGGAGACGTTACTGAGACTGCTCGAGAAAATCGGCGATCAACGGGATGATGATGATGATGATGATGATGATGATGATGATGAGACTAACAAGGGCCAGAGGATTGCTTCGAAGTTTGAAAGCCTGCCTCATGTGCTGGGGAAGAGAAGGCAGTTGTGATGAAGAAGGGGCCACTACATCAATGATGGTTGGAAGGATCGCTCAGGATGGGAGATGTGTGCTGAAAGTAGATAAAGGACCAAACCTGATGGCCTCTCAGTATCTGTATTGCAAACCATGATACTCAAAAGTAGAGTAAGAAGGAAGGTGCCTGCCACAGAGGCAGGGGGTGGGATGGGATGGGGGTGGCAGGAGAGATGCTGGGAACAATGGTGGTAGAAAATGCGCACTGGTGGAGGGATGGGTTTCGATCATTGTATCATTGAAACTCAATCATGAAAGCTTTGTAACTGTATCTCACGGTGATTTGAAAAAAAAAAAATTTTTTTTATCTACCCACCAAAAAAAACCCTGATCTCCAGCAATACTACTTCTGGAGTATACCCTAGGGGCCCAAAAACACATCATATAAAAGCCATCTACACTTCTATGTTCACTGCAGCACAAATCACCATAGCCAGAATCTGGAAACACCCCAAGTGCCCAAGAACAGAGACTGGATAAAAAAGCTACTGCATATCGACACAATGGAATACTATGCAGCTGCTAGGGAAAATGAAGTCATCAAATTTGCTTATAAATGGATGGGCATGGAGAGTATAATAACTAGTGAAATGAGTCCGAAGTAGAAGGATAGATATAGAATAATTGCATTCATTTTTGGGATATAAGAAAAAAATAGGGAGCTGGGGTGCGGTGCCACCAGCAGGTCAACCTGTACCCATTGGGCAAGTGCATCAGTATCCTGATGGTGCCTTCAGGCCAGACCCAACAACTTGGGCCCAAGTTTCCCAAGAAATCAAACGGCCAAAGTTGGGTATGTGGGAACCATTCCCACAAACTATCTCTGGCTCAGCTATACAAGCTTATTTATCAGCCTTCCTTAAGAGACCCATGAATAAATCTCTAAAGAAATCAAAATCCAGTTAATCTCACCCCCAGAGGGTGATGGGAGGGAACCTGGGGACACCAGTAGTGGGAAATGTACATTGGTGGGCAGACGGGTGATGGAGCACTGTATAACTGAAACCTAATCATGAACAGTTTTGTAAGGGTCTATCTAACAGTGATTCAATTTAAAAAATGTTTAAAATATACAAATAAAATAGGAATTTTATATAATTAAAAATTGCTATTTTGGGTTGGAGCAATAGCACAGCGGGTAGGGCGTTTGCCTTGCACGCAGCCGACCCGGGTTCGAATCCCAGCATCCCATATGGTCCCCTGACCACCGCCAGGAGTAATTCCTGAGTGTAGAACCAGGAGTAACCCTTGTGCATCGCCGGGTGTGACCCAAAAAGAAAAAAAAATTGCTATTTTGAAATCTTGGCAATATTCCACAAGCAGGGCCTGATTGATGGCATATACATTAGAGAGTTTAGACTACAATCATTATTAAAGATTTCACACAGATTATTCAGTTGAACGGAAAGTGCCTCCAATGTTCCTGTGTTTCCAGTAACCTGGCAGTGCAGTCATGCCCAGGGACTGCTTCTGCCGCCATATAATCTCATTAATGGCCTTGATCCAGAGACTGGGAAATAAATCTCTCGGAAGAGAGCACAGAATGATACGCCATAGAGATGCCTCCAGACCCCATGCAAGGCTGTCCTATCCGGGGCAACCCACAGGGGGCAGGTGAGTCCCTGAACCCCCACACCAACAGAGCCCCATCAGCCAAAAACCTCCAGAACTCAATCACTGTGCTCCTGGCCCATCTCCACAGGCTCAGATGAGCGAATCTGCTGAAAAATCCAGGTATGCGGGACTTGTGACTGAAATCTCCAGGCTCACATGGAATCAGGAATGGGTGACTTTCCCCCCATCTCCCTGTGCTTCTAGTGTGTTTCCAGTAGCCTGGCAGTGGAACTGCCCCTGGCTCCATATAAACTCATTAACGGCCATGATGCAGAGACTGAAAAATAAATTTCTCGAAGAAAGCAACACAGAACGATACGCCATAGAGATACCTTTGGACCCCAAAGTCACGATTCAGTTAAAAAAAATTAAATTAACCTCAGCTGTATAACAGTATTTAAAATTTTAGAATTCTTGGAGTGTGCAGCCACAGCCACACTCGCAGCAGTACAACATCTCATTCTTCTTTCCTCTATTTCCTCTAAGGAAATTTTCTGGATAATTTTTTGTGGATTATTTATAACAAACAACACAAAATAATTATTTAGATCCTGCTCTTAGGGCAGGGTTTGGGGGTTGGGATGGAAACACTCGAAATATGGTGGTAGGTAGGTGTAATGGTCGTAGGATTGGCATTGAAATATTGAAAGTAACAAATTATTGTGAACAACTTTATAAAAATAAAATAAAGAGTTTTTTTAAAAAAAAGAGGGGCTGGAGTGATAACACAGCGGGTAGGGCATTTGCCTTGCATGCAGCCAACCTGGGTTCTATTCCCAGCATCCCATATGGTCCCCTGAGCACCACCAGGAGTAATTCCTGAGTGCAGAGCCAGGAGTAACCGCTGTGCATCGCCAGGTGTGACCCAAAAAAGCAAAATAAATAAATAAATAATTAATTAAAAAAGAAAAAAAGAAAAGTGCCTGCCATAGAGGCAGGCTGGTAAGGTAGGGAGGAGGGTTTGGGGGATGGTGGGATGGAAACAGGGGACACTGGTGGTGGGAAATGTACACTGGAGGAAGGACGGGTGCTGAATCATTATGACTGAAACCAAATCATGAACAGCTTTGTAAGGGTCTATTTCACAGATATTCAATAAAAAATAAAACATTTTAAAAATAGGAAGAAAGAGAGGGAGGGAAAGCGGGACGAAAAGGAGGAAGGAAGGAGAGGGAAGGAAAGAAAAGAAGAAGGAAGGAAAGGAAGGAAGAAAAAGAAAAAAGAGAAGGAATAAAAGGAGGAAAGGAGAAGGGGGAACTAGAAGGAGGAAGGGAAAGGAAAGATGGAAAAGTAGAAGGAAAGAAGAGGTACAAAGAGGCAGAAGAAAGGAAAAGGAAGCAGAAGGAAGAAATGAGAAAAAGGACAGAAAATGAAGGAAGGAGTATGAAAAGAAAGAAGAGATGAAAGGAAGGAAGGAGGAAGGAAGGAAGGAAGGAAGGAAGGAAGGAAGGAAGGAAGGAAGGAAGGAAGGAAGGAAGGAAGGAAGGGGATGAAGGAAAGGATGGAGGGAGGGAATGAGGGAGGGAGAGATGGAGGGAAGGTTAAGAAAAAGAAGTAAAGGTAGGAAGAAAGAGGCAGGAAAGAAAAGGAAGAACGAAAAGAAAGAGAAGGAAGGGAAAAAGAAGGAAGGCAGAGAAGGAAGAGAAGAAGGAGAAAGGGAGACATAGAAGGGAAAAAAGGCAAAATGGAAGGAGGGGAGGGAGGGGAAAAAGGAAGGAAGGGGAAGAAAGGAAGTAGAAGGAAGTAGAAGTAGTAAGTAAGATGAGAGGAAGGAAGGGAAGGAGGAGGAAGAAGAAGGAAGGACAAAAGAAGAAAGAGGAGGAACAGACGCCATGCTCACAAGCAATGACCTCAAGCTTGGGACGAGCCTCATCCACGAGAATGAATCTGCTGAAAAACTCAGGTATGCAGGTTTTGTGATTGAAATCTCCAGGCTCTCGAGGAGTGGAGAATGGGCGACCTCCCCTGATCTCCCTCTTCTTCGGGAACCTGGCAGTCATGCCTATGAACTGCCTCTGGTGCCATATAAGCTCATTAACAGCCATGATCAAGAGACTCACACATATATCTTAATGTTTTAGAATCCCTGGAGCGACATCTCATACTCTACCCCATTAATGTACCAGGAGTAGTACAAAACATTTGATGGGGCATAAAGTGAAGGCAACACATTTCAATCAAAAAATTACACACACACACACACACACACACACACACACACACACGGACTGGAGCTATAGCACCTTGCATGCAGCTGACCCGGGCTCAATTCCTCCTTCCCTCTTGGAGAGCCCAGCAAGCGACCGAGAGTATCCCGCCCGCATGGCAGAGCCTGGCAAGCTACCCATGGCATATTCGATATGTCAAACACAGTAACAAGTCTCAAAATGGAGACGTTACTGATGCCCACTCGAGCAAATCGATGAACAATGGGATGACAGTCCTACAGTGTTATATAAACATATAAGTGCATATATATACATATATTTATTATCACGTAAGGGGAAACCTGTAACAACATATACGTAATCTCTTATACATGGGCTTAATGGCTCCAGGGTGAGATACAACAATCTTCACACACTTATCCTCTAAGGAAACTTTTTCGGATCATTTTTAGCAGATTATTCATAATGAGCAATACAAAGTAAACTAATTTAGGACCTGTTTGGGGGGCAGGTTTGGGTGGTGGAGGGAAAATTCAAAATAATGGTAGTGGGTCTGTGTAGGATATCATTGGTTTGTCCTTTCTCCCTTGCCACAGAGTTTGGGCTTATCTGGTAATAATCTCTAAACAATTCTAGACTACATTGGTGTGTCCTGCTCCCCTTGCCACTAGGAGCTTAGGTATATCAGTCACACCCATCAAAGTGCTCCCGAGTCACTCCCACTCCTTTGTCTATATGTAATCACTTATATGCTCCCTTCCCCAACTAGTTAATCAGCTCTTCCCCTAATCAGACTCTGTTAATTTGTAAGGTCAGATCTTGCTAGGACAGTGAACTTGTATTGTAAGTTAATATTGCCTTTCTCCACTCCTCGTGTCTTTTGAATAGTTTACTTTAAAACATTATCCTTTTTGTATGGACAAAGAAAGACAGTTGTTAATATGCTTTGGTAACATGGGATTTAATTGGCTTCAAATATTATTCACTCCCGGGCATCTGCTTTCTTGACTTAAGCCTCAGCTGCCCTTACTTCCTAGCACCCCCAAAAGCAGGGTCCCGACGAGGGACGGGATGGACCCAGAGCAAGCGGTGAGTTATGTGCTACCCTGGCATCGAGATGGGCCTGGCCAAAGCACCTAATGCTTAACTATATGTTAAGAGCTTGGTCATGGACATGTCATGTCATGATCCAAAAGCAACGACGAGACTAGGACCCTGCTAGGGATAGGAAAGACTAATCTGGCCTGAGCACTGTAGTCTGAGATCGAGATGACCCCAGGAGAGCAATTCTATAAGGTTAATACATCTGTTGCTATGTCCATACAAAATGATTAATAATATGAATATTTATATGTTAGTTGGACAAGGAGAGGAGAAACACACCCATGGGATTCCGCTCTTGGGCGGGTGTCCTGCTGAGAGAAAATCTGTCCTAGAAGAAGCATCCCCTAAGGGAAAGAACTTTACCCCTATTGCCCTATTGCCTGTGACCACACCTATGTGTGAGCCCTGATCCCTGATGCTGGAGGATTTAAGGTGGCTGTACGAGGGGGTTCGGGGAAGAAGCAGAGAGAGACGGGAGTGTATAGAAAGGAGATTGGAATAAACTGCGATTGAGACCAACCAGCTTGGCTCCGTTCCTTCCTTCGCCTGCCTCATCATCGCCATAAGTCTCCCCGGGGTGGGGGAAGCGGCTGGAGACTACCGAACGCGGGTGGCAGAAGAGACAGCACCGCTGCCCTGTGCCCTGTGCCCAGTGAGGTGCTCCCCTCCCTTGCCATTCTTCTTTCCTTTTTTGTGTTTTACACAGGTCTGGCTGGTGCCAGATAATCTCGTCATTGGTCACCATCCAGATCGCACATCCTGCTCTCCCGGAAGAGAGCATAACATGATGCTTGCCATAGCCATGCCATCAGACCCCGCACCAGGCTGTTTCACTCAGGGTGCCCCAGAGGTGGGCAGGTGGGAGTTCTCCCCACCCCTAGGGACCCAGCCCTGGCAGCCTAAAAGCTCCAGAACCCAACGAATGCCAGTTAAAAAAAAAGAGATTGGAGGAAGCAGAAAGAAGGGAAAGAAGATGAGAGAAGGAAAAAAGGAAGGAAAGAAAAAGAAAGCAAGGTAGGAAGGATGAAAGGGGGAGAATGAAAGGAAGGAGGGAAGAAAGAAAACAAGAAACGAATGAAAGAAGAAGAAAGAAGAAAATTAACAGTACGAATAGTACAAAGAGGAAGAAGGAAGGACAAAGAAAGAGAAGGAAGTAGAGGAAATTGGGAGGAAAAACGAAAAGGAAAAGGAAGAGAAAAGGAAGATGAGAAGGAAGAAAGGATGGGAGAAAAGAATGAGGAAGAAAGGAGAAGGACTGTAAGAAGAAAGAAAGGTGAGAAGGAAGGAGGAGGAAGAAAAGAGAAGAAAGGAATGAAGGGAAAAAAAAGATAAAAGGAAAAAAGGATTGCGGGAGGAATAGAGGAAGAAGGGAGAAAGAAGGAGGGAGATAGTACAGTGGGCAGGACACTTGCCTTGCAAGGCACTGCCTTAGGTCCATTCCGGCACCCATAGTGACCCAGAGCCCAGAAAGAGTGATTTGCAGAGCCAGAGGTGAGCCCTGAACATGTGACCATAAACAAGAGAAGAAGGGAGCAATGAAAAAAACAAGGAACAAAGGAAGGAAGTTAGGGTAGAAAAGGAAGAGAAGGAAAGAAGGAGACAGGAGGTAGTAAAGAGAATGCACCAAGTGGAAGAAGGAAGAAGGAAAGAAAGAGAAAGTAGAGGTAGAAAAAGAACAGGTGAAGAAAGAGAATGATAGAAAAGGAAGAAAGCTAAAGGAAGAAACTGGAAGAAAGAAGAAGGAAGTATGAGGAAGAAGGGAGGAGAGGAAGAAGGGAGGAAAGGAAGAAAATGAAGGAATGAAGGAAGCAAGGAAAGAAGGAAAGAGGAGAAAGAAGATCGTAGAGAGGAGGACATAAAAAAGTAGAAACATGTTGGAAGAAGGAAAGGGAAGAAAAGAGAAGGAAAAGAAGAGAAAAAAGAATGAAGGGAAGGGAAGGAAGGAAGGAAGGAAGGAAGGAAGGAAGGAAGGAAGGAAGGAAGGAAGGAAGGAAGGAAGGAAGGAAGGGAGGGAGGGAGGAAGGGAGGGAGGGAAGCAGAAAGCTAGATAAGGAAGGAAGGAAGAGGAAGAAATAAGTAGAAGGTAGGCAAAAGAAGAATTTGGAAGAAAGAAGGAGGAAGGAAAGAAAAGAAGGGAGAGCTAGAAGAACAAGTAGAAGGAAGAGAGAAAAGGAAGGAAAAGAAAGAAAGCAGAATGAAGATAAAGGAAGAATGGAGAAGGAACTACAAGCAAGAGGGAGGAGGAGAAGGAGGAAGATGGGAGGGAAAAAAGAAAAGAGGGAAGAGAAGGAAGAGGAAGAAAGAAGAAAAGGGGAAGGAATGATGGAAGCAAAGAGGTAAGGAGGGAGGGAGGGCAAGAAGAAGGAAGAAAAAGAAAGGAAGGAAAAGGAAGAGGAGGGAAGGAAGGAGGAAAGAGGAAGAAGGAAGCAAGGAAGGAGTGAAGGAAGAGGAAGAAGAATTGAAGGAATTAATTTAAGTGAGTCACACGTATTTTAGATTCTCTTGCCAGGATCCAAAGCGGGTAGGGCACAGCGGGTAGGGCATTTGCCTTGCACGCGGCCAACTTGAGTTCGATTCCTCCGTTCCTCTTGGAGAGCCCAGCAAGCTACCGAGAGTATCCCACCCGCATGAAAGAGCCTGGCAAGCTACCCGTGGTGTATTCGATATGCCAAAAACAGTAACAAGTCTCACAATGGAGACGTTACTGCTGTCTGCTCAAGCAAATCGATGAGCAACTGGATGACAGTGCCACAGTGCCAGAGGGCAAGTCAGGAAGATGTTTGGCCCTCAGTGACATGCCCCACCCCCTAAACCAGATTTTTGCTTTTCAGTGTGGAAGATCGCACAACAGCCTCCTGCATGCAACCCATGTCGTGTCCCAATGGGTCGCGTGCTCCGTCCCCTTAGAAGCAGCTGTTACCACACAAAGTGTTGGGAGAGGCGCTGCAGCAGAGCAGATCCACGCAGCCCCAGTCTGTGGGTGAGGCCTCTGGAACCTTCTCAGGAGGGCTGTGGGCCAAGTCCCTGTCCTGCTGAACGCTCCCATGCCCCAACCACACCCAACTTCCCCGGCAAATACATGAGTCAGCTGTGACGCTGTGCTGCGCAATCATCTGGTTCCGAAGCTCCTGGAGCATGTGGCCACACACACCACCAGGCGACAGCTCCACCTTTCACTGTACCGGCAGCTCAGCGGAGCACAGAAAATCCCATCGGGAAGTGGCGTAGAAGCCGATTACGATCAGTGAGTGCCAGCAGCAGCAGAGAAGGCTCAGCCCCACCAAAGAGCAGCGAATGGGTCTCCATGCACGCTGTCAGGCACGGGGCTCCCAAAGAAACCCCAGACAACTGCTTGAGCACCAAGCTCGTGAAGATGCATGTTGCAACAAGCAATGTAAATTATTTTGTGTCTGCTGGGGGGTAGTTTGGGCGTGGTGGGGCGGGGTGGGGGGAGAGCTCGGGGCATTGGTGGAGGAAAGGTCACACTGGTGGTGTGCATACCTAAGTACCTATATACTGAATACCTAAAACAACTGTACCGTGAACCGCTTTGTAAATCATATTTAAAGTTTCAAACATAAATTAAAAGTTGGGGCTGGACAAATAGTACAGCAGGCAGGGCAACTGCCTTGCCTACTGCTGACCCAGGTTCGAGCCTTGGCTCCCCATAGGGTCCCCGAGCATAGAACTACAGCTAATGGGTCGCCTGCACACAGAGTCAGGAGGAAGCCCCACGCATCGCCAGCTGTGACCCCCAAAGAGCAAAATAAAACAATGTTAGGAAGCGTCTATGCGCCCGCCAAGCAAGCGATGGTGTTGGGGTTCATCTAAGACACAGTTCTCGGGAACACGAGGCCCGGGAAGGCGACAGCCGTAAGCCTGCGGGCAGGCCCGCCATGGCAGAGCCCTGCAACTCGCACACCAGCTCCGTCAGTGAAGACAGACTTGGGCTTCCTCCCTCCATCACAAAGTGCATGCCTGCACCCCCACCTGCTCGGCACCCCAAGTCCCCAACTCCACAGGCAGTGATGGCGACTTTGTCAAGACCCACGTGGGCGCAAATCGCGGGCTCACACACACCTCTGCCCTCATGCCGTCTGCATGCGTGCCCCTCGTCTTCGGCAAGGCCATGCCCCTTTGCTGCAGGCAAGTGTCTGGGCACCAAGGACGCTTTTTTTGTGGTTTCTTCCGTTTCAGTTTGGAGTAGCGACAACATCCGCTGCTGCTCAGGGCTTCCTCCTGGCTATGCACTCAGGGACCACTCCTGGAGGGACTGGGGGGACCCTATGGGAATCTGGGAACTGAACCCAGGTCAGATTTGTGCCAGGCAAGACCCTGAGTTGCGGTACCATCTCTCCCGCCCCCAGCTCTACCCCCAATGGCCCTATGTCAGCATTCTGCCACCATCAGCACGTAACAACCTGCAGGTACATGGCACCTGAGCAAGGCCGAGGCCAGCCCAATTGCTAAGCAGGTTCACAGCACCGGGGCACGTGGAGCGGAGACGGCGCCTGGCCCCGGAAGGTGCACTCTGCGGCTCGAAAGGAGGCTGAGAGGCACATGACGGGCGTCAGAGCTGGCTCTCTGGGACCTTTCTCCCAGCAATGGAAAGTGCAGGTCGGGGTAAAGGGCTGGGCTACAGGATGGCTTTCTGGAAGGGGGACCCTGCGTGTCACAGGCGCAAGTTGGAGTCACTGGTTAAGGGCCCTCAGCCCCTCCAGCCCGACGCCAGGTCTGGAATCCCTGTTCGCTGTGGCCTTAGTTCTTGGCACGTGGCCGGCCAGCGTGCTGGGGCCACCTTGGTCCTGATTCCCATACAGGCTGAGCGCGTCAGCAGCACCTTTGCAGTTGTGTGTAGGTGGGGAGAGGGTGGCAGGGGGTATGCACCACACACACACACACACACACACACACACACACACACACACACACACACACACACACACACACACACACACACACACACACACACACACAGAACACAGCCCCCACCCACGTTAGTCCAGCCCCTTTCTGCCACTTGGCAGTGAAGGCTGAGCAGTGGGTGACATGTGCACAAGGCACCTGCCTCAGCTGCACGTGTGATAGCCCTGGTGCATTCCAGGAGGCCATGCGTGCTGGAGCCACAGGGCAGGCAGGGCCCTGGCCATGCATGCACGCCATCCAGGGTTCGATCCCCGGCACCCCATCCGGTGCCCCTCCATGCCCCACCAGGAGTGATCCATGAGCACAGAGCCAGGAGTAAGCCCTGAGCACTGCCAGGTATGAACTGTGCTGCCACCCTCCCGCCACCTCCCCAAAGAGAAAGAGGAGAGGGGCCGGAGCGATAGCACAGCGGGGAGGGCGTTTGCCTTGCACACGGCCGACCCGGGTTCGATCCCCGGCATCCCATATGGTCCCCCAAGCACTGTCAGGAGTAATTTCTGAGTGCAAAGCCAGGAGTAACCCCTGAGCATTGCTGGGTGTGACCCAAAAAGCAAAAAAAAAAAAAAAAAAAAGAGAAAGAGTAGAGAAAGAGAGAGAGAGAGAGAGAGAGAGAGAGAGAGAGAGAGAGAGAGAGAGAGAGAGAGAGAGAGAGAGAGCAATGCCAAGGCTCAGCAAGAATGTTCCCAAGGTGGACAATGCAATTGCTCCAGCAAGTCCTTCCCTCCCTGCAGAGGTGCCCACTGCCTGCCAGCCCAGCCCCTCGGCTCTGAGCCGCTGCAGAAAACCCACTGGGGAACAGCGAATCTGCGAGCACAGGGCAAGGTGCGCTTTGTTCCCAGTGCTCCGTCCGGCCCGAGAGGTCACAAAGGTCACGGGTGGCATGAGGTGAAGAGGCAAAGTGATGGCTCCAGTAAACCCACATCCCCCCCCCCAGCTACCCCACTGGCCTCTGAAACCCAGAGGGGGAGCCTGGGGAGCAGCCCGTGTGCCACAGAGGCCAAGGACAGAGAGCGGGGAGCAGGGAACCATCGCTGCAGTCGGGCATCCCAGCCCTGTGACACCTGCAGGGACACTTCCACCCCCACCCTGCACAGGTGCCCGAGTGACTTCCCCCAGCGTGCCAGGAGGACACCCTGCAAGCCTCCCACCGCCGGCCCCAACTCCCCAAAGCGACATGCGTGCAGAGAGGGAGAGGGTCCCGGTGGCATGTGACTGGCACGCTGCCTGAGGCCAGGTGAGCCTAAGCTGTTCGGGAGAGGGGCGGGGTCAGCAGAGGCGGCACAGCTGCACCAAGTCCCCGGGCTACCCAAACCAGCCTCGGTGCCCGGGACCCATTTTCCTGCCTTTATGCAGGCGGCCCCACACAATGAGTGAGGACAGGCAGCGATGAATGGGAATCGCTGCTGGGGATTCCTGGAAACCATTCTGGGAACTCTGTGTCCTTGACAGCAGCAGCGCCTCGGGGGGGGGGGGGGGGGGGGGAACAGTTGGGGTGACTGTGAGGTATGTGGGCAAATGTAGGCGTGCCGGCCCCAGCGCCCCCCGGGGGGGTGGGGGGCTGTGGAGAGGACACATAGCTATGCAGCAATTTCTCTGGGAACATGGCACCCTTTTTTTTTTTTTTGGCAGACACATAAAGGCATGCGAGAGCGGGAGGCAAAGGCTTAGGGAGACAGGGTCCCCCCAAAGCAAAAGACACGTCCATTCCCTTTATCCCGGTATTTGCACCAAAACGAAACAGCAGACCAACACACCCGAGACGCGCACAGTACAACAGCCGCAGACAAGAGGCGCATCTGGCCACTCCCGAGCGCTCCTTGGAGAGCCGCATCCCGCCCGGCCCCCCAGCCCGCTATTGTGCCCCCTGCAGTTTGCCCTGCCCAGGAGGCCGCGCCAAGGTCTCCGCAGAGCCCGTGCGCCTATCCTTGCCTCCCGTCCACCAGACTGAGCCACACTCACCATTTCATGTCCCCCGCGTCGGCGCTCCACAGCCCTGCGGTGGAAATGGCCCTGCCTCATGGCCAGTGGGCTGGGGAGTGTGGGAAAGAGAAGAAAAGAAGAAGAGCCAAAAACAAAGGGCACGCGGAGGCGCCCCGCGTTCAGGGGCCGGCGGCTGGCGGGACGCTGCGGCCGGGTGCGCGCTCCATCTGGGCGGCGACGTCGGGCGGGCTGCGGCGGCGGGGGGCGGTGGGGGCGCAGAGGTCCGTGCTGCAGCGCTGTGCCCACCCGCCAAAGTCAAAGCTGCACCAAACCTCGGCGCCCGTCAGGGTGCAGGAGAGCAGGTACAAGGAGCCGCACAGGCGCACCCACGAGCCTGCGCCCGCCCCCCCCCCACGCCCCCCCCTGCACCCCCGGGACTCCTGCTTTGCATCTTCAGGAGAAACAATACGCCGGGGAGAGGTTGGCGGCTCCGCCAGCCACCCCCCCCCCCCCACAGTGTCAGCCTCCAGCAGCTGCCAGAGAACAAAAGACGCTTCCCCAGGCCTAACAAAAGAGGTTCTCAAGAGGCGCCCCCTAAACTGGTGCGCCCTGCGGGGGTGCTCCGCAGCTGGCCCCTCATCCACCGTTCACCAGGTGTGGCGGGGAGGCTGCGGGCAAACGCTGGGATCTTCATCTCCGAACGGGGCAAATCCCTGAGGGCTCCCGAGTTGCGTCTGGAGACAGCAGGCGACCCCCCTAAAGCTGCCCGCTGTGCTGATAGGAGCAGCCCTGGCGACCGAAGCCATGACCCCACGCCTCCGGCAAGTGCTCTTCCACACGCCACATTTCCAGGCACCAAGAACCCTTGCCCTGGAAAACCCAGCCCAGAGGGTGCTGCTTTCAGACCTCCTGAGATGTGGGGCCCTGGGGCCGGCAGGCGGTGGAGTGCGGCTCCGATGTCAACCATCTCCCACGCGGGCGTCTAGTGCAGGGGGTGGCGCCCCCTCAAGATGCCTTTAGGGCCAGTGGGTTCCAGATCCCCCACACCAAGCCCTGAACACCAGGAGAGTCAGAAGCCTGACAAGAAACTTTCCCTGGGAAGGGAGGGTGAAGAGAGCACACTGGGCAGTGCTCAAAGACTTGCTCCAACTCTGCTCAAGATCACTCCTGGCAGGGCTCAGGGCAGGGAGGGGATGAAACCTGGGTCAGCCGCACGCAAGGAAGCACCCTCCCCGCTGGACGATCGCGCCTGCCCCGGCGAGGAACTTTTAAAAAGTGGGGAGGGAAAAAAATCAATAGCCGGCTTTGCGTCTCCTGACACGTGCGCACGGGAGGAACGGCCGCCCACCCGCGTCCAACCAGCAGCCTGGTCGAAAGGAGACCCGGGAGGGACAGGCTGACCAGGCTGACCTCGACGCCTGCAGACCTGCCTCCCTGCACCCGAAAGCACCGCGGGGCGCCCCCCCAAGCCCTACCCCAAGACCCGTTTCTCCGCGCCTCTTCTCCATCTCAGCCGCTGTTGCTCCCCGACGGGCAGGCTCTCTAAGCCACAGCACACACCACTCCGCCACTCCGCACGCGCCCCCATGCTCCTGGATAACCACAGCCCTCCCCGCCCCCACCCACCCAAACAGACACGTGAGCGGCACGCTGCAGTACAGTGCAGGCGCCATGTGCCCGTGACCTTCCGGAACGTCTCCTCCAATCTCACCCGACCCCCAGGCAAACTCTGGACCCAGCCGCCTACCCCAGCCCTCCTGTGCCTGGCCGACACCCACCTCCCCGTGGGCCGACTGTGCCTCTGATCGCCTCCCGACACATCCCCAGCTTTGACATTCAGCGGGTCCTCTCGGTTTTGGGGTCTCGGGGGCTCCCCCCAGCAGTGCTCGGGGTCCGGGGCATGGATGGAAGAGGGGGGTCAATCCCGCAGCTGCAGCGGACACTCCAGCCGCTCCCATCGCCCCAGGTCCAGGTGCTCTTTTGTTCCATCTGTAAACGGACACAGTCTCGCCGGCTGTGTTTCTGAAGTGGCGTGGCGACATCACCAAAGCAAATGCACGCCGTGCCCGGGACGGAGCATGAGCCTCGGCTGCCTTCATTGACAACGCCGGGGATCCCGTGTGGTTCCCCACCCCCAGCACCGCCAGGAGTCATTCCCAAGTACAGAGCCACGGGTCAGCCCTGAACACCGCTGGGTGTGGTCCCAAAACAAGGCCCCAAAAGTGCAGAATGGGGTGCTCACCGCCGTGGAGAACAGTGCTTTCCTGGCTCTGAGCACACACCTGCCCTTCTTTGGGGTCCCGCCATGGGAGCTGGTTAGAGGTCAGGGACACTGTCACTGTCTCTGGAGGGACAGCCAGCGCCCCACTGAGCTGCCCTGTCGTCTGGTGGACAGAGAGACTCGGGGCAGCCTGGCGTCCCGCGGTCTGAGACAGCTGGACCCGCCCGGCCAGTGCGTGCTGCAGACACCGGACTCGCCCACCGTGGATGGCGCAGCCTACATACACGTGGAAGGAAACGCCCAGCCCCCCAGCCTGGCACCAGCCCCAGAGCAGTGTCCGAGAAAAGGGTTAGGAGGCAGGTCCACCAGCAGCAAGCTGCCCGCAGCCCCTCCACCTCGGTCCCGGCCTCCCACGCCCTCCTGCCATTCCGAGGTGGAGGTCGCAGCGGACAAGGGTCAGGGCCCAGGGGCCTGAGACATGAGAGTCTCCCTGCGCCTCTTCTGTGCGCTCCAGGCTCTCACCGCCCGCTCCTGCAGCTGCTGGGGCACGGGGCTGGTGCGCCCTCACGCACAGCCCACACCCCGGCCTCGAGCTGGCTCCCTGGCCGGGCAGGGGCTTTCCCAGCAGAGCTCAGGGGGTCTCTACAGGGGAGACTCACCCATCAGCTCAGGACAAGGGCCCTTGGATGTCCCACGGATCAGGCCCTGCAGGTGGGGTTACCCGGGGCCACGCCTGGCAGGGCTGGGGGTCTCCAGGGCTGTATCTGGCAGAGCTCGGGGGGGACATGGTGGTGCCAGGAATCAAACCTGGGTTGGGCACGTGCCAGGGAGTACCACTAACCAACCTCCAGCATATTCCTCTCTGGGATGTGTATATAGATATATAGACACATATTTTTTAATACATTCTTGGGGCACTTTAGGGATCAGGGCCATAGCCAACAGTTTGGGGGGGTGGCGGGGGCCAGGCGGAGATGCAGGCTGCGTGAGGCACGGCTGTAAGCTCAGCCGCAGCCCGCCCCTGAGTGCAGCCTGCATTACACCAGGGGCCCATCTGGCACGCCTGTTTTCCCCCTGCACGTCAAGGGCGTGAAGGGAATCGACCGCCGAGCCTCGAGCCAGCCTTCACCCGGCGGGAGCGTGCCGGCAGCTCTGCCCGGAACATCAGGCAGACGGAGAGCCCGTCTCGGAGGGCCCTGTGGCCCCCGAGAAACGTTTAATGGGCCCGCCCTTTCCGGAACCCGAGCGCCTGGTGCTCAGGGGGTGGCTTTTCTGGAGCGCTGGCGAAGCGCCCTGTGGGGACAGCTGCCTAATACTGCCATAATTACCACGAGAACAGCCCGCGGGAGGCCGCAGAATCCAGCAAGGCTCAAAGAGTAGGTTTTACATGACGTGAGATCCGGGGCACAGTTCAAAGGTAATAGCGCCGGGCTGGGAAGTGGCACAGGTGCGGCCCTGGGTTTGAGCCCCGACACCCCGTGGTCCCCCGGGCATCATCAGGACGGACCCCACAGTACAGAGCCCATAGCCCCGGGCGGGGTCCTGGACACGCCAAACACTTTGGGGCTCCAGCCTTGCTTTGCACCCGCCGGCTGGCTGAGGTGTACATGGCGCTTCCTGGACCGCCTGGACAGTGCCTGTGAAGTGCTCGCCAGAAACAAAAAAAAGAAGAAGAGTGGAATTGGAAGCCTTGGGTGAGTAGCAGCCACAGAAGGACAGGGGAAGGAAGGGGCCGGGTTCATATCTCTCTCTCTCTCTCTCTCTCTCTCTCTCTCTCACACACACACACACACACACACACGCACACACCACGTACTGGAGAACCCCCCGCCCCCAAAAGACACACACTCCTTTCCGAGCCGCAGTGAGCCAGGAACAGGTCAGAGGGGCAGGAACTGAACACGACTGAAATGCCAGAAACAGCTCGGCCGGCACCAGGCTGAGCTGAAGAGCCCCACACACAAACACACACCCCACCAGCAATGGGCAGAGGGCAGAGCCACAGCCACACCCCTACGTAGCTCTGTCCCCCCGGCACACGCAGCGAGAGCCTGGCCTCTGCAGCGAGGGGCCCTCGAGGGGGCTGCAGGCGCATGCACTCAATTCGCAGGGCCCCGTTCCTCAAGGAGCTGCAGTTGCCACGTGTCCAGGGGGTGGGCGCCCTCTCCCTGGGCTCCAGACCACAGCTGCAAGCCTGGCCCAGCTCCTGCACCCGGGAACAAGCCCCAGGGCGTGGGGGGGGCACACCCTGCAGAAGGGGCTTCAGCGCCTCTTCTCTCAGCTGCTGGCTCCAACAGTCACTGCTGGGGTGACACAGGGAAGCAGAGAATGTCCCCAGTGCAGGGCTGGCTCCCGCAGGAAGCTGACTCATGGGCCCCTCATGGGGAGTCTCAGCCCAAGTGCCAGAACAGTCTCTGGCCAGACCAAGAGGACAAAGAGGAGGGCATTTGTCATGCACGCGGCCAGCCCAGGTTTGACCCCCGGCACCCCAGAGGGCCCCCCAAGCCCCGAAGTTATCTCCTGAATGCGGAGCCAGGAGCAAGTCCCATGCACCGCTGGGTGTGGCAGCCAAATATTTTTTTAAATGTCTCTTAAGGGAGGGTGTGGTACCACCCAGCAGGTCAACCTGTACCTGTGGGGCGACTGCATCAGCAGCCTGATGGTGCCTTCAGGCTTCCTGATACCCCCAAAATTGCTGCTGTGCCTCTAGCTAGACCCCAACAACTTGGGACCAAGTTTACCAAGAAATTAAATGGCCAAAAGTTAGGTATGTGGGAGTCACGCCCACAAACCACCTCTGGCTCAGCTATGCAAGCTCATTTATTGGCCTTGCTTCAGACATCCGGGACTGGAGCCATAACACAGCGGGTAGGGCATTTGCCTTGCATGCAGCCCACCCGGATTCGATTCCTCCGTCCGTCTCTGAGAGCCCGGCAAGCTACCAAGAGTATCCCGCCCACACAGCAGAACCTGGCAAGCTACCCATGGCATATTCGATATGCCAAAAACAGTCACAACAAGTCTCACAATGGAGACATTACTGGTGCCTGCTCGAGCAAACTGATGAATGGGACGACAGTGCTACAGTGCTACAGAGATGCATAAAAGAGATCAAAAGCAGGGGTTGGAGAGATAGCACAGCGGGTAGGGCGTTTGCCTTGCACGTGGCCGACCCGGGTTCAAATCCCAGCATCCCATATGGTCCCCTGAGGATGGCCAGGGGTAATTCCTGAGTGCAGAGCCAGGAGTAACCCCTGTGCATTGCCAGGTGAGACCCAAAAAGAAAAAAAAAAAAAGAAGAGATCAAAAGCAGGTCATTTAAGTGCATTAATGGCCATGATTCAGAGACAAATGAATCTCATAAGAGAGCATCTCGCTGCAGAGATGTCTCCCCACCTGCGCTAGGCTGATTTTACTGGGGCACCTGGGAGGGGGGCAGGTGTGTCCCTCCGCCTGCCCCAAATGAACCCCGGCAGCGGCAACCTCCAGAACCCAATTGCCGCCAAGCTCACAGTCAACCTTCACAGGCTCGTCCTGAGTCCCCCACACACGAGAATGAATCTGCTGAAAAACCCAGGTATGCGGGACCAGTGACTGAAAACTTCAGACTTCATTGAGACAGGGATGGCCCACCTCCTCCATCTCCCTGCCCTTCCAGTTCCCTGGCATTCATGCCCAAGAACTGCCTCTGGGCACCATTTCAGCGCATTAATGGCCACGATCCAGAGACTCACAAATGAATCTCGGAAGAGAACAGCACACCACAGAGGATGCCTCTGGACCCCAAATATTTAAAAATTTTAGTATCCCAGGAGCATACAGCTGCTTTTGTGGCCACGCAACATCTCATATTATTCAAATAAATTATTTAGCATCTGCCTATGAGGCAGGCATGGGAGATGGGAAAATTCGAAATAATGGTGATGGGACTGACGTTGAAATATTGAATGCAAACAATTACTGTGAATAGCTTCATGAAAATAAGATTTAAAAATTTTTAAAACATCTTTTAGGGGATGGAGCAACAGTATACATTGGGTGGGGCATTTGCCTTGCACGCAGCTGACCTGAATTCGATCCCCACATCCCATAGAGTCCCCTGAGCACCACTAGGAGTGATTCTTGAGTGCAGAGCCAGGAGGAAGCCCTGAGCATCGCCTGGTATGTCCCCAAAGCAAACACACACATATACTTTGCTCCAAGACCCCCACCGGCCCTGCAGTCCCTGGCCAGCCTCCCCAGTTCTTCCTTCCCACATCCGGGAGCACTGTGCAACCTTGTGGGCCACTTTAACGCCATCCTCAGATGCCAGACACAGACATCTCCTGCTTGTGGGCCGAGCACACGGGTGCTGGGGGACAGGCCACCACACTGCTGGACTCGCTGTGTGATGTGTGAGGAAGGCATGTTCTTTCTCATTCCAAATTTCTTTTTTTGGGGGGTTCTTGTTTTGGAGGCCACGGCTGCTGGTGCTCAAGACCCGCCAGGACTCCCCGACAGATGTCCGGAGGGGTCGCGTGAGGAACCCGGAGTCCTGGACGCAAATGCCAGGCTCTGGCCCAGTGAGCCCCCTTCCTCCGGTCCCGCACGCCTCGCCAGGTCTTCACACACACACACACACACACACACACACACACACACTCTCAAACTCTCTCTCTCTCACACACACACGCACACACCTTCAGTTAGAGTTCACCAGTTAGAGTGTTATCTGCAGCGCAGGGCTGGAACCCAGGGTTTCACGTGGCCAAGACCACGGCCCACACCAAAGCCACATCCGCAGCCCCTCACGGACCGCTCTGCACCCTCGTCCACGCCCAGAGATGGCCAGCAGTGCAGGGCCTCATTCTGCGCCGGGGACCAGTCGTTGCAGCCCCGCACCGGGGGCTGAGGTGAGAGTCTGCCGTACAGGTTCCGGTCAGGGCTGGTGGAGGACGCCCCCTGGGCCCCCGGGCTCACACCTGGTTGCACACTGCAAGCAAGGCAATGCTGAAGGATTTGGGGGGAAACATCTCCCTCGGTGAAGGGCCGGGTGCCTCGCCGAGCTCCACTGGGTCTTGCCACTGGCAGCGCAGGCACGGGACAGGCCCCAGGAACGCGGAAGGGTGGGGATGAGGGGCACAGACCCACCAGGAACAGGCAGCAGCAGGTGGGCAGCGTGGCTGTGCCGCAGGGTGTGGGCAGGGCTGCAAGACGCGCACCAAGAAGGAAGGCAGGGAGGCCAGAGACAGAGCGCACAGCAGGGAGGGCGCAGCCTTGCGCTGACCCAGGTTCAATCCTCAGCATCCGTATGCACTGCCAGGGGTAACTGTTGAATGCAGAGCCAGGAGTCACGCCTGAGCCTCTGCAGGGAAGGCCCCAAAACCAAACCAACAAACAGAAGAGAGGCAAGCAAGGGGCACGCGCCCCCTCCGCCCAGCCCTTTCAAGGAGTGACAGTCCCTGCTTTCAAGATAGGAGTCAGACAGACAACACAGCGCAGAGCAAGGGTCACTTCTGCTCACATGAGCTCCCCTGAGCCCTGCCAGGAGGGAGCCCTGAGCACAGAGCCAGGAGACAGCCTGCGCACAGACGAGGCAGCCCTGAGTGCAGAGCCAGGAGGGAGCCCTGAGCCCCACCAGGAGAGGCTCAGAAACACACACACAGACCGGCGGGCAGTGTATGGGCTGTGCTACAGGAGCGGGCACCGACAAGCGGACCCCTGGCTGCAGGATGAGTGGGCTGGGGGACCACCCCAGCCACCACCCTGCCCACCCCCGCGCCAGCCCGCAGGCTGCCCCAGCTCTCCTATTCCGCGCCAGGGCGCCTGCTGGGTGGGGGTCAACGTAGCTGCTCGGACCCCGAAGGACCCGGAACAGGGACCTGTGCAGCAAACAGGGACCCAGGAGCTATTTCAGCCGCGGACCCTCGAAGGTAGGGGTGCTGGCGTCCCCTGACCTGGACGCAGCTCCTGTCCCCAGAGAGGGGTCAATGGTGCCCTCGGCCACCAGCCAGTGGTCTGAGAGCGTCACACGGGGCTGGCCCGCCCGCTCAGTCACTCACCCCGTAATCGAGGCGCTGGGCAGGGTCCGCGCTCGGCACCCCTTGCCAGGGTGGAAACCAGCAGAGACGCAGCTACGGGGCCCCACCCCAACAGGGTCCCCTTTCGGAGGTGCCCCAGGACCCCCGTCTGGGAAGAACAGGCCGTGTCCAGCTGCCACTGGCATCTGGAGTCCAAGGGACAGCGCCCGCCCCGGCAGTCTGGCCTGCAGACGGCCCCCGCCCCCACGGCCCCCGAGAAAGGCCCTTTCATTCAGCCGCACCCACGCCAGCAGCACACAGACCCTCAGTGTCAGCGGAAACACAGCAGCCTTCTCCGGAACCCCGGACGCTTGTCCCCGGGCAGGACCCCGAGCCGGGCACGCAGGCCACCTCCACGCCCCCACTGCCCTCAGGGCTCCAACCACAGGATCCCCAAATACTATTGACCAAGCGTCCAGCGCACGCCCACCCTACACCGCGCCTCGTTGGGACGCCACGGGCATCTCCTACCTGGGCGAGGGCTGGCGCTCCTCGGGCTGGACGGCGGCGGGAGCGTCTCCTGGTGGCGGCACCGCCTCCTCCACGATCAGTTCCTGGGAAGGCAGGGCCAGGGGCCATGAGTGCAGCCACGACACTGGGGCTGCAGACCCGGGGTGGGGAGGGGCCGGGAGCCAGGCACGCAGGCCAGCTCTCCCCCGCACCCACTGCAGCCCCGTCACTCCCACGAACACACAGGGCACAGCCAAGCGGCCCTAGCCCAGTGCCCAGCCCGGGGCCAGCCACGGCCTTCCCCGGGGCACCCCGCTAAGGGTACATTTCACGTCGGGAGCTAGAACCCGGAGCCAAGCCGGGCCTTGTGAAAAGACAGCCCAGCTGGGGCGACTTCCCTCTGCTCGAAAATACAGCTGCCCACGTACAAGGGGCGGGGAAGGGACGAAAGGCAGGGGAGAGGGAGAGAGGGAGAGAGGGAGAGAGGGAGAGGACAGCCAGAAGGCAACGCAGTAAAGATAAGAGAGAGGAGAGCAGGAGAGCAGGAGAGCAGGGGGGCGGGGGATGCAGCCTGTCGATCGTTTTTATTTGTTTGGGTTTTGGGGGATTTTTTGTTTTTGTTTTGCAGCGCTGAAGAGTGAACCCAGGACCACAGGGTTCCTTGCAGGTGGTCCCTCCGCTGAGGTACCGCCCTGGCCTATCTGCCAACTTAAAAAAAAAAAGATACAAAAGATGGAGTTTTGTGGAAAGAGTGAAGTAACCTTTGAAGGCAAAACTGTCACTAGAAGGGCAGGGGTTACCCTTGCATGTGGTCCACCCAAACTGGCTTCCCACCACCCCTTGAGTCCCAGGAGCCCCGCCCCCCCCCCCCCCGCAGTGATCCCTGAGCACAGAGCCAGGAGGAAGCCCTGAGCACCACCAGGTGTGGCCAAACACAAAATCAAAATAATGACTTTTTAAAAAATAAAGTGGAACGTGGGCTGGACAGAGGATAGTTAAAACGAGCCCGGCCAACACTCCCCGCCCAGGGCAGGCCGTGAGCTGGGAGCAACCCACAGCACTGCTGGGTGAGGCCCCAGACGGGAAACAGAAACATGAGTGGGAGGAGCAGAGAGGAGGGGAGGGGAGGAGGAGACAGAAAAAGGAGGGCCAGGGGAAGAGAAAGAGGAGGAGGAGGAGGAGGAAGGGAGGAGCGGGAACAGGGAGGAGGACGGAAGGGGAGGAGAGGCGGGGGCAGCCATGGCCATGGCATGTCTGGTCAAGCACGCAGCCAGCCATGGAGGGGGACCGTTCCCATGCTGTGGCAGCCGGGACACTCCTCAGCCGCATGGCCTGGTATCACAGCAATGCTGCTGCCCTGCATGTGTCTGTGTGTATTGTGTGTGTGTGCATGTGCAGGTGTGTGCATGTGTGTGCATTGTGTGTGTGCCTCTGTACATGTGTGTATGCGTGACCATATCTGTGTGCATGTGTGTGCATGTGTGTGCACGTGTGTGCGTGTATGTCTGTGCTGTGTGTACGTGCATGTGAATACACGTGTGCTGTGTGTGCTGTGTGTATGCATGTGTGCTGTATGTATGTGCATGCGTCTGTGTGCTGTATGCATGTGCGTGCATGCATGAGGATGTGTGTGCATGTGTATGTGTATGTGTGCATGCTGTGTGTGTATGCATGTGTGCTGCGTATGTGTATGCGTGTGCAGTGTACATGCATGAGGATGTGTGTGTGCTGTGTGTGCATGTATGCATGTGTGCTGTGTATGTGTATCTGTGTGCTGTGTGTGCGTGCGTGTGGATGTGTGTGTGCGTGCATGCAGCTGCATGGCCGTCCTACCTGCCTGTGGAGCTCGGTGGAGGGCGAGGAGCGGGACCTGGCGTGCTGGTAGTGGGCCCTGTCCTGCGGCTCCAGACCCACATCAAGGATGTCATCGGCCGAGTGGCAGCGCCCAGCCCCTCTGCCATCCACCGCTTTCCTGGGCAGCCTCCAGGACGCCTGATACTCTGCGAAGGTGCCGAGTCTGTTGGGCCGCTGCCATCCATCCTGCTGGCCAGTGTCTGGGGTCCTGGTGGCGCTCCCCATGCTAGAAGTGGCCGGCCCGCCCGCCGGCAGCCCGAGCTCGGAGCCCTGGTTCGGAGCCTTGCGCGGCCCAGCCGCCGCCTTCTCCCGCGGCAGCCCCGAGCCGGGCGGCCTGTACCCGGGCCGCTGGGGAACAGCCTTGCTGGTCTCCTCGAAGAACTTCCACCTGTCGGCAAAGCTGCCCACGGTGTCCTGGCCTGGGGCCGGGCAGTGCGGGCTGAGGGCCGCGACGGACAGCCCCACCTCGTGCATCTTGTCGGGCTCCGAGTAGGACCGGAGCTTTTGCTGCACACTGAAGCGCTTTCGGCCCCCGATGCGAGCCATGGAGGGGGCAGGGGGCGGGGGCGGCCCAGGGGCAGCGGGCTCCCAGGCACGGGGTGCTGCGGGCCACTGGGAGGGGTCACCACGCTCTTCACACCTGGACGCGTCCACCAGGCTGGGGTCTAGGTCCCGGCGTCTGAAGGACGTAGCCGTGAGCACCCGTGCCTGAGCCTCCTTCACATGCTCTTGGTAGCTGCCCCCGACGGCGGCCACGGCACCTGCCGCCCCTCCCGGCTGGGCCTGCCAGCTGCGGTCCCTGCTGCCATCGGCGCCGGCGGGCTCCGGCTCATCCTCACAGCCGCCCAGGGCCACAGTGCTGCGGCTCTTCTGCAGCCGGGCCCGGCGCAGCTGGATCTCATTCCTCAGTGTGGTGGCGAAGCGGTCACTGCGACGCAGAGGCCGGCCCACCGGGCTCTCGCCGGCCGCCTCCGCGGGTGTCTCCGTGCAGGCCCAGCGGCCGGCCTCGGCCCCTTCCTCTCGGGACAATGAGTGCAGCAGGGGCGTGTGGGATGGGCACAGCCCGCCGGCCCCCACGTCCATCCTGGTCCCCGCCCTGTCCACACAGCCGGCTCTCGGCGGGGCGTCGAGGGCTCGGGGCCAGGCCTCGCCACAGCGGTCCTGCCCAAGGGCCCTTTCTTCATCCTGGACACGCTGAGGGTGCTGAGGAGGGTGGTGCGCGGGGCTGGGACCCCCGACCTGGGCAGCAGCGTGCTGGTCCCCATGCCAGGGCGGGCCCTGAGCAGCCCCCTGCGGGCAGTGTCTGCTGGCCACGCAGTAATAGGGGGCCTGCCCGGCCGCCTCCGGCCTCTGCCTGCTGGCCCCCATGCCATGCAGCTGCGCGGGGGTGTCCTGGATGCGCTCGGCACAGTTCCTCGGCCACAGCGCCTCGCGGGGTCCCTGGTGGAAAGCGGGGGTCTGGTTCCTGCCATCCCGCGGGGGCTGGCCTCCAGGCGGTGGCAAAGGCACATCCGAGGAGGCCGACAGCTGGCCGAGGCCGGCGGACACCAGGCTGCAGGACGGCCAGCCGCCCTCCACATGGCCGTCTGCGCCCCCGGCTCTCCGCCCGTCCCTAGGGCGCCCCACCTTCCCGGGGCTGGTCGCCGGCTCGTGGCTCCTGGTGGCGGCAAAGCTGTCAGAGCGCAGCGGGGGGGGCGGCGGTGGGGACACGGGGATGGCCTTCTTCTCGGGGACATGCCACACCGGCCCGAAACTGGAGCGGGCGGCGGCTGTCAGTGGCCTGGGCTCAGGACTGCCACGGCCGGTGCCAGGCGCCCGGGCGGGGAAGGAGCCAGGCCTCTCGTCCAGGCCCGAGGCTTCCCCGGCACGGCTGCCCGGCTTGGAGGCCTCCCAGAGCCCGACCTTGTAGAGCAGGTTGTCGGCGGACGAGGCGTCGGCCCTGGGCAGTGTGGGGTCGGGCGTGCCGGAGCCCGTGGACAGGGAGCCGTACGCCGAGTCGCGCGTGCCCAGCCCACCCAGCTGCTCGATGCTGCCGCTGGACTTGGCGGCCGAGAGGCGCCCGGGCTGCGTGCGCTGGTCCAGGCTGTCGACACTCCCCAGGGAGCCGAAGGGGCGCGAAGTGCGCTGCAGGGCCTGCGGGTCCCAGGCGCCCAGCAGGTCGCAGGAGGACGAGCTAGGAGGGGAGAGACGGGCACTGTGAGCGACCGAGTGTGCGGGGATCCCCGCCCACGGCCCCCAGAGTCCAGGCCCCTGACATGGCCGCGGCTCCCGCTGGGCCTTGTCTCTGCTCCTGGGAACTGACGGAGGCTGCGGACTGGGAAGGCCCTGGGCCTGCAGGCCGCTGGACGGGCTGTGACACGGGAACACGTAACAGGAAGCTGGGGCCGGGCCGCAAGGCCACGTGGGCACCCGACATTCAGGCCTGCCAGGAGAACCTTCTCGTTTAGGGCTGCCATGGGGACCAGCGGGGACTAACCAGCTGCCCCCAATGGATCAAGGTCAGCCGCGGGGCCTCACCAGGCCCCCCACACACCTGAGCTGGCCCCTTGTGTCCAGGGCTGCGTGAAGCCTGACAAAGCCCCACATGCATCAGAGCTATTCTGTACCATGTCCAGGGCCGCCGTGAGGTCTGACCGGCCCCCCCCGACACCTGAGCTGGCCCCTGCTGTATCCAGGGCTGCCGTGGGGTCTGACCAGGCCCCCCGACACCTGAGCTGGCCCCCGCTGTATCCAGGGTTGCTGTGGGGTCTGACCGGGCCCCCCGACACCTGAGCTGGCCCCTGCTGTGTCCAGGGCTGCTGTGGGGTCTGTCTGGGCCCCCTTCTCTGCACAACAAGCTTTCCCTAGTTACGTCCAGGTGAACATGGAGTCAGACCAGCCTCGGTTCCCTTTTGTGTCCAGGGCTGCCGTGGGGTGTGAGCTGGTCCCCAACATCTCTGCACTGTCCCCTATAGTGCCCGGTGCCGTGGGGTCTAATCAGGCCCCTCACCACTGAGCTGGCCCCTGTCGTGTCCAGGCCTTCCGTGGGGTCTAACCTGGCCCCCCAAAGCCTGAGAAGTCCATTGCTGTGTTTGTTTTCTTCATGCAGGGATTATCATACCCTTTGACCTGGTCTGAAATATGCCTCAGTTGGTAATTCCTAGTAGGAAACCTAATTTGAACGAGTGTCCTAATGGCAGATGTTTCGGGTGCACGGGGGCAGAGTAAGGATCATCTTCGGCACCCCAGCTTTCCCCACAAGGTCAGAGGTACAGTGCTTCGTATTACTGCGACAGCCGCTGGGGGATCTAATTTGCTTTTTCTTCAGCAAGGGCTTTGCGAGAGGACATTAGAACTGACCTCTGAATTTGGCTGACCCTTTACCAAGTAAGATTCATGACCTTGGGGCTGCTGAGCTCTCTGGACGTATCTGCCGGGTTCTGTGCCACGTCCTGCACAGCCAGTGTATCTGCTGGGCCCTGCACGGCCGCCGGGCCCTCTGGATGACCGAGCGGTCGCCGAGATGGGGCACTCCTGCCATTGCAGGCATCCTCAAGAAAAGGCACCCCCGGCTTTCCCGGGACAGCACTGGGACAGAGCACACTGCACGTTGCACCTGGCGTCCCTCCTCCTCCCACTGGGCCTTGTGCCTGTTGTGTCCAGTGCCAGGGGGTCTGACCAGGCCCTCACAGCTGAGCTCATCCCTGTGCTGTCCAGGGCTGTTGTGGGCTCTGACCAGGCCCCCACACACACACCTGAGCTGTCCCCCGCTATGTCCGGGGCTGCCCTGGGGTCTGACTGTGCCCCCCGAACAGCTGACCTGCCCCCTGTCACGTCCAGGGCTTCTGCGGGCTCTGACCAGGCCCCCACACACACCTGAGCTGTCCCCCGCTATGTCCAGGGCTGCCCTGGGGTCTGATCAGGTGCTAGGAACGCTTGAGGCTGTCCCCCGCTGTGTCCGGGTTGTGGGGTCTGACCAGACCCTTGTACACCTGAGATGTCCCTGCTATCTCCCGCGTGGTACTGACCAGACGCCCTGCACACCTCAGCTGTCCCCTGCTGTGTCCAGGGCTGTGTGGCGCATGACTGGGCCCCTCGCAGTTAATCTGTCCCTTGCTTTGTCCAAGGCTGCTGCGGGGGCTGGCCCACCCCGCCCCGCCTCCTGCCCTGCGAAACCTGAGCTGTCCCCATTATGTCCAGGGCTGCACAGGGCTGACCCAGCCCGCCTCACACCTGAGCTGTCCCCATTATGTCCAGAGCTGCTGGGAGGTCTGATGACCAGACCCTCCGTACACCTGAGCTGCTCCCTGCTGTGTCCAGGGCTATGGGGGGGGGAGGGGTGTCTGTGCTATCCCCTGATGTGCCCACGGCTGCCGTGGGGTCTAACCAGACTCCCCACACATCTGGGCTGTCCCCTGTTGTGTCCAGGGAGGCCTTTGGGTCAGTCTGGCCTCCCGACACACCAGAGCAGTTCCCCACGGACCTTAGCTAACCCCGCCTGTGTCCTGGGCCGCTGTGGGGTCTGTGTGGGACCCCGGCACACCTGAGCTGTTCCCTCTCTATCCAGGGCTGCCCTGGGTCTGACCAGGCGGCCCCACAGCTGAGGTGTAGCCCGTTGTGTTCACGGCCTGCGTGGGGTCTGTCCATGTCTCTGCAACTGAGCTGCCCCCTGCTTTGTCCAGGGCTGCCGTGGGTCTGACCATCCCGGCTGTCCCCTGTTGTGTCCAGGGCTACCATGGGTCTGACCTGGCCCCCTTACGCCCCACGACACCAAGCTGTTCCCTGTTGCGTCCATGTCCGTGGGGTCTGACCAGGACCCTTCCACGTCTTAGCCATCCCCAGCAACTCCCACCGGGGGTCTGACCGAGCCCTTGCACACCTGAGCTGCCCCCTGTTACGTCCAGGGCTGCTGTGGACTCTGTCCGGACTCCCACACGCCTGAGCTGACCCCTCTCTGCCTGGTGCCGTGGGTCCTGACCAGGCCCCCTGTACATCTGAACTGTCCCCGGCTATTTCCAGTGTGGGGTCTGACGTGTCCCTACAACGGAGCTGTCCCATTGGGTCCAGGGCTGCTGTGGGGTCCATCAAGCCCCCCTTATGCCTAAGCTGTCCCTTATTGTGTCCAGGGGTGCCATGGGGTCTGACCAGGCCCCCACACATCAGAGCTGTCCCCTGCTGTGTCCAGAGGGGTCTGTCTGGGACCTCGGCACGCCTGAACTGTTCCCTCTCTGCAGGGCTGCCCTGGGTTCTGACCAGGCCCCCTGCACACACCTGAATTGTCCCCTGCTGTGCCCAGGGCTGCCCGGGACCTGGCACACCTTAGCTGACCCCTGTTCTGTCCATGGCTGGGATTCTGACTAGGGTCCGCGCACATCTGAGCTGTCCCAAGCTACTTCCAGCCGGCGGTCTGACCGGGCCCCGCATACCCCAGAGCTGTCCCCTAGGATGCCCGAGGCTGCCGTGGGGACTGATCCGGGCTCCCACACCCAAGTCCTGTCGTGTCCAGGGCTGCCCACACCTGAGCTGTCCCCTGCTGTGTTCGAAGGCTGCTGCAGACCTGAGCTGACACCCCTGTGCTCACAGCCAGGGGGTCTACCAGGCCACATTGTGTCCACGGCTGCTGTGAGCTCTGACCTGGACCCACACACACCTAAGCGTCCCCTGCTGTGTCCAGGAGAGCCGTGGGCTCTGTCCACACTCCACATGCCGGAGCTGTCCCCCTTCATGTCAGGGCTGCCTGGGGGCTGAGCAGGCCCATGTACCCCTGAGCTGTGCCCTGCTCTGTCCATGGCTGCCATGGGGTCTGTCCAGGGTCCCTGCACACGTGGCTGTGCCCCATTATGTCCAGGGCTGCTGTGGGATCAGACTGGCCCTTCACGCATCTGATCTCCCCCTTCCTGTGTCCAGGCAGCCTTGGGGTCTGAGCAGGCCCACAACACATCTGAGCTGTCCCCTCGTGTCCAGGGCTGCCGTGGGGGCTGGCCAGGCCTCCCCAACTCCCCAACACGTGAGCTGGCCCCTGCTGTGTCCAGGCGGCCCTGTCAGACCCCACACACACCTGAGCTGTCCCCTGGTTATCTACGGCTGCCGTGGAGTCTGTGTGTGCCCCTCCCCCACACCTGAGCTGTCCCCTGCTGTGTCCAGTGCTGCCGTGCAGGCTGAGAGGTCACCCGCACCGCTAGGCCGTCCCCCGATGCGTCCAGGGCTGCTGTGGGTGCTGCCCAGGCCCCCACAGCCCTGAGCTGTCCGTGAGTTTGGCTGCCCTGGGATCTGACAAGACCCCCCTTCCATGCTTTGCGTACGCAAAGACCTGGCCGTGGGCACGGACAGGGCGGGCAGCGGTCTGAGAATAACCGGCTGGCCTGGGTGCGCACATGCGCTCCCGTCCAGCTCCGTCCACCCAGCAGCCGCACACCCCACTCCAGCCTGGCCCATCTGTGGCTGCCCGCAGGGTGGGCGGGGAGCAGGCCGGGCTGAAGAACAGACATCAGGGGCCAAAGAGGGCGCATGGGTAGCCCACAGACCCCCAAGTCCCGCCCGGACCTGGGAGCGCTCATCCCCAGCCCGCAGACATCCAGGGGCACGAAGGCAGGCGCAAGGGACAGGGCTGGGCACATGGACACAGCATCCCGGATATCCCGGGGCTGGTGTCCACAGAACTGTGACTGCAGTAGGCAGAGACACTGCTGTTCTCTGTGAAAGACCCCCAGGGGTCCACAGGCCACTGTCCCAGAGTCCTTTGAAGAGCCGCTAATTGCGCTGCTGTCCTTCCCTCCCCCACAGCTCCTTGGCTGCTGGCTGGCAGTTCCGGCAGCCAAGGCTTGGCTCCAACGGTTCCACTCAAAGTGCCGTGAGCGGGGAGGGTGGGCCCTGACCTGAGCTTGGTCCCTGGCAGTCCAGAGGGTCCCCACAGCACGGCCAGGAGTGAGCCCAGAGTGCAGAGCCAGGAGGAACCCCCGCAGCATCCAAACCAAGCAAACCAAAACACCAACCCCCCAAAAGGCTCCATTAGTCACAGACACACACACACATACAGATACAGACACACAGACACACAGAGATGCACACTGAGACACACACAGAGACAGAGACACACAGACATGCACACAGAGACACAGACATACAGAGACACACAGACACACAGAGATAGACAGGCACAGACACACACACAGGTACACAAAGAGCCATGCACACAGAGTCACAGACACAGACACATAGACACAGACAAGCACAGATATACACACACACAGGTACACAAAGAGCCATGCACACAGATTCACACAAAGACACACACACAAGGACACAAGGACACACAGAGACAGGCACAGATACACACAGACCCATGCAGAGTCACAGACACACACACAGAGACACAGACACACAGACATGCAAAGAGACACACACACAAAGACACAAACACACAGATACACAGGCATGCACACAGAGACAGACACACACAGACACACACAACACACAAAGCCACAGACACACAGACACAGAGACACACACAGAGTAGACACTCACATAGAGACACAAGCAGAGACTCACTCAGACACACACAAAGACAGAGAGAAACACACACACACGGACACAGACCCAAACATTCACAGGCACGAAGTCACACAGACACACAAAGAACACAAAGACAGACATACAAACAACACAGAGTCACAGACACACCCAAATGGAGACACCCACACCCACACAGAGACAAAGACATACACAAAGACACACAGACACATCCACACAGAGACATCCACACAGACACACACAGACACAGATACACATAAAGACACACAGACACACCCACACAAAGACACAGACACACACACATATAGACACAGACACATACAGATACCCACACAGAGACACAGATATACACACACAGAGATACAGACACACACAAAGACACAGACACACACAGACACTCCCACACAGAGACAAAGACACAGACACACAGACACACAGAGACACAAATATACACAAAGATACATATAGATACAGACACACACAGAGACAAACACACACAGACACACACAAAGACATACACAAAACAGACATGCACAGACACTCCCACACAGAGACACAAAGATACAGAGACACACAGAAACACACAGAGAAAGAGAGACACAAAAGACACAAACACTCCCCCACACAGAGACACACCCACACAGAGACACAGACACACACGTGAGTGCTCTTGGCCGTGTCCACCCCTCCGGGCCCCGGGGACTGCCCACATCCTGTCCTAGAGGGGCCCCTCCAGCTGCGAGCCAGGCACGTTCCCACCAAGCGAGCCCCGCCCCCGCAGCCCCGTGCCCCTGCCCGGCCGGGCCCAGCGGGAAGGGCGAGCGCGCCTACCTGGCATGGTGCCGGCTGTGCCAGGCCGGGCCAGCAGAGGCGGAGCTGGCCACCGGCGCGGCTGGGTCAGGCTGGCTGTCGCAGAACTTGGTGGCGTGCCACGAGTGGGGCCTCCAGCCGAGCTCGCTGCTCCTGCAAAGGCAGCGCCAGAACTGAGGGCTTCCCCCACGGACAGCCCCTCGGGAAGGAAGGCTTCCCCAGACGCCCCGACCCCGCGCGCCCCCTCTGCAAGGGACCGGCAGGCAGACGGGCTCCTGGCAGCCACACAAGCTGGCCACGGGGCTCCTGGGTGAGGCTGGAGCCTGCCGAGCCCGCAGAGTCAGGGCGCCCCGGCACACCCCAGCCTGGCGAGGCACAAGGCACAGGGAACCACGAGGTGTCCCGGGCTCCCTGTCCCTGAGGCCGCCCAAGCCTGTACCACCGGGGCAGGCTGCAGGGACACCTGAGCCCTGGGCTGCACCGCCGGCCCCTCTGCCCACAGCGCCAAGGCGCGGAGAGCTCAGCACCAAGCATCAGCACCACGGCCCAACTGGGAAACGGACACCCTGCCTCCAACACACACACACACACACACACACACACACACACACACACACACACACACACACACACACACACACACACACACACACAGATAGCCCCAGACACCCCCATCCAACACGCACACTCTACACAGACACCCCCCTCCAACATGCACACTCTACACAGACACCCCCCTCCAACACACACAGACACCCCCAGACACCCCCCTCCAACACGCACACAGAGACACCCCCCTCCAACACACACAGACACCCCCAGACACCCCCTCCAACACGCACACTCTACACAAACACCCCCTCCAACACACAGACACCCCCAGACACCCCCTCCAACACACAGACACCCCCAGACACCCCCCTCCAACACACAGACACCCCCAGACACTCCCCTCCAACATGCACAGACACCCCCAGACACTCCCCTCCAACACACACAGACACCCCCAGACACTCCCCTCCAACATGCACAGACACCCCCAGACACCCCCCTCCAACACAGACACCCCCAGACACTCCCCTCCAACATGCACAGACACCCCCAGACACTCCCCTCCAACACACACAGACACCCCCAGACACTCCCCTCCAACATGCAGACACCCCCAGACACCCCCTCCAACACACAGACACCCCCAGACATCCCCCTCCAACACACAGACACCCCCAGACACCCCCCTCCAACACACAGACACCCCCAGACACTCCCCTCCAACATGCACAGACACCCCCAGACACTCCCCTCCAACACACACAGACACCCCCAGACACTCCCCTCCAACATGCACAGACACCCCCAGACACCCCCTCCAACACACAGACACCCCCAGACACCCCCCTCCAACACACAGACACCCCCAGACACTCCCCTCCAACATGCACAGACACCCCCAGACACTCCCCTCCAACACACACAGACACCCCCAGACACTCCCCTCCAACATGCACAGACACCCCCAGACACCCCCTCCAACACAGACACCCCCAGACACCCCCCTCCAACACACACAGACACCCCCAGACACCGCCCTCCAACACACACACACTGTGACACACACTCACATAAGAGACATGGTCTCCAACACACACACACACACACACAGAGATACCCCCAGACACCCCCCTCCAACACGCACACTCTACACAGATACCCCCCTCCAACACACACACAGACACCCCCAGACACCCCCCTCCAACACACACACACTCTACACACACAGACACCTCCAGACACCCCCTTCAACACACACACACTGTGACACACACTCACATAAGAGACATGGTCTCCAACACACACACACACACACACACAGATACCCCCAGACACCCCCCTCCAACACGCACACTCTACACAGATAACCCCCTCCAACACACACACAGACACCCCCAGACACTCCCCTACAACACACACAGACACCCCCAGACATCCCCCTCCAACACACACACACTCTACACACAGACACCTCCAGCACACACACACTGTGACACACACTCACATAAGAGACACGGTCTCCAACATACACATGCACACACCCACACAGATCTGAGACACTCTTACAGGCACACCCTCTCCAGCACACACACACTGAGGCAGACGACTCTCACCAAGACTCACACACAGTCTCATACAGACAGACACACCCCCCAACAGACACCCCCACTTACCGACTCACACACCCCCTTCCGGACACCCCCTCCACAGACACACTCTTCACAGATCCAAACAGCCTTCTCCAACACACACAGACACACTCTCTCACACACGCACACACACCGTCCTACAGACACTGCCCTCCAACTGACACAAAGAGAAGCACACATACACGATCACACTGTGACGAAGACTCACCCATACTCTTACACACACATGCACATGTGCGCGCACACACTTACATAGACACACACTCTTCCCCTGAAAGACTACACAGACATGCACAATTACACACACAGACGCACACACTGCCTTACAGACACCCCCTAGTACACACATAGGGAAACATATGCACAATCGCACAGACTCTTACACAGACACACTGTGACACAGACACGCACACACAGCCTGCTCCTTGCCTGAGCAGGTCGCCTGTGACCCCACAGAGGCAGACGAGCTGCCGGCCTCTCTCGGTACTGGGTGGAGCACGGACATCCTCCCAAGCAGACAAAAACATCAAATATATTTGGGTGTGTAGGGGGGGAATGTCTTGTGGGCCAGATGTGACCCTGGAAAGAACGCTCGCCCTGCGGGGGGGGGGGGGGGTCCTGCGCTGGAGCCCCGAGGACCGGAGCCCACGGGGCAGAACACAAAATGGAGAGACTAGAATCCCCGAGCATCCACAGCCACACTCAGAGGTGCTGGGGACAGACAGGGCCAGGTCTGCAAAGATCCAAGAGGACGAAAGTGCGAGCTCCCGAAGACCCAAGGGACAGAGGCCAGGCGACAGCACGGCCTCTACCTCAGGGCAGGGGCAGTCTGTGCCCCAGGAAGCTCCGCGGGCACTGCTGCTCTCATCTATGAGATGGAAAGTGGGGGCACAGCAGGGAACATGGGGGGAGGGGCGCTCTGCAAAGTTCAGACCTGGGAATGAGAAATATCCGCTCCCTTTGAAGAAAGGCAATGCAGGAGAGACAGGGAGAGGGAGGGAGGGAGAGCGAGAGGGAGAGAGAGCGAGGCTGAAGCATCCAAGCTCCAAGGTAAGAAGCAGAGGCTGCAGAAACAGTGGCTGTCCTAAGTGACGCGCTGCACCAGCCTCGCACAATGCAACGCACTGTGGAATTTGGGAAGTATGGTTCCAGAAGGTCTCTGCTCACCTGATGTCCCCAGGCACTGGCTTTATGGTAAGGAGTGATCGGGTGGGGACGAGGGCAGGGAAGGGCACTGTGCAGGCCGGGGTGGGGCGAGAGCACGGCGCGAGGGGGCGTGCCTAGCACACGGCTGGCCCGGGCTCCAGCCCCAGCACCGCAAAGGGTCCAGGGCCCTGTCACGAGTGACCCTGAGCACAGAGCCAGGAGGAAGCCCTGCGCACTGCCAGGTGTGACTCAAAGTCAAAAGGAAAAAAAAAAACAATAAAAATAAACAAAAGTAGGGGCTGGAGCGATAGCACAGGGGGGAGGGCATTTGCCTTGCACACAGCCGACTGGGTTCGAATCCCAGCATCCCATAGGGTCCCCCGAGCACTGCCAGGAGTCATTCCTGAGTGCAGAGCCAGGAGGAACCCCTATGCACCGCCGGGTGTGACCCAAAAAGCAAAAACCAAAAATAAATAAATAAATAAATAAAATAAAAGTATGTGCCACAGAGGGAGGCCAAGGGGCTGGGCACACTCTGGTGACGACAGTGGACATGGGTACGGGCGCTGGTGGTGGAACACCGCATGCGAGAAACTCCAGCACGAGTAACTGCAAATGACTGTGACTCGGTCAACGAGAACTCGGGACATGGTGCGAGCTGCAAAGCCCGTGGCTCCGACATCCTGCGGGGAAGATGGGGAGGAGCGAGCACCTGGGTGCCGCCCGTCCACCCTCCCTGCGTGCTGATGTTCTGGCTGGACACTCCCGACAGAGACCCCGGTGGCAGGGAGCGTGGACCCAGGAGCCGGCGCTGCCTGGGCTGTAGTCCGCCCCGGCCCGTGTGTGTGCGGCCCTCGAGCACCACTGCACGGGCACCCACGGGACGTGGCCAGCTGCAAGGCCGAGTGCCGGGACATGCGGGAAGCAACAGGCAGACAGATGGGCAGGACAGGGGCCTGGCAGGCAGCAAACCGCACCCAAAGCACTCGTTCCCTCATGGGCCACTCAGGAAGCCACCATCAGGCAGCAGGCACAGGAAGGGGACGGTGGCGGCCGTACAGAACACGCTGGAGTACCAAGCTGGCTGCAGGCCAAGGCCTGGGTCTGCGCCCCTCCCCACCGCCCTCACCAGAAGAGATGCTGACTGGACACACTGGAGGACATGGCAGCCAGCGGGGACGGGACAGGGCCTGGGAGCCTGTCTCTTTCCTCTGTCGGGGGGTGCGGCCCGTGGGTGCCCTGTGAGGCCTCAGGAGAAAGTGAACGTCCCCAGGGCCACAGCGAAGGCGCTGGGGTGTGAGTCCCTGCACGACCTGTGTTCCCCAGCCCACACCCCCGCCCCGAGCCCCTCCAGAACCGTTCCAGAGGCTGACAGGAGGCGCACAGAGGGCCACGGCCGTCCGCACAAAGAATGGACAAGAATCACTTCGAAGAGCCGCGCTGGACGCGGACGGAGAGCTGACAGGAGGGAGACACGTGACAGCCTCCCGGCACCTGTACCGCAAAGCGAAACAGACGAAAGAGACACAGAGGGGCTGGAGCCATAGCACAGCGGGGAGGGCGTTTGCCTTGCATGCGGCCGACCCGGGTTCGATTCCCAGCATCCCACAGGGTCCCCGAGTACCGCCAGGAGTCATTCCTGAGTGCAGAGCCAGGAGGAACCCCTGTGCATTGCCGGGTGTGGCCCAAAAAGAAAAAAAAAAGAGAGAGGGCGGAGTGCAGACAGACAGAAGGAAAGCAGCTGCCACTGAGGCAGAGCAGGGTGGGGGCGGGAGGGAAACGTGCTGTGGGGGCGGGGCGGCTGTTGGAACACTGTACGTCTGAAACTGAACAGCTTTGCAACCGTGTCTCTCACGGTGATTCAATTTAGGAGAAAAAAAAATTAATTTAGGGGCCGGGGCGATAGCACAGCGGGTAGGGCGTTTGCCTTGCACGCGGCCGACCCGGGTTCGATCCCTGGCATCCCATATGGTCCCCCAAGCACTGCCAGGAGTAATTTCTGAGTGCAGAGCCAGGAGTAACCCCTGAGCATTGCTGGGTATGACCCAAAAAGCAAAACAAACAAACAAAAAAAAAATTTAAAAACACTCCAGAGACCAGTGCTGGTCGCAGAGTTCTGCGGCGGCGCCCGGCGGGAAGGCGCTGAGAGCCGGGCCCAGCAGGACAGATCACGTCCGGGCTCCTTAGCAGCGCAGGTATCAGTGCCGACACCAGGCGACAGTGTGCAGGGCCCCCGAGGGCACGGGAGTCGGCTGCCAGGGGGCCACTGCCGCCGCGCTCCTGCCCCGCACTGAAAAGAATGTTCGAGCCACGGGCAGCTCTCAGCGCGCATCCTCGGGCCCGGGGAGCCCCCGGAGCAGGGAGGAAGGAAAGCGAACGGGGTCCCTGAGCGGCGGAGACACAGTGACCGTGATCAGAAGCAGGGAACATTTACAAGCCGAGCCCACCAGCATGATTTCACAGCCGCTGTAACAAAGGGAAGAGATTTCTAACTTAATTGGGCTAAAAATAAAACGCTGGGGGGGGGGGTGGAGGGTGGAGCTATGGTACAGACAGCAGCAGGGAGGGCGCTGGCCTTGCACACAGCCCGCTGGCTTCCATCCCCGCACCCATAGGGTCCCCCGAGCCAAGCCAGGAGTTTTGTTTTTGTTTTTGTTTTGCTTTTTGGGTCACACATGGCGATGCACTGGGGTTAGTCCTGGTTCTGCACTCAGGAATTACCCCTGGCCGTGCTCAGGGGACCCTATGGGATGCTGGGAATCGAACCCGGGTCAGCCACATGCAAAGCAAATGCCCTACCCACTATGCTATCGCTCCAGCCCCCCCCCAGCCAAGAGTAACCCCTGAGCACTGCTAGATGCGGACCCCAAAGCGAGAAGGAGAGAGACAGAAAGACAGAGAGAGACAGACAGACAGAGACAGAGAGAGAGAGAGAGAGAGGGAGGGAGGGAGGGAGATTTCTCAATTCCTTGGATGATTCTAAAGCAAACTAAAGGCGTGGAGGTCTGCAGGGCCCTGTCCCCCAGCAGCTGGTGTGCCCCAAGCCCCTAACACTGCACAGGTACGTGGACAGGCTAAGCTCTGTCCGGAGTCTGTCTGGAGCTACCCACGCCCCTCTGCTCGAAAAGGAAAAGAAAAAGGAGAAGGGGAGGGAGAGGAGGGGAGGGAAGGAAGAAGGAAAACCCGGCTGGTGAGCAGGGCAGCCAGTGGCTGGAGGCTGCAGGGAGCCTGAGGAAGGGGGGCGGGGGCTGGAGCCAGCTGGGTCACGGGTCCCGGGGGGCCCCCCCCCCCCGCCACACACAGCCCTGAGCACTTCGAGGTGTGGCCCCAGACCCAAGCATCAGAGGCAGAGTGCGGGGGAAGCAGAGGGGCCCTGATGCGGGCGATGACGGAGACGCTCAGAGCCAGGAAAACCTCGAGCAGAAAATAAAACAGCCACAAGCCTGCCGTGCCGGGGCTCCCCCGTGTCCACCTTTCCGAGTGCTCCCTGCCGGCCCCCAACCCCAGCCTGACGGCAGACCCTGCCAATCCCGCCTGTAGCCCCCACCAGCCCCCCCAGCCCCCCCCAGCCCCGCCACCCCCCAGCCCCCCCTTTGCGTGTCCAGAGAAGAGGCAGTCTGCCACCTGGTGGAAGGAGTGGGCAACAGCATCTGACAACCAGGGCTCCCTGTTCTCTGCGGCAGAGCAACTGAGTCAGAAATAAGAGCTCTCCGGGAGAGAGAGAGAACAAACTGAAATGCTCTGCCACAGAGGCGGAGTGGGGTGGGGGGGATGGGAGGGATACTGGGTTCCTTGGTGGTGGAGAATGGACACTGGTGGAGGGATGGGCTCTCGAACATTGCATGAGGGTAAAACAAGCACAAAAATGTGTGAATCTGTAACTGTGCCCTCACTGTGACTCACTAATTAAAAAATCAATATATTATAAAAAAAAAAAGGGCTCTCCAGAAGGGAGAGCTGGCTGGGGGCGGGGGTGGCTGGGGGGAGGGGCGCTGCAGCATCAGAACAGGGGGAGGGCGGTTGCCTGGCATATGCTGGCCAAAAAAAAAATTATTTTATTTTTTCAAACTCAAGGACCAGAGAGACGGTACAAGCCACAAATGCACTGGCCTCGCACATGCTCAACCTGGGTTCGAGCCCCGCCATCCCATATGGTCCCCTGAGCACCGCCAGGAGTTAGTCTGGAGTGCAGAGCCAGCAGTGACCCCTGAGCATCGCCAGGCACGACCCCAGAACTAAAGAAACATACATATGCCCATCTCTAAGTCCGTGGCGGGGCTCCGAGGCCTGCAGAGCTGGCTCTGCAAGCAGGCTCCATCCTTGGCACTGCAGGGTACCCAAGCACTGCTACCAGTACCCCCCTTGAGCACTGAGTCAGGAGTACCCCTCAGGACTGCTGAGCATACTGCCCCCAGCAAAACCAGCCTGTACACACAGACACAGACATGGGCGCAGGGCCACATGCATCCACACGGGGCTCTTCACGCCGGGGAGATGGTCCCCGGGGCTGCTCTGCGAGCTGGAGCCACAGGTTCAATCCCCAGCACTGCAGTACTGAGAACAGCAGGGAGCACCAAGCTGGGGGGGGCGGGGAGTCCACCCTGAGCACCGCCAGATATGGCCCCCCAAAAGCCCCAAACACACACAAAGGACTCTGGAAATTCACTCTGGGGACAGGGGTGACAGGACAGCAGGGAGGGTCCTTTCCTTACATGTGGACGGCCCAGCACTCCAGCGATTCCTAAGCACGGAGCCGGGATTCTGCCCTGAGCAGCGCCGGGGTGGGCCTAGAGCCGGACCTCAAACATAGCTTCAAAATCTCACCTGGGTCGGTATGACCTTTCAGCATCTGCACTGCGATCCGTAATGTGGGAAAGAGAGAGACAGACAGAAGCAAAGTGCCTGCCACAGATGGGGGCGGGGCAGGAGGGGAACTGGGGACACTGGTGGTGGGAAATGCGCACTGGTGAAGGGACGGGTGTTGGAGCATGATATGACTGAAGCCCAATCATGAAAACTTCGTGCTCTGTAACTGTGTATCTCACAGTGATTCAATTAAAATGAAATTTTTTAAAAATTAAATACACCAAAACTCAGTTGGGTTTAAATAAGCAGTCTTAAGTGATGGAGCAAAAAGCAGTCTTCGACTTTGAACCCTGGCTCAATCCTTGGCCAGGAGCTGCACCTGTGCAGGCATGGGAGGGGTCCAATACAGGCCCACACATCCACACACACTCACGCATGTGCACACACATGCACTCACACATGCATAGACCACTCGCCTCTGCCCCCACTCGGCTGCTGCATGGGAACGTGGGGTGGGCGCACCCTGACCTTCTCACCACGAGCTTCAGGGTCTTGTGGGAGCCCTTCACCAGGCAGATGGCCTCCTGCCGGAACCCCGACAGGCCCACGTCGTTGATGCCCACGATCTCGTCTCCCGCCAGGAGCTGCTCCCCAGCCGCCGCCTTGCTGCCTTCCTCGATCTGCAACAGAGAGAAACGGTCAGGGGCCCCAAGGGCAGGAGCCCAGGTAGCTGCGGGCACACGGGGAGCTGGCCAGACAGCCACCACTACCACCTCCCCACCCCCCACACACAGAGACACACGCACACACTAATACAGACACGCACACACAGATACACAAACATACAGATACAGACACGCACACACAGATACAGACACACACAGATACAGACACGCACACACAGACACACAAAGATACAGACACACACGCACAGACATGCACATGCACACACACAGACACACACAGATACACACGTACACACAGATACACATGCACACACAGACATGCACACACACATACACAAATACAGACACACACAGAAGACATACAGGTAGAGAAACACAGAGACACACACATAGTACAGACACACAGAACAGACAAGAACAGACAAATAGTATAGGCAGACACAGAGACACAGACAGACAGACAGACACACATAGTATAGACAGAAATACACAGAGACACACAGACACAAAAACACAAACTGAGATACACACATAGATACAGACACACAGAAACACATAGTATAGTCAGAGACACGCCAAGACACACACACAGGCACAGGCACACACACACAAACAGACACAGACTGAGTCACAGATACACACAGAGATATAGACAGAGATACACACAGACACACAGACACACACAGAGATACACAAATACAGACACAGACACACAAATATACAGAGACAAAGAAATACACAGAGACACACAAACACACAATTAGATACAGAGAGACACAGGGACAAACAGAGACACACACAGACAGACATAGAGAGACACAGGCAGACATACAGACAGACACACAGACACAGACACACACAGACAGACACAGAGAGACACAGAGAGACACAGGCAGACATACATACAGACACACAGACACAGAGACACACAGACAGACAGCAACACATGGGGTACTGGTGCACCCCGGGTACTGGTGCACCCCGGGTGGCTCCATTCTGTACCCCGTCGCCCTGTCGTCAGCCTTCTGCCCAGGGCTCAGGGCAGCTGCCTTGGCCCTTGGGAAACGCCGGCAGGGGCCGGAGGAAGTAGCATGGGCCTTCGGTACCAGCAAGCTTCTCCAACACACAGACACAGACACATTCCAGGATGGGCACTGAGTGAGCCAGCAGGAAAGTAACCACTCACACACACTCCTACACACGCGCACACACACACCCCTGCCGACCACACCTGACCTGCATTACACAGCAACAGCCACACCTCACACACCGACACCCACGCACATACCGCCGGGCTGACGGGGCCCTGTTGACCCAGGGAATGCCACACTCAGGCACTGAGGGACGCACCCAGACAGGCGGGCTCGGTGGGGGGGACAGGGTTACTCAGCAGGCAGAGCACCAGGTTTGAATCTGGGCGCCCGTGCCCGGTCCACAGCCCCACAGGACTCCCTGAACGGCGCCCAAACACCCAGCAAAGCAGGTAGGTGGGAGGGCTCCCCCCGCCCCCCAGGAAAGGCCCGATTCTAACACGGAGAGTCCACGCGGCGACCCAGGTTCCATCCGGCATCCCACAGGGTGTCCCGAGCACCACCAGGAGTGATTCCTGAGCACAAAGCCAGGAGTCAGCCTTGAGCATCACTAGGTATGGCCCCAAAACCAAAAAAAAAAAAAAAAAAGACTCCATGCCGAGACAAGAGTCCAAATAGCAATGAGACACAGCCCCGTGCATACAGCTGCCTGACACATGCGCAGACGTGTGCGTACCACGGCTAGAAGGTTCCTTAACGCCAGAAACAGAGCTGGGGTACTGGTGCACCCCGGGCGGCTCCATTCTGCACCCCATCGCCCTGTCGTCAGCCTTCTGCCCAGGGCTCAGGGCAGCTGCCTTGGTCCTTGGGAAACGCCGGCAGGGGCCGGAGGAAGTAGCATGGGCCTTCGGTACCAGCAAGCTTCTCCACCTCGCATCTGTGCCCTGATGCCACAGGCCCGGCCCCCGAGCCTTCCCTCCATGGAGCCCCCCAGCCCACGTGCCTGATGACTGCTGGAATAGATCCAAAAAAAAAAAAAGTGAAAAAGTGAATGGGGCCGGAGAGATAGCACAAGGGGGAGGGCGCTTGCCTTGCACACGGCCGACCCAAGTTCAACCCCCAGCACCCCAGATGGCTCCCCCAGCCCACCAGGGGTGATCCCTGGGCACGGAGCCTGGAGTAAGTCCTGAGTGTCACTAGGTGTGTCCCGCCCCTTTTTAACAAAAGGTGACTAGGGGCCGAAGCAATGGGACAGCGGGTAGAGGATTTGCCTTGCACGCAGCTGACCTGGGTTCGGTCCCCTGCGTCCCATAGGGTCCCCAGAGCACTGCCAGGAGTGATCCGTGAGCACAGAGCTGGGGGTCAGCCCTGAGCACCACTGGGACATTAGGCCCCAAAACAGAACAGAATGAAGTGGAGGGCTCAGAGGGAGATTTCTGCAAACTCACAAGCAGAGATAAAGAGTGAAAGGGGGTGGGGGCGGGTGCAAGGCTCAGGGAAGTGCCGTGCCGGGCGTGTAACCCTGCTGCGGCCCACATGCGCCCAGAGTACGGGCCCCTGTCCTGGGAGACGTGCCACCACACCGGGGCTGCTCAGGACACACAGAGGGTGGGTGGTGTGTGGTCCCCAGCCACAGGGACAGTGAGGATGACAGGGAAGACAAGTGCAGGGCTGGACAGGGCAGAGGGCAGGGGACGGGGCAATGGGGAGGGGAGGGGAAGCAGAAGGGATGAGGGGAAGAGGAAGGGAAAGAGGGGAAAGTAAGGGAGAGGAAGGGAACAGAAAAAGGAAGGGGGGCTGGAGCACAGCAGGGAGGGCTGGTTCTATCCAGCATCCCAAATGGTCCCCCAAGCACCACCAGGAGTGATTTCTGAGTGCAGAGCCAGGAGGAACCCCAGTGCCTCACTGGGCGTGACCCGAAAAGCGAAAGAAAGGAAGAAAAGAAGGAAGAAAAGAAGAAAGGAAGAAAGGAAAGAAGAAAGAAAGAAAGAAAGAAAGAAAGAAAGAAAGAAAGAAAGAAAGAAAGAAAGAAAGAAAGAAAGAAAGAAAGAAAGGAAGGAAGGAAGGAAGGAAGGAAGGAAGGAAGGAAGAGAGAGAAAGAAAGAAAAAGAAAGAAAGAAAGAAAGAAAGAAAGAAAGAAAGAAAGAAAGAAAGAAAGAAAGAAAGAAAGAAAGAAAGAAAGAAAGAAAGAAAGGAAAAGAGAGAGAGAAAGAAAGAAAGAAAGAAAGAAAGAAAGAAAGAAAGAAAGAAAGAAAGAAAGAAAGAAAGAAAGAAAGGAAGGAAGGAAAAGAAAGAGAGAAAGAGAGAGAAAGAAAGAAAGAAAGAAAGAAAGAAAGAAAGAAAGAAAGAAAGAAAGAAAGAAAGAAAGAAAGAAAGAGAGAAAGAGAGAGAGAGAAAGAGAGAAAGAGAGAAAGAAAGAAAGAAAAGAAAGAAAGAAAGAAAGAAAGAAAGAAAGAAAGAAAGAAAGAAAGAAAGAAAGAAAGAAAGAAAGAAAGAAAGAGGAAGGGAAGGGGAGAGAGAATGGGAAGGAAAGGATGGAAGGGGGGAAGGGAAGACCAAGGGGAAGAGGAGGGGAGGACAGGAGAGAGAGGAGGGGGAGGAGGGGGCAAGAGAGGGGAGGGGAGAGGAGGGGGGAGTGGAAGAAAGACTGTTTTCTGCTCAATGCCGTGTTTCCCAGACTGCCGTCAACAATCAGCCAATCAGAAGGAACCATCGGCCTGGTTAACCACCCTCGCACCCCAGGCGGGCCCTGCGCCGAAGCTTGGCGGCCCGTGGGAGTGGGGCCGAGGGCATCAGGCCCCTGGGAGCCGGCGCTGCTCAACCTCAGCCCAGAGTCAAGGCGGAAGCCAAGGGCCCGCCGGCCACCCCCGCTGCACACAGCTTCCATGTCACCAGGGGGAGCTGGGGGCACAGAGGGCGGGGCAGGTTGCCCGAGTGGGGGTCGCAGCCCGGGGCCCCAGCCACCTCACCCGCCTCATCCAGAGCCTCTCCCCATTCCCCCAGACTGCAGACGCCCACCCCCCCTCAGCACGCAGCCCTGGGGGTGCCCGAGCTGCTACACAAACCCTGGGTCACAACCGGCACGCAGATCACAGGACACCCGAGCGCTGCCAGGGCCCCCCCCCAGCCCTGAGCACAGAGTCGGGAGGAAGCCCTGAGCACCCCTGGGCAAAGCCCAGCCCCAGCCAGCCCTGCAGAAACGCCTAGAGAAAGCCAAGGTGCCGCAGGGCACACTTTCCCCAGCGTCCACCGCCAGCTGGCACGATGCGGTGGGACACGAGTGAGGCAGCAGCACGGCCGGCCGGGGACAGGGCTCACGGGGGACAGTGCGTGTCCCGCACTGAGGTTTCAACCCCGCACAGCACGGGCCCAGCAATGAGCCACCAGGGCCAGGGGCGGACCCTATTGTTAAAAACTAAGTAAAAATACGGCTGGGGGGCAGAGTGATAATACAGCGGGCAGGGCGCAGGCCTCGCTCACCACTCACCCAAGTTCTATATCCTCAGCACCCCAGAGGGTCTCCCGGCCCGCCAGGAATGGTCTCTGAGCACAGAGCCGGGAGTCACCCCAGAGTACCGTTGGGTGTGGCCCCCCAAAAAAAAAATCCGGGCTGGGGAGAGAGAAGCACAGGATCTACATGCAGGAAGCCTGGTCCCCACAGCACCCCTGGGAGCGGCCCCCCGCCCCCACCATCAAGGTGGGGGAGCCCCTGAGCGCTACCACATGTGGCACCCGCCAAAAAACAACAAATAAACATAGTAAAAACAGACTGAGACCACTTAAGCACGGGACTGGCAGGAAGTGCTGAATTTCTGTCTTGGTTTTGCTGTCTGTGCACACACACCCATACACACAGAGACACACACCTAGACACAGAGAAACATAGCACAGACACAGACACAGGCACACACAGACACACACCTAGACACAGACAAACAAACATAACACAGACACACAGACACAGGCACACAGACACACACACAGAGACACAGGCACACAGACATACACACGTATAGACAAAGAGACACAAATGCACACAAACACACAGACACAAACACACACACAGAGACACAGACACACACAGACCCCACAGACCCTCCTTCGCAGCCCTCCCCCACAAGGCTGCTGTGCTTGCTGGCTGAGCGCGCAGCGCAGGCCTAGTGTGCCGTCTTTCCATTGTTCCGGTTTACAAAGACACACAAAGAAGGCACCAGCGGGCCAGCACACTCGGCTTCAGTGACCACAGACCCCGCAAACCTGGGCCCGCCCTGTCCCCCTGCTCTGTCCAGAGAGGGGCCCCTGAGGGCATTCAGGACGCTCTAGGGCAGGGGAAAGAACAGAGCCACAGGCTGGCGTGTGCGGACGCGTGCCAGAGCCCAGGGGAAAGTTCCCTCTGCCCCTGGCCGGCGGGCTACGGGCAGAGCCTACGAAGCAGAGGGCTGGGCCGCCTGCGCAAGGAAGGGGCGTCTGCCCTACAGGCAAGCGACTTGGTTCCGGCCCTGGCACCCCCGAGGCATCCCGAGCCCCCCGCCCAGGAGCCCAGGCCTGAGCGTCTCCAGGCAGAGAGAGCACTGCTCCTTGTCCAGGGCCGCGCGCACTTCTCGCCCCACAAACGCGCTGCACAGTGAGGCGGGAAACGAACGCAGAGCTCGGCCCCGGGCGGAGGCCGAAGCAGCGCGTGCTCTCCCCGAACCATCCTGGGTGTCCGTCTGCTCCAGATTGTCCAGGCCTGACCGCCTAGCGGCCAAGTGTCCCTCCCGAGGGCCTGCTGTCTGGTGTCCTGCTCCACGCGCCTGCCCGTGCACACTCGGCTGCTCCCAGATTCGGGCTCCCGTACAGTGACGCAACGAGCTTACGGGCAGGCGCCTTTTCAGAGGACACTCTGGCCCGGGGCAGCTGCTGGGAGTGGAGCGTCCAGGACAAGAGGGAAGCTCGAGTCCTACTTTACCGGGCGGTGCCTGTTCTTGTTTTCCAGAAACGGCTGGCATTCACGGTGCCTCAAGCAGGATGTGGCAAAACCTGGCCCCCAGGTTGCACGATTCTGGGACAATCCAGGGAGGCAGAGAGGGGCTCGGGTCCCGGCAGCCCCAGTGGGCTCTGCAGGTGACACCCTGGTGGCACAGTGCCAGGACGCAGGCAACAAGAGGCCCACCCAGCCCTGTGCGCCCTGCCCCCCCCCCCGGCGCATTCTCAGGCCTTGTGGCTCCCCTCTGCCCACGGAACTCAGCCTCAGGGCCCTGAAATCCCACAGAGGGCAGAGGCCATGGGTGTGCCCTGCGCGGTGGCTGCCTTCCCCGGTCACTCTCCTCGCCCGGCCACAGGCCAAGCTTCAACTGCAGGACGGTCAGCCTTGGGGATCGCCTGCAAGCAGCCCGTGGTCTGGGGGCTCCAGCACCCACGCAGCCATCCACGCACCCTGGCCCCATGCCCGGGGGCCTCTGCACACACGTCCTGGTGTGGGGGGTGTCTCGGTGGCACGGGGAGCACCAGAGAATGGGCACGGCTGAACTCTGCAGCTGTCTGAGCCAAGTAGCCAAGTGGCCACGTGACACGGTCCGACACAGGCCACGTGACACGGTCCGACACAGGCCACGTGATGTGGTCCGCAGGCTGCAGAGGCGGGCCGGAAGCCAGCCTGCAGAACAAAGGGAGCCCCCCACCAGGCAGCCAGCACAAAGGGAGCCCCCCAAAGGCCTGCCCAGCCTCCTGCAGGCGTCCGGAGCCTGCTGCAGAGAAGGCACTGTCACACTGCGCAGGGCCTCGCCCTGCACCCGCAGCTTCTGTATCCTGGAACGCCTCCCCGTGCCCCCCGCCCCCTCCCCGAACACCAGCAGGAGTGACCCCGGAAGCTCACAAAGGAAACGAATGAAAGAGCTTCAAAGTGAGCCAAAGGGCTCTGCTGGGCGGCGCCTGCGAGTGCTCCCTGCGCCAGGCCTGGCCAAGCAGAATGACTCGGGGCGGGCTGGACCCCACACTGCAGGGCCCCTGCAAGCACCCTGCATGCTCAGGCCTCCCTCGGGCTCGCTGAGATGAGAGACGGGGTTCGAGGGGCTGCTGGGCACCCAACAGGCCCAGAGAACAGGCAGAAGGGGAGGGGGAGACATCCTCCCCACAGCGCTTCACCAAGCTGTGACCCACCCCCAAAAATCACCCTCCAAACAGGCGCTGGAACTGCCTCGAGTCCCCTCGGTGGCCGCGGTGCGGGCTCTGTGCGCAGGACGCTGCCCGGGCTCCTTCCCTGGCACGGCACGTCCCTCAGCAGGACCGGTGTCCCCGCCACCCCTGCAGACACGCACACAAACCTCCAACTGACGGGGTCTCCCTTTTGGGGATCCTCTGAGCCCAGGTCCTCAGGACCCCGCCCCAGCGGCACCAGCGTTGCTGCCAAGGGACCGTCCTGCCCAACACTACCGAGAGCAGAGCGTGCCAGGGCCGCGGGGAGAGCCCCAAGAGGCTGTACTGCAGAAGTCGTTTTGTTTTGCTTTGGGGTGACCCCTGGTGATACTCTGGGTTTTATTCTTGGGTCAGCATGTAGGGATCCCTCGAGGTTGGGGACCCTATGGGGTGCGGGGGATCAAAGCCAGGAAGGGGGTGTGCAAGGCCAGAACCTCGCACCCTGAACATTTCTCGTGCCCCAGGACAGTCTTCCTGTCTGTGGCCTCCAGCTTCTGCCTCTCTCCCCTCTGCTCGGGGCTCCGCCAAGTTTGCACGGGGAGGGACACACACACAGAGGGACACTGCGAGGGACAGCGGCCCCGGAAACTGGGGAGACAGGCAGTGACCCCGCAGACTCGGCCAAGGCTGGAAGCAGGATCTGCCGGATCTCCGCAGCGATCCGCAACTCTCCACGGAGAGCCCTTGCGATGCTTTTGGTCTCACGTTTAGAGGGTCGGGGGAACACGCGATGCCCAGGAGTGACCAGGGGCCCCGTGCCCCGGAGGACCATGAGGATCCAGGAACGGAAGCGAGGTGGGGAGACTCGGCGCGTGCTGTGCTTTGCCCCTGGGGGGCTCTCTCTGCACGTCTGGCACGGCTGTGCGCACGGGCCCGAGTGATCTCACACATAGACTCAATCCTGACACCGCACGCTCAGCACCGAGCCCCGGAACACGGAACCAGGACACCCAAGCACTGCTGTGTTGGCCAAGCCTCCGCCAGAACACCCTCGAGAGTCAATACCTCGCCCCACACTGCCTGATTAGCTTCCGTCAATCAGTAACAATAATAATACTGGCTCTGCACTGCCCAGTGACTAGCTTCTGTCAATCAGTAACAGCAGCGATAATCATAAAAGGTGGCTGCCATCAGCTCTGAGAAATAAACCATAAAAAGCAAAACCAGGGGCTGAGCAATAAACAGTGGGTAGGGCATTTGCCTGGCACGCGGCCGACCCGGGTTTGATTCCCAGCATCCCATAGGGTCCCCTGAGCACCGCCAGGAGTAATTCCTGAGTGCAGAGCCAGGAGTAACCCCTGTGCGTCACCAGGTGTGACCCAAAAAGAAAAAAAAAAAAAAAAGAAAAACCGAGCCCAGTTCACGCTGTGTCCATGCCTTTGCTGAGGAGATGGGCACGCAGCTTCTCCCGAGCGCCCAGCACCGCTCACTTGCTCCTCATCCGGCGCGGATGCGTGGGAGCGCCAGGGAACAGGCGGCGGGGTCTCTGCCCAGCCAAGTTTCAACATGGGACGAGGGGAAGCTGGTAGTCCTCCACACACGTCGCATCTCCCGAGAAGCAGCGGTCCGGCACCACCTCCCTCGTCAGCTGAGGGGGGCTGTGTCGCCCACACTGAACGGACATCCCAAGGTGATGATTCAGAAAACAAAGACTGCCCAGAGATGGGGTGAGAACAGCGGGTACGGCTTTGCACGCAGTCAAGGCCAGCCGGGTGTGATTCCCGCTACCCAGAAGGTCCCCAGCAGGCCGCTGGGAGTAATCCCTGAGCACCACGGGGTGTAGCCCAAAAAACAATGGGAAAAAAGGCGGGGAGGAGCCCGGAGTGATCGGACAGCGGGGAGAGTGTTTGCCTTGCACGCTGCCAACCCGGGTTCAATCCCCAGCACCTCTTCTGGACCCGCAGCCCACCAGGAGTGACTCCGCAGAGGCAGGAGTCAGCCCTGAGCACTGCCAGGTGTGGCCCCAAAACATAAGCAACAGCACCACAGAAACATCCGCAAGAGCGATGGGCTCAGCCAGCATCGCAAAGCCACACAAGTAACGGCTGAAAGGAGAGGAATGAATGATGCACCAGGTCTCAGAACCGGGACAAAGCTTCTCTGCAAACAGACCCACACCTTCAGGGTCCAGGCGAAGGTCACAGGGGACATGGGTGGGCACTGGACCATGACTGGCCCTCCCACGTGTGGGACACAGAAGCCGCTGAGCAATGAGTCCATCAGCCAAGGAAGGTGGTCGTGGCCAGACGGGCCCAGACTCGAGAAGGGGCCCCGTGCCGCCCCCACCATCCACCGAGCCCAGAGTGTCTCGTGGGCCTTAGGGGCGAGTGGGGGCGGGGCTGGCACAGGTGAGACCTGGGCCGGCCTCCCTGGACAGGAAAGCAGGTACAGGTGGGAAGGGCGCTGGTGCGCGGCTGCGGACAGACTCATGCTCGGACCCGGGACTGAGCTCCATGAGGCGCTGCGGGGCGGGAGGCAGCTACTCAGATTAGCTCACCCGACACTGGAGAGCCCGAGGGCTGGGCGCCAGCACTCACGGGAAGAACAGAGACCTCCAGAAACTTGCACACACGCACACACACGCACAGAGACACATGCACATACACACATGTGCACACAGACACATGCACATATACACATGCACACACGTGCATATACACATGTGTATATGTATACACATGCATACACAGGCACATAGACATACATACATATACACGTGCACACACATGTGCACACATGCACACACAGACACGTGTACATATACACATGCACACACATGTACACATGCATGCAAAGACACATGCACACATGCACATACAGACATGCACACATGTGCACACATACACCCACACATGCACACACAATGCACACACATATACACATGCACACACGTGTGCACACACGCATGCATACACCACACACACTACCCTGCACACACACATCACACATACACTCCCCCCACACACACACACACAGACACACACAGTCACACACACACACACACACTGGGTTATGTGGAGCAGTGCTCCCAGTGAGTTCCAACACATCTTGAATCTCATGTTCTCGGGAGCGGACACACAAGAATCTGGGGCGCAGGCCCGTGGGAGGGGCCCCCACAGAGGACTTGGGGGTCGCATCGGGGAAAGAAAGGCACAGAACTGAGGCTAGGCCACGCGCCCAGCATTCAGTGACCACAGTGACCCCTGAATCAGCACCCTCCGCCCCCACAGCCGCTCGACTCGCTTCCCACAGACGCGTCAGGCCTGGGCAGCGGGCACGGGCACAGCGACAGGGAGAGCAGCGCCGGGCACGGGTGGAAGGCGCGGGCTGTGCGCCAGAGCAGGAAGCCAAGGACAAGCGTGACCGAGTCACGGTGGGGACTCACTCTGCCTGGCAACAGCCCCCCACCAGGGAATACAGACAGAGGGACCCCCACAGGGCCAGCAGGTACCTGCTTCCCGGAACCAGCAAGCGCAGAGCAGCCTCCTGACCCCTAAGGCGCCTGCAACAGTTTTCAGACCTTGTGAGAGTCTCCGGCTAAAATATCTGCAACAGTTTCCTGACCGGTCAAATAGTCTACAACAGTTTTTGTAGCGGTTAAATGGTCTAAATGGTCTCTGCAACAGTTTCTGTACTGGGCAAACAATGTGCAACAGTCTGCGCCTGGCAGCTGGAGTGGCGGGGTGAGACGCAGTGTGCCTGCCAGCGAGCCTCTGCCAAACGCCGGGGAAGCCATGAACTTCAGCCGAGCCGGAGGGTCCGCAGGAGGGGGGCTCTGTCCCACCACAGAAACACGCTGGGATGAAACTGGGCCCTGGCCGGGGGGCCTGGTGCGGCTCCCGCTGCAAATGCCATCCCTCTGGCCGCCAAGACAGGCGTGGGTGCGCCGCACTGGATGCCAGGAGCAAAGAACACACACACACACAGGTATGGAACACCTAGAACAGGAGGGGCCACGGCACCCGGGTTCATGGGGACTGGCCACCCACCTGGCCAGCAGCCCGCACACAGCAAGGGTATCTCTCTGGGAGCATGTGCCAAAGGTTCAGCAGGACATGGCTCACCCTGGCCCTCCCTCCTTCCCCCTCCCTCCCTCCCTCCCTCTGCTCCCTCCCTGTCCCTCCCTTTCCCTCTGGACCAGTGACCACGATAAGCACTGAGCAACTATGGGGGGGGTCACACACCCAGAGAGACCCACTGAGGAAGCAGCAGGTGGGCACGGCTGTCCCGGGGGGCCACGCTTCCCGGCCACACCCCCGGACTTTCATTCCCAGCCACAAGAATGAAACGCGGGACAGACTCCCCGGGCCGCTGCATGCACAAAGCCCTCCACCCAGGCTAGACTGTCCACAGCTAGGAAGGTTCTGGAAGGCGCACAGCGAGCTCCTCGGGGGTGTGCATGGGGTCGTGGGCAAGCACACCGTGCCAAATCTCTCAAGATGGTCTCTCCCTGGGGGGAGCTAGAAAACGGAGCTTGCAGGAAACAGGGCGAGGGCTGCAGAGAGCACGCGGGGCGCACCAGAGGGGCCCCCACGCCCTGCCAGGACTGACCCTGAGCACAGAGCCAGGAGGAGGCCCGAAGCACTGCTGGGTGTGGCTGGGAAGAATAATAATTAATGACATGCTTTTTCTTTAAGTTCCAAACTAGACGCTCACAAACAGAAACCAAGGGGCTCCCGCTCCCCGCAGCCCCGCGGGCCCACCTGCACAAGCAAAACACAAAGCACAACTCCCCCATCCATCCTGGAGAGGAAGGGGCCGCTGCTGCCCCGCGACAGCGGGCTGAATCCCCCAAGCACAAAAGGGAACTCAAGTCTTTAGACTGTGGACGTCAAGGGCACCTCTGAGTCACTGTAGGGAGGAGAGGAGAGGGGAGGGGAGAGTTGAGGAGGTGAGAGGAGAAAGGAAGGAGCAGGGGAAAGGGAAGAGGGAGGGAGGGAAGGAAGGAAGGAAGGAAGGAAGGAAGGAAGGAAGGAAGGAAGGAAGGAAGGAAGGAAGGAAGGAAGGAAGGAAGGAAGGAAGGAAGGAAGGAAGGAAGGAGGGATCTATTGTGACCCAGGGGTGGCTCCATGGGAGAGAGCAGGGCAAGTATTTTCTGCAAAGAACTTTTTTTGTTTGTTTGTTTGTTTTTTTTGTTTTTTTTTTTTTTTTTGCTTTTTGGGTCACACCTGGCGATGCACAGGGGTCATTCCTGGTTCTGCACTCAGGAATTACCCCTGGCGGTGCTCAGGGGACCATATGGGATGCTGGGAATCGAACCCGGGTCGGCCGCAGTGCAAAGCAAATGCCCTACCGGCTGTGCTATTGCTCCAGCCCCTGCAAAGAACTTTAAATTATATACACGTCTGAGACAAGGGTGTGTGTGTGTGTGTGTGTGTGTGTCTGTGTGTATATCTGTGTGTCTGTCTGTGTGTGCCCGTATCTATGTCTGTCTGTACGTGTGTGTCTTCTGTGTATGTCTGTATGTGTATATGCATATCTATATGTGTCTCTGTGTGTCTCTGTGTGTTTGTGTGTTGTCTGCCTGTGTGTTTCCATGTCTGTGTCTGTGTGTTTGTGTGTCTGTGTGTGTCCATATCTGTGTCTGTGTCGGGCTGGGCTACAACCCCCCATCAGCCACTCAGTCTCAGACATAAAGCAATCAGACAGCAGCTCTCTGCCGGCGTGGGGGACAGGGTCCCGGAAATGTGGGTACTGTGACCCACACCAGAGCCAATCCAAACTGGGAGGGGGCTTCAAGTGCATGTTCCCCCCAGGGAGCCGGGCGGCTGAGCAGCGGGGTCTCCTCTCTCTAAGGCTCCCCCAAATGCAGCCCACAGAGGAGTCCAGAAGCAGAGGGGCCGCACGCAGAGCTGGAAAGAGAGTGGAAAGGAGAGAGAGAAGACGCAGAGATGAAGGACGCAGGGGTGGAAGATACGGACAAGGACCGTGCAGAGAGGGAAGACAGAGACAGGAGAGCTGAGAGATGCAGAGGCAAAAGGAGAGATGGAACATACAGAGACAGAGCAGAGGTGGGAGTGCAGAGGCGGCGCAGGGGAGCGGAAGAGACGCCCAGGGCTGCTGTCCACCTCAGGCCCGGGAGGTGCTTTTCCAGGGGAACCGGAGGAACAGGCACCCCGGGAAGAGCCGCCCTGAAGGCCCCTGGGGAAGGGCTTCCCTGCCCGTAAGCTGAGCCGTCCCGGCCCCTCCCCGGCCTCCAGCACCTGCCGGATGGACAGGGCAGAGCTGCGCCAGCAGCCACAGGCCCAGCTGGTGGGAAATCATGGGGACAGGCCCCGGGGCCCCTCGTCCCCCGAGCACAGCCTCAGAGACCCCTGGAAAAAAAGGCGAGGCCTCTGAGGAGATGCCAGGAGAGCCGGACACCTGACAGACAGACGCTCGGCCTCCCACCACACGCCAGGCAGGTGGGGACACAGGTGGCGAAGGGACAGGTGCTGGCCGAGGACACACAGTGGCCAGCCGGACCCTCCCCTCCCCCAGCGCCCAGCGTTGCCAAGGAGACAGGCAGAGAACAGCCCACCAATGAGTGACAAGAAGGAGGGGCCGGGGCCAGGGAGCGATGCTGCCCCCAGGGGCCCCCAGGCGGGCAGGACGTCACCTTCCGCCGCTGGCGCTCACTCACACACAGGGCGAGGAGGCCGCCTCCTGGCAAGCAATGAGAAATGTGGAGGCGGGGGCGCAGCACAGGGTGGGGGTCCACCAGGACGGTCCTCTCCCACTCAGGGTGCCCTGGGCCAGAGGAATAATCCAGAGGGCAGGGCACTTGCCCGGCCCACGGCTGACCCGGGTTCGATCCCCGGCACCCCACAGGGTACCGGGAAGCCCTGAGCACCTCCGGGTATGGCCCAAAATCTGTTCCAGATCCTTCCAGACCCAAAGCCTTCCATGGTTCGGGGTCCCCAACTGAGCACCATGCCAGCACCGTGCCCACTCAGGCTGCCCCATTCATCCCAGGGCACTCGTGAGGAAGTGCTGCATCTCTGGTCTGATGCAGTTACTTCTACACAGGGACTGCTACCTCGCCCGGGGTCAGCAGAGGCCCGGGCTGCGGGAGGGCCTGGCGTGTGTCTCGGCTGCCCCCACAAGGAAAGCGAGGCCACAGCTGACACCCTGCGGGGGTACAGCACCCAACACATACCACCCACCCAGGAGGGGTGAGACGGGCTGCGGCCCATGACCCCGAGGCTTCTCTCTCCTTGTGCAAGGGGGAGTGGGGAGGGGAAAAAAACATGTGAACATTCCGGGGGCCCCCCTCGCCCCCCTCGGCTGTCAGTCGGGTGAAGCCGGGGATTTCTCTCCGCGTCCCAAGAATGCAAAGCTACTTCCTGAGGTCACACGCACACGACATGAAACACATTTTTAAAATACTTGGTTTATTAGATTTCCCAGAAAATCCTGTGACAGATACACACACACACGCGCGCGCGCACACACACACACACACACACACACGCCCATCTCTCAGAGATCCAGAGTTCACAAGTTTCAGAATTGCTCTTCCAAGGATTAAGGTGACCTGTCCCTCCCCCACGCCCCAGGCTACCCCAAAAGACACCCCCTGCCCAACACACACACATGCACATACACACATGCACTCGCACGCGCGTGCACACACACACACACACACACACTCCTGCCTGCACATGTGAATTTAAGCAGTGGAAGAAGGGACGGGGTTCGCAGGGAAGGGCTCAAGGTTTGCAGGCAACAGAAACAGGCTCGGCCCGCAGCACCGCATGGTCCCTGGCACCGCCTGCCCGCCCAGAGACCAAGACCTTCCGCTCCCGCACACACGGACCGCAGCCCTGGGGGCGGGGCAGGGGAAGGGTCAGGAAGGCCATGGCTGAGCGCCAAGGCTGTGGTTTGCAGTGAACAACGCCCACACATGGTGGCCGGAGCCATGGTCCAGCGGGCAGGATGACTGCCTTGACACGGCCCACCCGGGTTCGATCCGTCATGCCATAAGGGCTCCTGAGCATCACCAGAAGTGATCCCCGAGCGCAGAGCCTGGAGTAAGCCCTGAGCACTGTGGGGTGTAGCCCGAGAGCAGAAACCAAAAAAGCCTGCACAGAGTGACAGAGCGGGGACAGAGCCGAGGCAAGCAGAGAGGGAGGCAGGGGGTGCAGGGGAGGGTGACGTGGGGACGGCAGCAGGGTCTGGCACGCTCCCACCTAGGCCAGCTGTTTCCGGGAGAAGATCACAGGTCCGCTCGGAGCACTCAAGGACGAACAAGGGGCACAGGCAGACAGGAGCACAGCGAGGCTGCGGAGTCAGGGACCAAGACAGGACAGCAGGGAGGGCACCTGCGGGGTACGCGGCCAACCCGGGTTCCATCCCCGGCACCGTCAGGAGTCAGCCCTGCTGGGTAGCCCAAAAATGGAAGAGGAGGAGGAAGAGGAGGAGGAAGAGGTAGAGAAGGTGGAAGAGGAAGAAAAGGAGAAAAAGAAGAAAAGGAGGAAGAGGAGGAGGAGGAAGAGAAAATGTAAAGGAGAAAGAAAAGGAGGAAGAGGAAGAGGAGAAGGGGAGAGGAGGAGGGGGAGGAAGAGGAAGAGACGGAGAAGACAAAGGAGAAAGGGGGAAGAGGAGGGCAAGGGGAGGAGAGGGAGGAGGAGAAAGAGCAGGAGGAGAAGGGGGAAGAGGAGCAGAAAGAGGAAGAGGAGGAAGAGCAGGAGGAGGAGAAAGAGAAGGAAGAAGTGGAAAAAGAGGAAGAGGGAGAAGGGAGGCGGAAGTGTAGGGGGAGAGAAGGAGGGGGAGAGGAGGAGGGGAGGAAGGTGATGGGAGGAGAGGGAGGGGATGGGGGAGGGGAGGAGGAACTAGAGGAGGAGGAGGAAGTAGAGGAGGAGGATGGGGAGGAGAAGCAGGGGGAGGAGGAGCAGGGTGGGGGATAGGAGCGGGGGAGGAGGAGCAGGGGGAGGAGGAACAGGGGAGGAGCAGGGCGGCAGGGTAGGCCGGGAGGGAGCACGGCGGGCTGCGCCCAGCTGTGAGGTTTGACCCTGTCCTGCAAGGTTCCCCACGGCCAAGGCTTGGCGTGCAGAGCAGACGCGGGTGCGAGAGGGGCAGTGGGCAGGGCGGCGCCTGGCAGGCGGCCAGGCCGGCTCCCGTGCTGAGCAGCGCCAGGTGCGGCCAGCGCGAGCAGGGGACAGGCCCCAAGACACAGCGTCCGTCCAGGCCCCGGACAAGCAGAGCCGGGTCCACCCCCTGGGTGCAGGGCCAGCCGTGAGCTGTGCGCACAAAACCCAAAACCCGAAGAAAACCCTGAAGGCCAAGGCCGGCAGAGCAGGAGGCCTCATTCCGGGCACTCGTGAAGCCAGCGCAGGGCCGCCTCTGTCCCCCTGCCCTGGGGCAACCCGCAAAGCGGCCGGGGAGATGCTCAGGGAGGAGCCCGGCCCTCGGTCAGCGCTCAGAGGGGCCGGCGGGCAGGGACAAGGTGAGGTCACCAAGTGGAGGGAACCGAGTCCTTTTTCAGAGAGCGAGGTGGTCACCCGTCGACAGTCCTGTCCATCCTGGGCCAGCAGGGTGCTGGCACGTGCTGCCAAGCCCACAGGGTGTTGGGACGGGCACCGTCCCGCCCACACGAGCACCCACAGCACCCCAAGCCAGCACCCAGTGCCCCCAGACGCCTCGCAGCATCCGCAGGTGAGGCTAGCAGGGCCCCTCCGGCCTGTGGGGCCCCGCACCCCCCTGCGTCCCCCTGGGCACCAGGCTCCCGTGCCCTGTCCCGAGCGGCACTCCCCATGCAGAAAGTCCTGGAGAATGAGCAGAGCGCGCGTGGCTCAGGGACACAGACAGCTGCCTTGGGACGGGGACAGGCCGGGGCACCCTGGGCAAGGGGAGCACACAGCTGAGGTGCTGTCTGGGGTCGCTGCTTCGGGGGTCGGGGTCCTGGCAACCCTCCCACCAGGCCAGATGAGCACTGCGCTGCTCAGCTGCACCGTCCCTGGCTACTCGGGACCCCAGGGCTGGACCTGCCGATGCCCCTGGGGCCGGGACAAGAGTGGGCGCTCCAGGCCTCACGCTCAGGAGCACCGCGCAGGAGCACCGACCCCCGGACAACCTGCCTAGTCCCACGTGAGCATTTGCTATTGGCTGGGGGGGAGCGCTGGGCCAGTGCCAGCTGGTGCCTGGGGGGCCCTACTCGGAGCCAGGGTGGGCGTGAGACCAGGTAAACCGCGTGGCCCGGGGGTACCTGCGGCTGCCCTTTGCTTTCGTTTCCGCATGAAGCTCTGGGCCGGGGTTCGTGGATCGGGGACCCTGGGCATTGGCGGGTGTGACCCCCCATGGAACCAGACATCACTCGTTAGCAGGCTCACTTGCCAAGGCTGCGTGGATGGGCGTGGGCTGGGCAGCCCCATGCCCGGGAACTGGCAAGGTCACGGTGCGTCTAGCCCAGCAGGCTCTGAACAGCGCGACACACTGAGGGAAACCCCAGTGACGTTGCTCTGAAAACAGCTTGCGCCCAGGCGCCTGGCTCGGGCACACACAGGCGTGCAGCGCCTCGGGGGCCAGACCAGGCAACCACCACAAGAAGTTCCCCGAGTGCCACGGGATTGCCGGCCCACGCCCACCCCCACGCGACACGTGAGAAGCCAAAACGCTCCCCAGGTTCACATGAGAATGTCACGGTAGCGGGCTGTGGCCCCACGGGCTGGGAGCCGGACAGCGGCAGAGGAGGAACATTCCCGAAGCACCCCTCACCTTTCCCCTCGCTTATTTTAAGCTTTGTCTGCGGCTTTTCTTTCCCTAATTCTATTTATGTTTTTTTTTTGGGGGGGGGGGAACCACAGCAGGCAGTGCGAGGGGCTTGGCGGGTCAGGGGGCATCAAACCCAGCCTTCCCGCATGCAAACCTGGCACTTCTGACCCACTTCCCCAGCCCTGTCTCCATGCTGAAAGGCTGAAGAATTTTTTTCCTGGACCGGAGCGATAGTCCAGCAGGGAGGGCGTCTGCCTTGCATGTAACCCAACCTGAGCTCAACCCCCGGCATCCCATAGGACCCCCGAGCACCGCCAGCAGTAATCCTGAGTGCAGAGCCAGGAGGAACCCCTGAGCATCGCTGGGTGTGACCCAAAAAGAAAAAATAAAAAAGATGTCTTTCTTCCCAAGCCAGAATGTTCTGGAGAGAACCCTTGCATGCACCACCAAGCACATTATTAAGTCTGCACCCGGTGTTTTTGGATTCTGTGCGTTGGGCCACACCTGGCGGCGCCCGGCGTTACTCAGCGTCTGTGTAATGGAGAGTTGCGTCTGGCGGGGCCCGAAGGTATGCAGAGCCAGGATGGGGCCCCCTCCCCATGCAAAGTCTGCGCTGAGTTCTCGGCCCACCCCCACAGCTTCTGACCCCGCACTCCGGGTAGGAAAAGGGTCGCTTTCCTGAAGATGGACAACCGTGCAGGCTCTAAAGAAACCTAGCATGGGGGCTGGAGCGATAGCACAGCAGGGAGGGCGTTTGCCTTGCATGCGGCTGACCCGGGCGGGCTCGATTCTCAGCATCCTATGGGGTCCCCTGAGCACCACCAGGAGGAATTCCTGCGTGCAGAGCCAGGAGGAACCCCTGAGCATCGGCAAGAGGAAGTTGCCACAAGTGGTGGGGGAAGGGCAGCTAGGACAGAGACGGGAGCAACGTGACAAAGAGTGGAAGTGATCCCTCTGGACCAGCACTGGTGCTGAAAGGAAGTAAAGTGATACACACGGTACCTTTCCAGTAACAGTATTACAAACCACAGTGCCTAAAGGGGGGGGAGAGGGAGCTAGACAGAGAGAGAGAGAGAGAGAGAGAGAGAGAGAGAAAGAGAAAGAGAGAGAGAGTGAAGGGAGGAGGGAGGAGGAAAAGGAGGAGGAAGAGGAGGGAGAGGCGCCTGCCATACAAGGGGGAGGCATTGCTGGCGGCCAACATTCAATCCTGTCCAGCTTTGCAAAGGATGAACAACTTGGTAACTGTGTAACTCAAGGTAACAATAAACAAAGGGCCACTTTCCCCGCCCTCCGCACCCCTTCCGGCTTTCACTCCAGGATCTGAGGGGCAGATCCTGGGCCAGGAGAGAGCTTAGGGGTTCAGGCACCCACCCTGCATCGGGCCGACACTGCTTGGGTCCCCCGGGCACTGGCAGGAGTGAGCCCTGAGCACAGAGCCAGGACGAGCCCAAGCGTCAACAGCCCCCACCAAAAAGAAAAAAACTAAAAGGACCAGATAGTCGCCTGGGAAGGCACCTGCCCTGCATGCGGACACCCCACATTCGTGTCCCCCAGCCCCCCAGGAGCCAGCACAAAGCCAGGAGTAAGCCCTGAGTACTGCCAGGTGTGGGCCCAAAAAGGGAAAAAAAAACAAAACATAGTAAAGAAATGACGAAGGATAACACGGTCAAAGTCAGCAGAACTGGAGATTTTGTCTGTAAGACTGAGCTCACACAGGCGGGGCTGGGAGGGACCCTTGGGACACTGGCGGGGGAGGGGCTCTGGCGGTGGTTATGATGTTGGCGTAATACAGGTTCGAAAGTGTAATAGGGCTGGCGTGATAGCACAGCAGGCAGGGCGTTTGCCTTGCACGCGGCCAACCCAGGTTCGATTCCCAGCAGCCCATATGGTCCCCTGAGGAATTCCTGAGTGCAGAGCCAGGAGTAACCCCTGTGCATCGCCGGGTGTGACCCAAAAAGAAATAAATAAATAAAGCGCAACCGTACTGAAAACTGCTGGTACCTGCTCAGAGATGTCGGAAATGTGGCCACTTTGCACGCAGCACACCCGCCTGTGGTTCCCGGCCCTCCTGAGCACCAGGTGAGGGTCAAGAACAAAACCAAAGCAAGAATGCAGTATGTTATACAGGGAACATTTTAGCAGACAAACTCAGAGTTCCCACAGGCCTGGTGGCAGACGGGGGACCCAAGGAAGGTGCAAGCACAGAAGCCCGCATACAAGCAAGGCCGTGAGCTGCTGGAAGAAGAGGCCCACCCTCCCGAGGGACAGAGCGGGACAGGAGGCAGGGCGGGCTGACACCCCGGCTCCGGGCCCAGCAAAACTGGCCCCGTGTGGACAGACCCCCCACCCTCGAGTGCAGAACCGGAAGCGACCATGGGGCTCCAGGGGTGGGGGCCAGGAGGGTCCCTGCGGACTGTGGGGACCTGGGGGGGCATTCTCCAGCTCGTGCCCCGGCCCACAGGCCGTGACGGCGTCCCTACACTCAGGGCGTGGGGCATCGGGCTGGCAGACACTGAGTCTGTCCACCTAAGAGCAAACCTCAGCCACTTGGGCACCTCTGAAGGTCCCCGACACTGCCAGGTGGTGCAGGTACCTGCCGACCCCAGGGCCTTGCGCTGAACCTGAAGACCGTCAGGGGCAGGGATGGTTCACCTGAGCCGGACGCAGGCCCTGCCATGGGAACCACATCCCCAACGCCCGAAGCACACTGGCACTTGGCAACATCCAAGTGGCGCGCCTGGGACATGGAGACAAGGGTCCCTGCTGTGACCGCCCCCCACACCCCCACGCAACCCCTGGCCTCCCATGCACCACCAGGTGGAGACTCAGCTCTGCCTCCTCACAACCCTAAGCACAGAACACAAAGCAAAACACACAACAAAAACCCTCATCTGATCCCAAGGGTGGCTGGCAAATTAGCTCCAGAAAATGATTTTTAAGCAATCAATACTGGGGTCTCCCTGCGGCAACAAAGTAGTTCACAGTAGGGGGCAAGATTAATCCAGTCCTACACCCTGGAGCAATAGCACAGCGGGTAGGGCATTTGCCTTGCACACGGCAGACCCGGCATCCCATAGGGTCCCCTGAGCACCGCCAGGGGTAATTCCTGAATGCAAAGCCAGGAGTGAGCCCCCTGTGCATCACCAGATGCGACCCAAAGAGCAAAAAAAAAAGAAAAAGAAGGTAGAGTCTACATTTGGGGCTATGGGTCCATCTTTCCCTTTATTTTCCACGTTTCCTTTCCCTCCCGCCCTCCTGCCCTCCCTCCTTCCCTTGTTTTCTGTTCAGGCCATACCTGACGATGCTCAGGGCTCACTCCTGGCTCTACACTCAGGAATCACTTGTGTGGGTGCTTGGGAGACCCTATGGGGTGCCAGGGATCGGACCCGGGTCAGCTGCATGCAAGGTGAGTGCCTTCCCCGCCTCACTACCTCCTGCCCTCCTCGATCCTTGTTCCCAGGAGGTTTTAGCATTTGCACCCCAGGGCGCCTGAGCGCGCCCGGATCCACACTCCACTCCGACAGCCGTGGCCGCGAACCCCGGGCCAGCAGCAAACTCCTCGTGAGCTTTTTGAGTTTTACTTTGACTTTTTTTTTAATTTATTTTTCTCCACTTACCTAAACACCGCGGTTGATGATTCGTTACAGGCACTCAATATCCCAACCCCAGTCCCACCACCGCTGTCCCCTTCCCTCCACCGCTGTCCCCATTTTCCCAGCCATCCGCAAGCCTGCCCCCGTAGCAGGCCCCCAGTCACTTACTCCCTAGAAGCTAATGGAATGACGCAAAGATACTTCAGTGAAGGGGGATTGTGAAGATTCTTGTACTCGCCGGGGGGACAGTAAGTCCTTGTCTGGGGGTTGCCGGGGCTGTTGGTGCCAGTGAGGCTTTCGGTGTGAATGCTTTTGCTAGCCGAGCTTCTCTGGCTTCCGAGTTCCAGCCCGATGCGGCACGTGCCTGCTGGCCTGGCAGTGTCGGAGGGTCTGGAGCTGTCGCTCCGGGTAATCCAGACTATGTAACTGGGCAGTCCGGCCGGAGGCGCGGTGGCAGCTGTGGGCTGTGGGAGCAGCTCCAGGCTTCAGTGGGGCGGGAACTGGCCAGCCCACATCCCGAGGAGGCCCTGGCTGGGGGTCTCAGCTCGAACGGCTGTCTGGGAAATGTTTGTTTTGTTTTGCTTTGGGGGGGCCGGGGAGAGGCAAACCCAGCAGTGCTCAGGGCTTACTCCTGGCTCTACATTCAGGGATCACTTCTGGCAGTGCTCGGGAGACTGCATGGGAATGGGGTGTTGGGGGATCGAACCCTGGCCATGTGCAAGGCAACTGCCCGACCCACTGGACCATCGCCCTGCCCCTACCCCCGCAAAATTTCTGCAGGGGTCTGACTGACAGAACAGGAGGTTGGGCATTTGCCTGCATACGGCCGACCCAGGCTCAGTCCCGGCATCCCAGAGGGTCCCCCAAGCACCACCAGGAGTAGTTTCTGAGTGCAGAGCCAGGAGTCACCCCAGCATCGCCGGTGTGACTCCTCCCCCCAAAAAAAAGGAAAAAAAAATTTGCAGCTAATAGATCTCTTTCAAAATGTCTTCAAGTCTGCGGGACAGGGCCACTGGCTGCCGCTGCCCTCCTTGTCTCCTTTGAAGACCGGGCTGGAGCACACAGCTGGTGCTCCTGGAACTGCATTCCAGCACCCACACTGGCACCCTTGGTAGCCCACCAAGCACAGAATTCTCGGGGCCCACATGGGTCAAGGGGCCAAGGGTCAAGGCCCGGGCACTGCTGGGAACTGTATCACTGTCATCCCGTTAATCGTCAATTTGCTGGAGCGGGCCCAGTAACGTCTATTCATCCTAGCCCTGAGATTTTAGCAGCCACTCTTTACTCGTCCTTCCCAATGGTGCCGCACTGGAGGGCTCTTTCAGGGTCAGGGGAATGAGACCCAGCATTATTACTGGTTTTGGCATATGAATACGCCACGGGGAGCCTCCAGCTGAGAACAGAACCAAGTTTTTTTAAAAAATTTAAAAAGTGGGGGCTGGAGTGATAGCACAACGGGTAGGGCGTTTGCCTTGCACGCGGCCGACCCGGGTTCGATTCCCAGCATCCCATAGGGTCCCCTGAGCACGGCCAGGGGTAATTCCTGAGTACAGAGCCAGGAGTGACCCCTGAGCATCGCTGGGTGTGACCCAAAAAGCAAAAAAAAAAAAAAAAAAATTTAAAAAGTGATAGGATAGAGGGGTAGGGAAGCGCAGGCTGCACGGTCCAGGCCAGCGCCATGCGTGCCACTGTCAGCTGTCAGTCTGCCCTCACCACACCTCCATGGCCTCTGGGGCGCCATCGCATGGTCAAGGGTCTACTCCACAGGGGAGGGGGGATATCTAGCCGGCCCTTCAGATCAGCATGGACCAATCTGCTCAAGAGAGCCCTGAGGAGGGGCATGTAACGGGTAGCCCTGCCAGCCCGCCAGCCAGCCGCGTCTCCACCGAGGTCAGGCAGGAGACAGACAGGCAGAAGGCCCGCAGCAGCTGACCCTCCGGGCCGGCCCTACCCCAGGGCTAGTGACCTGCGCTGGACTCTCCCTGCCTCCTGCCCCGCCTTCCCCACCGCGGGACCGGCTGAGAATGTTCTCATCAGGGCAGAGAAAGGAAAGGTGGTAAGAAACCATGCATGGTCAAGGCCAAGGAAGACCTGTTTTGTACAGTTAACAGAGTGTGAGAGCATGCATGTGTGTGTGTGCATGTGTGTGTGCATGTGTGTGTGTGTGTATGTACCCACAGCAAAACAACTCCTTCCTTCCACTATACGGTCAAGAATGAATCCAGAGGCACTAGAACAATGATGGACAGAAATGATCACTCTGGACAAGATATGAGTGCTTAAAGTAGGTAAAAGAGACGAACACCATGACCTCTCAGGACCTGTACTGCAAATAATAATGCTCAAAAGGAGACAGGGGCTGGAGCGATAGCACAGCGGGTAGGGCATTTGCCTTGCACGCAGCCGACCCAGGTTCGATTCCCAGCATCCCATATGGTCCCCTGAGCACGGCCAGGAGTAATTCCTGAGTGCAGAGCCGGGAGTGACCCCTGAGCATCGCTGGGTGTGACCCAAACAACAACAACAACAAAATTAATTAATTAATTAAAAATAAACAAAAATTAAAAGGAGAGAGAGAGAGAGAGAGAGAGAGGAGAGGAATAAAGGTTCTGCCATTGAGGCAGGCTGGGGGAGGCATGGTAACTGCGGACACTGGTGGTGGAAAATGCACACTGGCAGAGGGATGTATGTTGGAACGTTGTATGACTGAAACACAATCATGAACAGATTTGGGGCTGGAGCGATAGCAAAGCGGGGAGGGCATTTGCCTTGCACGCAGCCAACCCAGGTTCGATTCCCAGCATCCCATATGGTCCCCTGAGCACCGCCAGGGGTAATTTTTGAATGCAGAGCCAAGAGTGACCCCTGTGCATCGCCGGGTGTGACCCAAAAAGAAAAAAAAATCATGAACAGATTTGTTAATTTTTTTTTTCAAACGAGCCAGGACCAGAGCAATAACAATAGTACGGCAAGGAGGGCGCTTGCCCTACATGCAGCTGACCCAGGTCCAGTTCCCAGCATGCCACAGGGTCCCTTGAGCTCCACCAGAACTAACTCCTGAGTGCAGAGCCAGGAGTCACCTCTGAGTATAGCCAAGTGTGACTCCAAGACAAACAGACAAACAAACAAAAACAGTGAGTCCAGCTTGTGGCTGGAAAGCAAGCAGGCAAGCATATGACTCTGAGAGCTGGGGCTGTATGATCCAGAGACTCACAAATCTCGGAAGAGATCAACAAGCTGCAGAGATGCCTCTGGACCCCAAGGTCACCATCCAGTTAAAAAATTTAACTAGCTGTATCACCCTATTTAAAATTGTAGGATTCCTGGAGCAACATTTCATACTCTACACCATTGATGTACTAGGAGTAGCACACCACGTTGGACGGGGTGTAAAGTAGAAAGCAACCGATCTCAATCAAATATATGTATAATACATCTAATATATATTAGCACACAAGGCTCAACCTGTAACAACATGTTAGTAATCTCTTATACAAGGGCTTAATGGCTCTAGGGCAAGATACAACAGCTTTCACACACTCTCTTCTAAGGATACATTTTTTGATGATTTTTAGAGAATTATTCATAATAAGCAATACAAATTAAGTTATTGAGGGCCTGCTATTGGGCAGGCTTGGGTGGTGGTTGGGAAAACCAGAAATAATGGCAGTGGGAAGGTATAATGGGGGTGCGATTGGTGTTGGGATATCGGCACTGCACTGTAGTACTGTCGTCCCATTGTTCATCGATTTGCCCGAGCAGGCACCAGTAACATCTCCGTTATGAGACTTGTTGTTACTGTTTTTGGCATATCGAATACGCCATGGGTAGCTTGCCAGGTTCTGCCGTGCGGGCGGGATACTCTCGGTCGCTTGCCGGGCTTTCTGAGAGGGACGGAGGAATCGAACCCACATTGGCCTCATGCAAGGCAAACACACAACCCGCTGTGCTAAATAAGTCATTATGAACAATTTTATAGAAATAAAATTTAAAAAAAAAAAGCTAGGCCTTTCATGGGATCAGGGCAAGACAGCTTGATGGGTCAATGCATGTACTTTGCAAGCAGGAGGCCCGGGTTTGGTCCCCAATACCACGTGGTCCCCATCCCCATAGCATCTCTAAGAGCAACCCCGAGAATCAAGGCCACAGGAATTCCCAAGCCTCCACCAGGTGGGCCCCACCTAGCCACACACACGAATAAACGTGCACTGTATTCTCCTTTTTGGTTTCTGTGGAGCCACACTTGACGGTGCTCAGGTCTTACTCTTGGCTCTATGCTCAGGGATCACTCCTGGTGGGGATTGGGGGGCCCTGTGGGGTGCTGGGGCCTGATCTCGGGTCAGACACCTGCATGGCAAAGGCCCTTGATGTACCGTCTCTCCTGCCTCAAAATGGGGTGTTTTTACTGAAGGCGGGCAGCGGCTCTAAGGGTAGCCAATGCTTTGCAGGAGAGCTCTCCAAGTTTCATTCCAGCAGAGCACGAGTCTCGGAGTACCAAAGCGGCAAACCAAGCAGACTATCCCCCGGCCCACTTGATAGCAAAAAAAAAAGAAAAAAACTTGGGGAGAAAAAAAAAAAGGACTGGTCTTGCTGGTTCAAAGGCAAAAGTTCACATCTCTCTCATTTCTCTGTTAAAATAAAATAAAATAGGGGGCTGGAGCGATAGCACAGCGGGTAGGGCGTTTGCCTTGCACGTGGTCGACCCGGGTTCGGTTCCCAGCATCCCATATGGTCCCCTGAGCACCGCCAGGAGTAATTCCTGAGTGCAGAGCCAGGAGTAACCCCTGTGCATAGCCAGGTGTGACCCAAAAAGCAAAAAAAATAAATAAATAAAAAATAAAATAAAATAAAATAAAATATCGTAGGCGCAGCAAGCAATGCAAGACCCCTGGAAGGGAGCAAACACCGCGGGCAGACAGGCTTCTCAGAGGTGCTGTTACCAGGAGGAGCCCCTCCCACACCGATGGAGGCCCCCCCACACTAGCACAGAGCCTCCAGGCTGCAGCGGCCCAGCACTCTGCTTGCATCTGATTGGTTAGAATTGTCATGTGGCCATGTGTAGCTGCACGGAATGCTGGGAAATGTAGTCCAGTGGAAGACAGCCACACGGGAGCCAGCAAAGAGCATCCTTTCCAGCTCTGGGTAAAGTCTATGTCCTGTAAGATGCCGTGGAGACACGAGGAGTGTTGCCAGGGGACAGTGTCAGAGGACATCATCCTACTGTTTTTGATGTCTGGGTTTGGGGGCCATACCCGGCGGTGTTCACGGCATACTCCTGCTCAGGGATCACTCCTGGTGGGGCCCGGCGACCGAGCAAGGTGCCAAGGGTCAAAACTGTATGCAAGGCAAGCGCCCTGCACGCTGTATCATTGCTCTGGCCTGACTGAAGCTTCATTGTCCCGATTATTCTGTTTTACGGAGTCCCGGAAGAAGAGCACAGCACTTGCCTCCCACGCAAGTGATGTGCTTCGCCCCCACCCTACATACAGCCCCCCGAGTCACAGCAGGGGTGATCCCGAGCACAGACCCAGGAGTAAGCCCCATGCACAGCTGGGTGTGGCCAAAAACAAACAAAACCCACAAAAATACATAATAAAAAGAGAGCACGAGGGATGCGGGGGGGGGGGGGGGGGCAGGGGGCGGGGGGGACAAGGACAGCTGCAGGGAAAAGCATAGGTCTCACACACAGCAGGGTTCTGGTACCACCTTCCTGGTACCACCCCCACCCCCAAACCTCCCCACAGACAAGATAAAAGAAGAAACACCCAGGAAACATTGTTGGTGGGAAGGAGAGCACTGTGCGCAGAGCACCCATGGCAGAGGCCCACTGCTAACCATGCATTTTTATAGCCGACTTTCCTGAAGAACCCCCGGGCGGTACCCTGCAGTCAGGGCCCAGCCCTGCGGCTCGGCGACAGGCAGGTCCCCATCTGCTGGGCGCGCGGCTCAGCGCTGCAACATATGCTCCCGTGTGTGCGGCTGTGGCCTCCATCCCTGGCGTGTGGAAGCCAGCTGAACCCCTTCCGTAGGAATCTCTGGCTTTGACTGGGGAGGTTTCCTGGTGGGGGGTAGGGGGGCCCTCCAGCTGTGCTCGGAAGGATGAGGGGCCCCTCCTGGGAAGTCTCGGCAACCAGGTGCGAGATGCAAAGCCAGGCTCTGAGGAGCCGGTAGGGCCTATGGCTCTGGGGATCAGTCACGTCACCCCACAGGGGCTCGGGGGGCCAGCGACACTCCAAGGGCCCCTGAGGACTCGGGCCATGAAGTGGGGTCAGTCGAATGCCAAGGCGGCCGCCCTAACCCAGTGCCACCTCCCCAGCCCCTGCCAGGCTGCCGATGGCCAAGAGTGGGTCAGGAGCAGGGAGGGAGGGCCCGGGCCCGCGCCCAAACCCACACCAGCGCCCCTCACCTTGCCAGCCTGCCTGGCACCCCAAGCTTACTTCTACCAGATGAAAAAGCCACGGGCCAACAGCGCCACCCCGAGCCCTGAGCAAATAGGAGGCTGTGGCCCGAGAGAAGCCCCCATCCACGGCGGGAGAGCAGACCCCCACCAGTACGTGGTCACCCACTCCCGACGCCAGCACAGGGCCAGCAGGATGGGCAAAGGGCTGAGCACACGGTCAGCAGGGGGGAGGGGTGGACCAGACCCTGCCACCGCCCGGCAACAACACACAACACACACACACTCATACACTGACACATACACTCACACACATTCACACATTCATACACATAGACTCACACAATCACACACTCAGAGACTGACAGACACACACTGACACACACAGACACACTCTCTCTCACACACATGCTCACACCCTGAGCACTCTGGAGGGAGCACAGAGCAAGGAGCAAGCAACAGCAGTCCTTCCCCTGTCCTGGAGACCCAGGCTTGTGCCCACAAACCAATTAAGTGCCAGGAAGCAGACAGCAGGGAGGGCACTTGCTGTGCACACGAGCAACCGGGCGGGGTCGCCAAGAGTTACTACTGAGCACGCAGCCGGACCACCTGGTACTGCCAGGTGTGCTCCGAATGTCGAATGTCGCCAACTTCGGAGCAAAAACAAAAACAAAAAAGCAGACCCTGACATTTCCAGATCAGGTAAAATCTAGCCCGTGTGACACAGAGAACAAGAGCCTCCCCATGGCGCAGCCCCCTGCGGCCTGGGCCCTACTCCCAGCGGGTCCCCAAAAGAAAGAAAAGAAATGCAGATACGACAACTGACCTGACCTGGGTTCAATCCCCAGCACCCCACATGCCCCTGCCCCCATCCCACCAGGTGTGGGCACCCCCCACACCGCCAGCTCTGGGTGCATGCGCGCGCGCGAACATACATACACACACACACACACACACACACACACGTTGGACACTCAGCCACATGTCACCCTGCCCTCTGGAGAAGCTTGTGCTCTTGAATTTGACACACAGGGGGTCTGTCTCTCTCATCTGCCCGTTCTTTCTCCTGTCTCTCTATCCACCTGCTCCTCAGTGACGTCACTGCAAGCTTGTAGGAAGGGACTGACTCTCATCAGCCTTTAAGCAAGGAAAGAGGAGAGGTGAGAAGGGTAAGGTATGTTGGTTTTTATTTATTTTATGATTATTACTCTTAATTGAAATCACTATGAGCTCCAGTTACAAAGATTTCATGTTTGAGTTTCAGGCATACAATGATCAAACACCCACCCTTCCATGTGCATATTCTCCACCACCAATGTCCCCATCTTATAGCCTAGTTCTCCCTCTTGGAGAATCTGGCAAGCTACCGAGAGTTTTCCTGCCCACACAGGAGAGCCTGGCAAGCTCCCCGTGGCGTATTCATATGCCAAATACAGTAGCAATGATGGGTCTCATTCTCCTGACCCTGAAAGAGCCTCCAATGCGGGACCAGTTGGGAAGGATGAGCAAAGAGAAACTGCTAAAATCTCAGGGCTAGGACGAATGGAGACATTACTGGGACCGCTCAAGCAAATCGACGATCAACGGGATGATAGTGATAGTGATACTTGAAAAAAATCTTACCTATGGAGTTTACATACTTCACATAAACTTCAAAATATAATAGCACGGAATTTTTTAAAGTTTTATTTTATTGAATCACCATGAGATACATAGTTACAAAGTTGCTCATGACTAGATTTCAGTCTTACAATGTTTCAACACCCGACCCTTTCACTGAGGTACATTTCCCGCCACCAGTATCCCAAGTTTCCCAGCCGCCACCCCTGTAAAATATTTTGAATGACCAAAGAAATGCAGGGACTTGACTTGTGGTGGAGGCCAGGGGAGGACCTTGAGAGGTTTCTTAAGTTTTATCAATGGCAGGTAAGATTAAGTCCAAAATAAGATCGAATGCAATATATTTTAGATTCCAGAGTTGAAAACTTACTTATGTAAATGAGAATGGGCATTTTTATTATATTGTACTAAGGGATCTTAATTTCCTTATTTACATGGGTTAAAATCATAGAGCAATCAAAAATCGGCTTTGACTGATTCCTGATCATTCTATTTGCATTTAAGTTGCAGTGGAGGAAGATGCAGTAAGCGTGTTATGTGCCTAAGCGGGGCTGGGTTGGGAGGCAAACTGGGACGCTGGTGGGGTTGGACACTAACTGCCTGAAACGGAGTTCTAATGAGCACCCGTCAGCTACGGTGTTTTAAAAAGTCAGCCAAAGAGCCAAAGAAACCAAACTCTCCCTGGCCTCAGCGGTGGTGAAAGCATGGCCAAGACTAGCCCTCAGCTCTGACCGCCACCACATCACAAAGACAGGAGACACCCACAGCTTCTCCAAGAGGGTGACTGGCGGAACCCCCTCCCTGGCCGGATTTGCAAATTGCAGTTTGCAAATAGGTCGGGTTCAATGCAGGGAGTGCACAAGGCTCTTCCCCTGACACCTGGGCCAGCAGGAGAGAACAGCACCCCTGACCAGGCCTTTCTCGGTGGCCAGAGGTTGCACTGTGCTCGGGCGCTCCTGGGATTTGAACCCGGGCTCCAGCACTGCAAAGCAGTCCGTCCCCATGGGGGGCTTCCTCTGGTCCCGCAAAGCTTTCTAACCCCAAGCATGCGAGTGCGGTGGGTGGAGGACAAGTCCTTCAGCCAAAGTGCACCTAGAAGGGCAGGGGAGGGAGCGGGATTCACAACACGGACCCAAGCCAAAACAAATCCGCTCAAGAGCTTCAATGTTTGTCGCCAGAGAAGGAGGGCTGGGGGGCAGGGGGAAGGTGCTGGAATGATAACAAGCCTGAAAAGAACTATTTGATTATTTTAAACTCAGCAAAGACTCCTTTGATTTAAAGGGAGGGGGAAATGACATAAAAACAAAACTCAAAAACATACACTCCTAGTTTTAAAGACACGCTAGTATTTTCTCCGTTTCCTTCCGTGGCTTTTAAAGAAACAATCCACTCTGGAAATCTTGTTGACCTTTCCATTCGCCTTTGATCTGCCAAGGCTCAGATCAGCTCTAGCCAGAAGAGAGAAGGCTCCAGCCCTTCCCAGGGCCGAGGCGAAGGAAGCGCAGGCTTCTCCCTCGGCCTGCTGGACGCGCCTGACGCAAGTGTGTCCCGCTCCGTGGGGCCGGAGCGACAGTACAGCAGGTAGGGTGCTTGCCCTGATGTGGGCCACCCAGGTTCAAGCCCTGCCACCTGCCACGTGATCGGCGGAAATCCACCAGGAATGATCCCTGAGCACAGAGCCAGCCATAAGTCCTGAGCACCACCACTGTGCCCCCTTGCCCCCAATAAAACAAAATTAAAAAAACAACCACAGGAGCTGGAGCGATAGCACAGCGGGGAGAGCGTTTGCCTTGCACGCGGCCAACCCGAGTTCGATTCCCAACATCCCATAGGGTCCCCCGAGCACTGCCAGGAGTGATTCCTGAGTGCGAAGCCAGGAGTAAGCCCTGAGCAGTGCCGGGTGTGACCCAAAAAAAAGCACAACACCGCAACCAAAAAAGCCAAAAAAAGTCACTGCTGCTTCGCGGCTCCCAACAAACAGGCCGGCTGCAGGCGGAGCCAGGCAGGAGCGACAAGGTGGCGCTGTCTGCGGCGCAAGCCTCCAGGACGCTGTGGTGCACTCCCTGGGGCTCTTGCCGGACAGGCTGGTTTTTGTTCGATCAGTGCTTTCCCCTCACCCTCACCCGGCAGTACTCAGGGCTTGCTCCTGCCTCTGTGCTCAGGGCGCACTCCCGGCAGGGCTCGATCCTGGGTCAGCCACATGCCAAGTAGGTGCCTTGCGTGCTGTACCATCTCTCCCACCCCCGACGAAGCCTTTAAAGGGCCAGAAAGAGATTTTATGGGCCCAAGAGATAGAACAGTGGGCAAGGGGCTTGGCCTGCACGCAGCCGAGCCAGAGTGCCCTGAGCACCAACAGGGGTGAGCCATGAAGCATGGGCAGGGAGCAAGTCCTAAGCACTGCCGGGCGTGCCTAGAAAAAGAAACTGAAAAGGAGATTATTCTTGGGCCAAGAAAGACAGCAGCGCTGAGAGGGCACAGACTAGCCTGGATCGGGCGTGTGGCCGTGTGGGTGCCCTAAGCACCCCTAGAGCAGCCCCTGCGCACTGCCAAGTGTGGCCCAAACACCAACCCTGCACGTCAGGCCACAGAGCTGCAAGTCGGTGGGCCCACCGAACCCCTGACGCGGGGACGGGACTCCACGGGCTCCACCCCGACTCCCCAAAGCGCTGCCAGGATCCCTGAGCAGAGTCACTGGTGACCCCTGAGCACTGCCAAGTGCTCCCCCAGAAAGACAAAACAAACCCCAAAATAAAAACACCTGTCCCACTCCAGATCACGGATTGTCAGAAGCAACCTGAGCAACGGAAGTTGAAGGGTCAGCAGGGCTGGAGAAATGGTAGTGGCCGGAGGGCCTCGCCTGGCACATGGCCAACCTGGGTTCCACACCCGGCACTCCAGAGGGAGTCCTGAGCCCGGCCGGGCGGGAGGGATCCCTGAGTGCAGTAGAGCCAGGAGGAAGCCCTGAGCACCACCGGCTGTGGCCCAAAAGCAAAAAAAAAAGAAATAAGAAAAAAAGCCCTTGACCCGTCTTGTGGGCGGTGGGTGGCACCCACAGCCACGAGGCGACCCACAAACCACTCACACAGGGGCTGGAGTGATAGCACAGCGGGTAGGGCGTTTGCCTTGCCCACAGCCGACCCAGGTTCGAATCCCAGCATCCCATATGGTCCCCTGAGCACCGCCAGGGGTCATTCCTGAGTGCATGAGCCAGGAATGACCCCTGTGCATTGCAGGGTGTGACCCAAAAAGCAAAAAAAAAAAAAAAAAAAAAAAACCACTCACACAACCGACGCTGGCAAGGCGACAGCTGTGAGATGCTTTCCCGAAAAGATAACGCCAGCCCTGGCGGCACACGGAGCTCAGATGCTCGGACCTCGAGGCAGAGGGGAGGATGGAAGACATCCCGGCTCAGGACGAGGTGGAAACGGTGCTTCTTTTATGAGGGCTTAATGAGCCACTACTATCCCCACCGCAGGGCCCAGAGGCGAACGTCAGGACTTGTTGGGAGGTTCTGGGAAGAGAAACCGCAAGAGCAGGAAGGCCAAGGACACCTGCCGCTTCCCGACAAGTCTCCTGGCGGGGCGGGGGGTGTCGGGCGGGCGCAGGGGCCAAGGCACATTCCTGCCTCTGACTCGGGGAGGAAGAATCCTCTCCTCCCGCCTCTGACTGAGCCCAGAGCTCCGGCCGCACCCTGGGGCAGGAGGCCAGGCTCCCGGCCTGATCCCCACCCGCAACCCAGCGCCCTGGGACAGGACCGAGCAGGGCCAGGAGAAGGCAGGCACCGGCCGGTCGAAACACACGCACATCAGCTGTGGGCCCGGCCGGCTCCGGCCGTTCACTGCAAGGCCTTTCACCACGGGAAGGAAATACGCACCGCGGGCCCGAGTGATGGGACAGTGGGCAGGGGGCTGGCCTTGCACATTCGATCCCCGGCGTCTCATACGGTCCCCCTGAGCCCCATGAGGAGTAGTTTCTGAGCACGAGCAAGGGGTAAGCCCTGAGCACTGCCGAGAGTGGCCCAAAGCAAAACAGGCAAAATCATGTAATGGAAAAACTAAAACTTTTTAGGGCCAGGGTAATGGTACAGCGGGGGGTCCCTTTCCTTGCATGCGGGGACCGATCCCCGCACCCCATATGGTCGCCAGCACACGGCCAGGAGTGATTCCGCAACACAGGGTCAGGAGTAAGTCCCGAGCATCACTGGGTGTTACCACAAAGCACAAAATAGGTGTAAATTTAAATTTTTTTTAAGAAAAATATGTACCTTTTTTATCGACCAGAGCAATAGTACAGTGGCCTTGCACCTGGCCAACCTGGGTTCAACCCCAGCACCCAAGACGGCCTTCAGAGCACCATCAGGAGGAGTGATCCCTGAGCACCGCCGGGTGTGCCCCACACTCCCCCCAAAATTATATATGTACATACTTTGTTAGGAACCAAAAGAGGTAGTAGAGCAGGTAGGATGCTTGCCTTACAGTGGCCAGACCAGGATTCGACCCGTGGCTCGTAATATGATCCCCTGAATCCACCAAAAGTCGTCCCAGAGCCAGAAGTAAGCCCTGAGCACCACTGGGTATAGCCCAAACCAAGTTATATTATATACACACACACATATATTGTTTTCCCATATATACTGTCATCCCATTGTTCATTGATTTACCCGAGCAGGTGCCAGTAATGTCTCCATTCGTCCCAGACCTGACATTACATTTTAGCAGCCTCTCCTTACTCATCTTTCCAACGATTGGAGGCTCTTTCAGGGTGAGGGGAATGCGACCTGTTACTGTTACTGTTTTCGGTCTATCAAATACGCCACGGAAAGCTTGCCAGGCTCTGCTGTGCGGGCTGGATACTCTCGGTAGCTTGCTGGGCTCTCCGAGAGGCATATATCTATTTTTTTCCCTCTGTGATTTTATGGAAAATGGATAGGGAGTGTCTTATGATGTCCAGGAATATGTTCACTCATGCATGAGGCTCGGCCCGAGCGTGTGGAAAGTGGCCTGGAGCGTGGTAGTGGTTGGGTAGTGGAGGTCGGCTGCCGGGGCTGGGTCCCTTGGGGCGGGGAGGGCTCTCACCCGCCCCCTCTGGGGCACACCAAGTGCAAACAGCCTGGTGCAGAGTCTGGTGCCATGGTTATGGGGGCCTCGTTTTATGCTCCTTCTGGGAGAAGAAGCCATGAGTTCTGGAGGGTGGCCGATGAGGAGATTATCTGGCGCCAGCAGGAGATAGCTTATGGGTGTGACTGCCGGTCCCTGGAGACTAGGTATTTTATATATATATAAATTTTTTTCCAGTGCCAAGGATCAAACCCAGAATTTACCCAGGCGAGGCAAGTGCCCGGCCCCTGTCCCTGACCAGACTTGGGGTTCCCCTGGTGATGCTCAGGGCTTAACACTTGGCTCCACACTCAGGAGGGCTGACGGTGCTCTGGAGGCCAGACAGGATGTTGGGGATCAAACCCGGGTGGGCACGTGCCACGGGCAGTGATCACCACAGGCTTCTAGTTCCAACAGAGGTGAGACTCCCCCGGCACCCTGAGAGAACAGCAGCAGACGGGCTGGAGATGCAGCTCGTGGGACAGCACTGGGCTTGTGCACTTCGGCCCTGGCACCACCAACACAAGAAGAAATGAGCTTTGGGGCTGCAGCAATAGCACAGTGAGGAGGGCGTTTGCCTTGCGTGCGGCCGACCCGGGTTCAATCCCCGGCATCCCATAGGGTCCCCTGAGCACCGCCAGGAGTCACTCCTGAGTGCAGAGCCAGGAGTCACTCCTGAGTGCAGAGCCAGGAGGAACCCCTGTGCATTGCTGTGTGAGACCCCCCCCAAAAAAAAAACCAAACTGCTAAGCGCTCTCCGTGCCTGTGATTTCTGGAGCTGGGGAAGAGCGACAGGAGGGAGAGGTGGGATTCAGCCCAGCAGCACCACGCATGGCCCCACGCAAACACAAACCACCGGGGTTAGGGACATGGCCTTGCCCACTCTGCTCCCACCGATGGCACCCCACAGGGTCCCCTGAGCCCTGCCAGGAGTGAGCCCTAAGCACAGAGCCAGGAGTCAGCCCTGAGTACTGCCTGGTGTGGCCCCCAAACCAAACCAAGAAAGGAACGGGGCTTGCTGAGTGACGGCCCGGCGGGAGGGGACACAAGCGTCAGCCCGACTTGGAGCTGCCCTTCCACGCCGAAAGGAAGGCACACCTACGGCCCACCAGCCCCTTCCCTCCCCTTCCCAGGGCGCTCCTGCCGGCTGGCCCACCGCGTGGCCTCTGGGGACCAAACCCAAGACAAGGGCAGCTTGTCCTTGCCCAAAGCCCGTGACGCTCAGCTCGGGCCCCAGGAAGTGAAGCCCCTACATAAACCACGGACGAAGGCAGGCACAGCTGGGGACTCCTCCATGCCACCATCCAAGGCCTTGAGCACTGTCTCGAGAGCACTGGGTAGCCACCCCGCCTGGCAGAGCGGCCACCTCCTGTGCCCTGAGCCCTACCTCCCTTTCCATCCATCGCGTCTTAGGAGGTCCGAGGGCTTTCGAGTCCAGCAAAGTGCAGAGCAGGGCTGACGGGAGGGCAGGAAGGCAAGCCGGTGACGGTGCGGGGGGTGGGGGCTCCCGAGTCCCAGCGCTGGGCCTCCTGGCGGTTCTTTTTTAGTTTCTGGTCATGCCAGGCAATGCTCAGGGAGGACTCATGGCTCTGCACTCAGGAATGACTCTGGCAGGGGATCAAACCTGGGTGAGCTGTGCAGGGCAAGCACCCTACCCGCTGTGCTATCGTTCCGGCCCCTCACGGGCCTTCTGTCCCCCAGAAGCCACCTGAAAACCTGGGGGTGGTGACGGGACAGACACAGGAGCCATATTCCTGGGGCCAGGCCAGGCCTCAGTGAACACCTTCTTGGGAGATTCTGGCAAGGGCTGGAGCCATAGTACTGCGGGGAGGGCACTTGCCTTGCACACGGCCAACCTGAGTTCGATCCCCGGCACCCCTGATGGGCCCATCCCTGCCGAGCCAGGAGAAACCGCTGAGCATTGCTGGGTTTGACCCAAAATACAAGCAAAGTTTCTGGTCAAAGCTCTGGGACTCCTGGGGAGTCACTCCATTCCCCAGGGGACCCCTCCCCGCCCACCCCCAGGCTGCACATCTGAAGATCAACCGGACACAGGGTGTTCAGACGCCAAGGGCGGAAGGGAGCCCCAGAGCCTGGCCACTTTCCTCCTCGCACGGGTCTGCGAAGGAGAGGTTCTGGGTTCGAGGCACTGCCCAGAGGGCGGTGGAGGCGCCACTTGAGAACCCAGGCAGAGGGCTCCCAGCCAGGAGTCGGGCCTTCACCCTCCCCAACCCGGCAGCGCCCCAGAGTGAAGGGACATTTCCAGGGGGTAACCTGGTAAAATGCAGATGAGGCCAGCGCTGTTTGCCTTTTCTATGTAAATAAAGCAGGGAGAAAGCAGCTCTCCCCGCCCCCAGCCGCCGGCCCAGCTCGCACCCAGAGGCAGGGCTGGCTCTTCAAAGCAACAGGCCTTTAAACAGGGGAAATTCCTCCAAGGCCAACCGCCCCTTTCACCTCCCGAAAAGTCCTGCAGGCCTTTGCTTTACAGCAGAAGGCAGAGGAGCAGGGGGAGAGGCCCCCTCCCCCCCAGGGAGAGAGGGTGACCCGGCCACCAAGGAGAGCACAGGGACAGCTCTGGGCAGCAGAGCCCGCTGGCCACGGGTCAGGCAGGCCATTCCGGGCCCTCACCGCAGCAGCCAGCTCTGTGAGCGCTCAGCATACTTTGGGGGGTGGGGGTAGGGGGCTTGGGGATCAGGAAGGGGTCACAGCAGCTGGGGCTTGGGGGACTAGTGCCAAGGTTAGTGCCCACTTTGGCCACATGCTCCTGTGCACTATCCCAGGCACGGGCCGGAGCTACAGTCCAGTGGGGGAAGGCGTTTGCCCTGCACGCGGCTGACCAGGGTTCAACTCCCCGGCAGCCCACGAGGTCCTCTGAGCCCTTCCAGGAACAGTTCCCGGGCACAGAGGCCTGTGCCCTAAGCACTGTCTGTGGCCCCAAAACAAAACCAGAAAAGGGAACAAGCTCTTCTCTCCCCCGCATTTCTCCTCACTCTCCACTGGCAGCTTCCACTACAGGTGCAGGGGGAAGTCCTCCCCCTGCCCTGACTGGACGGGAGGGAAGAGAAGGGGTGTCATCTCGAGGCTACCCCCAAGGCACACTGCAGCCACTGCAGAAAATAGTGCTCTGGGCGGCTAATACAGAATGACTTAATTACAGGACTTTTTTTTTTATTAATGCAGGCGCGCACGCGCGCGCGCACACACACACACACACACACACAAGCCTGTTGGCAGCATTCTGGTTTAATGAGCCCTTTGGGTTTTCCCGTAGGTATCGGAGAAGACCGGAAGCCTGGATTCGCCCCAGTTCTGGCATCGGGGAACATCCGTCCTCACCACAGCCAAGCAGAGTCTGTGGGGTGGAGAGGACACGCTTTTTTCCCCTTCACCTTTTTCCTTAATGATGTGGCAGTTAATCACCAGCTGTTGGGCGAAGACCAAGTGCTCCAGATGACTTAATCCGCAAGAAAAGACAGGCATGCGGGCGGCTGCCCAGGGCGAGCCTCGCCAGGCGGCAGGTAAGAAGCGGCCGCGTGCAAGTGTGAGCAGGCAGCGGCACCCACAGCCGCCCGGCCCTGCCCCCACACACACACACCCCGTGCCCGCTTCCCGGGACGGCAACATCCCCCAGAGCTGACCTCCGGGCAGGCAGCCCCTGGCGAGGCATCCGAGATAAGAATCGCAAGCATTTTTCTCTGCAGATGGTGCTCCAGGAAAGAACCCTGGGCGGGCCCCGACCCCGCAGCCCACGCACTGCCGCTAGGCCGGCCCCACGCAGCGCGGACCCTCAACCCCAGCGCACCTAAGTCAGGGAGACGCCCTGGGGTGGCGGCAGCCCGCACCCCTCCCCAGGCCCGCACAGAACCACCGCCTCATTTCACTGAGTGTTGCCGCCCGTGGCCTGCGTCCCCGGCACTACTTGGGGGTTCAACCCAAGTCACGCGGTCTCTCGTGGACACCCCAAAAGTGCCCCAGTTAGGCCTTCCGCTGGGTTTTACTGCCCGCCTCCTCCAGTTTCTACAGGGCAAAGCAGCAGCCAGTTGTAGGGGCTGGAGCAATGGCACAGCAGGGAGGGCGTTTGCCTTGCAGGCGGCCGACCTGGGTTCCATTTCTAGCATCCCATAGGGTCCCCTGAGCACCGCCAGGGGTAATTCCTGAGTGCAAAGCCAGGAGGAACCCCTGTGCATTGCCAAGTGTGACTCAAAAAGAAAAAAAAAAAAGCCAGTAATATAGCAGGGTTTGGGGAAGCGGGGGTACGCATAGCAAGGACAAGGTGTTCTGGGGTGCTTTTAAAACCGCAGAGTCAAGGGGCCAGAGTGACAGTGCAGTGGGGAGGGCATTTGCCTTGCACACAGCCCACCTGGGTTCAATCCACGAGATCCCACTGGGTCTCCAGAGCACACCAGGAATAACTGCTGAGGCAGGAGTAACCCCTGAGCATCACCAGGTGTGACCCAAAAGACCACGAAACACCTGAACTGAAGGGCTGAAGATATGGTACAGCGGGTAGCGTGCTTGCTTGGCCTGGGGCCAACCCAACTTTGATCCCCAGCATCCCAGACAGCCCCCCAACCACCAAATATGGTGCCTCGAGCACCACCAGGAGTAATTCCTGAGTTGCAGAGTCAGGAGGAACCCCTGAGTGTGACCGGGCGTGACCCCCGAAAGCAAGATATAAAACAGCTGCCTTGAAAGTGGCTTTAACTTTGCTGGCGCAGCCAGGATCTAACCCAGCTCTCATGCACCCAAGGCGGGCACTTCGCATCAAGCCAGTGGCCCCTTTTCTTGTCTTGTTTCTGAGGGCACACACCTGGAGATGCTCAGGGGCCACTCCTGGCTCTGTGCCCAGGGGCCATGTCTGGTAGTTCTCAGGGGACAGTACTCGGTGCTGGGACTTGAACCAGGGCCAGGTGTCTTAACCTTTGAACCGTGCCTGCATGTGTCTACCTTTCGTGTACCATTTGAGACCCCAGCGCGAGGCTGCACCTTGCACAACACTGCATACCTCAGCCCGCTGGCTCCAGGGCTGAGGAAGACAGACCGAGTCCTGTGTGTATGATCTCTTTTTTTACGGAAATAGCTGAGGGGCACGACTGAATAGGAGCTTGGTGTGCACACGGGGGGCCCGGGTTCCGTCTCTGGTACCCCATATGGTCCGCATGCAAGCCCATCAGGAGTGACCCCTGAATGCAGAGCCAGGAGTCAGCCCTGAGCAATGCAGAGGGTGGCGCAAAAACCAAAACCGAAAGAAATGTCAGGCTGGAAGCTGGCACAGGGGGTAAGGCACCGGCGTAGCATGCAGCCAATCACCAGATATAGCCCAAACCCCACCCTCTGCAAAAAAAAAAAAAAAAGAAGAAATGGTAAACATCTGAGTAAAGTACCTTTGACCAGGAGAAATGCGCAGGAAACATTTATTTAAAGGCCATGTAGGAAAAAAATTTAAATAAACTAAAATGACCCCCATGTGGGGGGCAAAGGGGGGACTGGAGCAACAGGACAGCAGGTAGGGTGCCTGCCTTGCATAGGACCGACCCGGTTCAGTCTGGGACACCCTAGAGGGTCCCCCAAGCCCTGCCAGGAGTGATGCCTGATGGCACAGCCAGAGGGTCAGCCCTGAGCACCACCAGGTGTGGCCACAAAACAAAAACAATAGAAACTAAATAAAAGTCACGTGATGGGGCTGGAGTCCGCGGCAAAGAGCGGTTGTTGCAGGCACAGGCACTAATAAATTGCATAAAGGAAGAGGCACAGGCTAAGCTCTTCAACACTATATATAGATGAGGCAAGCACCCGCTACAAACCCAGTTGTACGGGGCCTTACGAAGCTTCCATCCATAATGGCACCACTACCCCCATACAAGTTCAATGCACCCCCAAACAAGCCCCCCCAAGTCTTTAGTTTGAAATCTCTGAAAACGCTGCCTCCTGCTCTGCCGGGCGCCGCAAGGCTCCACCAGCTTCCCAAACTCATTACCAGCTGGCGGCTGTGGAAGTCCTGCTATTCCTTCCTGCTGCTGGGCCCAACAAACCAGTAAGTCACCTTCAGACGCTTCCGGCCGGCCCAGAAGTTTTCTATTTTAAAGAGAACTTTGTCCCCGGGAATGGCAAAAGAAAAAGAAAAAATACCCAACGTGCACCGGAGAAAAAGATCAATAAATCCTGAACCTCCAACCAAAAAGAAAGGGGGTGGGAGGGGTGCATCATCAGTTTGTTATTGTTTTTAAAGCAGTGTACACACGTTCAGCTGGTATATTTCCAGAGGGACTTGGGCGGAATTCTGAAAAAGCCAGCACTACCGCACACAGACACGCGCGCGCCCAGAGACGCGCAGGAGGCAGCGCGCGGCTCGGGTGCGCTCCGGTCCCCGGCCCCCGGGCACGCTCGCGGGCGCTGCCGCGGGGACCGAAACTCAGTAAATATTGATGGGCGATGGGAAACGGAGAAGCCGCGCAGCTGCGAGCCTGGGTTTCGCTCCAGATAAAGGGGCGCGGGCCCAAAGGCGCGGGTCCCGCCCGCCCCAGCCTCCCAGCCTGGCACCGCGCGAGCAGCCTCACCCAGCTCCGGGCAGCGGGCTGCGTGCGGGTCGGCCCCGGGCGAGACCCTCGGGCACGCCTGCGGGGGGGAGGGGACCCGGAACCGAGGGCACCGAGACTGTCGCCAGCCGGGAGCGAGCCGGGCCAGGGGGTGGCGCCCGGGCGCCCGCGTCCCCCGCAGGTGACCCGGCCGGCCGCGCGTCGGGGCCGTCCCGCCCGGCGCCAGGTCCCCGGCGGCCCCCGAGTCGCCCCCGCGGGGGGCGCGCCCTACCTTGGTGATGACCAGCGGCTCGCCGTGCTCGCGGCCGCCCTTGAGGGTGAAGCCCCACGGGGCGCCGCCGCTCAGCCGCACCTCCAGCAGCCGCTCGGACCGCGCGCGGGGCTCGGCACCGGCCATGCCGCGGGCGGGACGGCCGAGGGCGCGGGGCAGAGCGGCCGGGCCGCGCGCCGGCGGCAAACTCCGGCTGCAAACTTGGGGAGAAAGTGCCGGCCGGGCAGGCGGCGGGCGGGAGGCGGGCGCGCGGGAGGCGGGCGGGCGGCTCCGAGGGGCGGGCCCAGGGGGGCGTGGGCGCCAGGCCGGCCCGGCACGGGGCGGGGGCGGGGCCGCGAGCACAGGGGCCGGGGAGGGACGGCACTTTGGGTCGCGGGGCGGGGCGAGTTTGTGGAGGGGGCAGGGAGTGCGCTTCGATTGGACCGGAGACCTAGGGAGCGGGAGGGCGCGAGGAGAGGGGCGGAGCCTGAGAGTAGAAAGGGGCGGGGCATGCGCTCAGTTCGGGCCGGGGGCGGGGCGTGCTCTCGCAGAGGCTGGAGGAGGTAGGGGGCGTTCTTGCTCTTCAAGGTGGGCGTGGCGTGCCTCAGATAAGGGCGGGGCGTAAGTCCCAAGAGGGAAGCTCCGTGCGTTCTGATAGGACCGGGGACTAAGAGGGCGGGGCTCTCGACAAGACGGAGTACGGGCCGTGAGATCCGAGATGGGCGGGATGAGTGCTCTGAAAGGACCGGGACAGAAGGGGGAGGGGCTCGCGCTCTGAGATGGGCGGGGCGTGAGCTCTAAAAGGACAGGAGAAGAAGAAGGGGGCGTGGCTACAGCGCAGAGGGGGGCGTGGCGTGCGCTCTGAGAGGCCCGCGGACGGAGATGGCGGGGCTCGCGCTCAGAGCGGGGCGGGGCGTGCACTCTGGTAAGACCCGGAAAGAAGGGGGCGGGGCTCGAGCTCAGAGGGGGCGGAGCGTCCGCTCTGATAGAATCGAGTAGGAGGGGCGGGGCTCGAGTTCGGAGAGGGCAGGGCGTAAGCTCTGAATGGACCGGGAAAGATGGGGGCGTGGCGCGCGCTCAGAGCGGGTGGTCGGGTGCAGGGTGCTGGGCAATCACCCAGGTTCCGGCGCCTTTGGGGGCCGCACTGGGCCGGAAGGGTCTGGACCCCGGGCTGTGCAGCGGTTGGCGCTCCGGCTGGGGGCGTGGTTGTGGGCGGTGCTGACTTCGGGCCCCGCCCACTGCGCGAGTGGCCGGTGGCCCGGGCTAACGCGCTGCAGGTGAGCCAGCGGAAGGGGCCGGGCGTGGCCGCCGCCGGGCCCGGTGTCCTCCATCTTGCTATGTGCCTGGCCGTTGTCCACCCGGACAGAATGTCTTGGGCAGCCGCGCAGGTGACAGAGGCAGTGCGGCGTGGGCCGGCCCCGGTGCTGCCCTTCTTGGTGTCCACACCCCCTGGGACTACAACGTCCGGCCTGCACCTTCCCGAGCCCCCTGGTGCAGAAGCAGCTAAGCACGGGAGTGGCCTGGAGGCCTCCCAGACCGCGCGGTGTGCTCCCGGGGGCTGCACACCCCACAAGAGGCGGGGGTGCGAGTGGAGGGAGTTCTGCAGGCTGCAGACCCCCTTACCACCCAGTCCTGCCAAACTTTTTTCCTCTCCCCAAAGCACTCGGCAATTCCTGGGTGCTGACCCGGGTTTGCACGCTTTACTACACGCATGCCTTGGTCGACTGTTGAGAGTTCGTGGCCGGCTGCTGGTTAGCACCTGTTTTCCCCAAAGCGCCTCATCAGGGCCTCCCGTTTCTTCAGGTGACAGATTCAGCCCTTTTCACCCTGTGGCCCCTGGGCGGACGCGCGTTTCATCTAGGCTATCAAAGGTAAGACTGCAGAAGGATGCAATAACCACGTGCCACTCCGTAAATAACTCCAAATTGTGTCCAGAACGCCTGCACGAGGCAACTATTTCCTCTGCAGGGTGTGAGACCCAGTGGGCACCCCCGTGCAACAACCTGACTTACTCCTCTCTCAGTGCAGCCAGAGGGGGTCTGGAAGAATCCACATACTGTGCTAATCCATGGGAGGTGTATGTGAACTGGTGCTGGAGAAGGCAGCCGCAGATGACGTTGCCCAAAGCTAAGTATATTCACATGCACAGGCAAGTGGGGGTGAACTGGGTGGAGCACAGCTGCCATGGTGTGCTGTAGTTTTTGGCAACATGTTACCAGCATGACAGGCTGCAAAGGGAGTCCCCCATGTCATTTATTACAAGTAACAGCACCTGCGGTGCTTGGGGGACCATATGGGATGGGATGTTGGGAATCGAACCCGGGTTGGCAGCATGCAAGGCAAGGCCCTACCCACTGTGCTATTGCTCCACACTCACAAACTGCCCCTGGCGCCGTGTAATCCCATCAATGGCCAAGATCCAGAGACTATAAAACAAAGCTCCCGGAAGACCTCTTATTGTCTAGTTCTCCCTCTCGGATTACTCAGCAAGCTACCGAGTATCCTGCCCGCATGGGAGAGCCTGGCAAGCTCCCCATGGCGTATTCAATATGCCAAAAACAGTAACAATGATGGGTCTCATTCCCCTGACCCTGAAAGAGCCTCCAATGTGGCACTGCTGGGAAGGACGAGTAAATAGAGGCTGCTAAAATCTCAGAGCTAGGATGAATGGAGACATTACTGGCACCCGCTCGAGCAAATCGATGAACAATGGGATGACAGAGATACAGTGAACAGCACCTGCACATAAAAAAAATTTTAAATCCCTGAACGTAAAAAGTAGGCAGTAGAATAAAACAAAAGAAAATGCACCACTTCAGCGGTGGGTGGGTTGGAGTGATGGGGAATGAACAGTCTTGGGGAAACTGGTACCGGATTGCATGATGCATGAAACCCCATCAGTATTGTAAGCCATAGTGCCTAAAATTTTTTAAAGACTTAAAAAGATACTGCATTATCTAAATGTACCTAGAAGTTTCCAGAACTCTTTGCTCCCAAACAGTACCCCATCCCCACTATCATAGTGGCATTGATTCAAAACTCCCCTCTTGCCTGGAGCTAAAGCTCAGACCACGGATGCGCTTAAAGCAGAGAAAGTTTTATTGCAGGCAGAAGTCCTCTGTCCTTTGTGAAGTCAGGCCGGTGTGCGTCTTGGGCAGGTATCGCTGCTCATTCCTTCAGCCTGGTGCCACTGTGTTCTTGTCCTTCAACTGAGCATCATTTTGCTGGAAAATTGGGTTTTTTTGTTTATTTTTTGGGCTTTTTGTTTTTGACTGTGGGGCCACACCCAGTAGTGCTCAAGGCTGACTCATGGCTCTGCGCTCAGGCATCATTCCTGGCGGGGTCCGGGGAACACTATGGGGTGCCGGGGATCAAACCTGGCTTGGCCACATCCAAGGCAGATTCCATCTCCACTGTGCTATGACCTCAGCCCTGGGAAATCGCTTTTGAGTCTTCTAAGGGCGCCTTCCTCCCAGTTTCCCATCACTTGATGCTGGCGAGGCCACTCTCTGTTCTTGCCGTTAAGCCTGAACAGGGACTGTGAGAAATGAGCCTCCGTAGCCCTTACAATTTTTTCCATGAACTGTTTTGGGGTGGGGGCTGGGGGCCCACACTTGGCGATGCTCAAGGGTTACTCCTGGCCCTGTACTCAGGAACGAGTCCTGCTGGCACTGAGGGGACCTGTGGGATGCTCGAGATCCAGCCCGGGCTGGCTGCATGCAAGGCAAACGCTTTCCCCACTGTCCTGTCACTCGGGCCCCTCACTGACATTTTGGGAATTCATTTGTCCCCACATTACTTCGTGTGCCACCATCACTCTGAGGTGTATGTCTTGAGTCCCTGCTGTCACTGCAAGACCATGCCGGGTATCGTGCAGAAACACCAGTGATTCATGGCTGGAAGGGGCGACTCAGAATGGGGACTGACTCTTAAGAACTCACGACCCGGGGCTGGAGCGATAGCACAGCGGGTAGGGCGTTTGCCTTGCATGCGGCTGACCCGGGTTCGAATCCCAGCATCCCATATGGTCCCCTGAGCACCGCCAGGGGTAATTCCTGAGTGCATGAGCCAGGAATGACCCCCCTGTGCATTGCCGGGTGTGACCCAAAAAGCAAAAAAAAAAAAAAAGAAAGAAAAGAATTCACGACCCAGGCAGCCAGAGCACCAGGACAGCAGGGAGGGCGTTTGTCTTGCACGCGGCCAGCCCAGGTTTGATCCCCAGCATCCCATAGGGTTCAGTGAAGACCGCCAAGAGTGATCCCTGAGCACAGAGCCAAGAATAAGCCCTGAGCACAGCCCCAAAACAAGCCCCCAAAACTCCCAGCTGAGACCGAGAGCCTCTGCAGTGGATCTGATTGTCGGCGCCCACTTTTGTCCTTGCAGAAAGCAGGGCACCCGTGTTCCACACCACTTCTCTCGCCTCCGCTGCCTGTGCTGAGGACACGGGAGCCGCGGTCCAGGCCTGTCCCTCGACAACCGCCGGCTGGAACTCGAGGAGGCCCTGCCCTCGCGACACCGATGCTGAGTGTCCTTGCGCCGAGGAAGGTGACCGCCCAGTGTCAGATGTTTAATCCAGAACTAATCCTCTTTCAGAAATGCGGCTCACCCAGTTACAGTTTCCGGCTGCTGTTGTACAAAGAGAAGAGGTCAGCCGAGTGACAAACGTCGCAGAGCTCACAGTCCTCCTCCTGCAGATGACAGCAGGCCCTGCAGAACACCTTTCATCTGCCTCCTTCCTGTCCTTTACGGAGGCCTGTGGGACCCCAGCCCGCTGCTCGGGGCTTCCTCCTGGCCCTGTGCTCACGGATCACTCCCAGCCAGGCCCACGGGACCGTCTGCAGTGACAGACACTGAACCTAGGAGGGTGCCCACAAGACAAGGGGGACATGGGGGCCGGAACGATAGCACAGCGGGTAGGGCATTTGCCTTGCACGTGGCCAACCCGGGTTCGATCCCCGGCATCCCATATGGTCCCCCAAGCACCGCCAGGAGTAATTCCTGAGTGCAAAGCCAGGCGTAACCCCTGAGCATCGCTGGGTGTGACCAAAAAAAAAGAAAAAAAAAAAGACAAGGGGGACCCTTGTTCTCTCTCCAGCTCTTATCTCCTTCCTGCCTGCCCTCCACCCTCCAGTTGGCCTCCTGGTCTCCTGCTATAGCCCTCCCTGCCCCTGCCCCCTCACCTTATTTATGCAATTTCCAGCTGTGGCCCCGTTGGAATACCCAGGGAGGAATAGTCTGGAATATCCTGGAGGGGGTGATGCAGCAGGAAGCCCCACACTTGGGAGACAGTGTTCTGAATAGCCCTGATGTCCGTCCTTCTGGTACTGGGCTCCCCTCCCCCACACCGTCCGTCGTGCCTGGGCCCTGCGGAGCAGGCACGCGTCCCGAGCGCCCTGTCTGCTGTCCCCCCAGCCCGCTGTGGCTCCTGTGGCTTTCCTGTGCCCGCCCATGCATGGCCCTCGGAAGAGCTGTGGTCTGCGGTCTGCGGTGCATTTCCCCTGTGAGTGTGTGTGTGTCTGTGTGTGTCTGTGTGTATGTATGTGTTGGGGCGGGGTGAAAGGGCCAGAGTGACAGTGCAGCTCAGGGCACTTGCCTTGCCCGCAACTGACCTGGGCTCGATCCCCAGCGCCTCATCTGGTATGTCCCTCGAGCCCACCAGGTGATTCCTGAGCTCAGAGCCACAAGTAAGACTGAGCACTGCCACACGTGACCCCAAAAGGAAACCCAAAAAGACACCACACCCGAGAAGGGCGCTGGGCATGGTGGGTGGCCCGGCTTGCTCTCGACAGGGCAGTGCCCAGCCGCGCTGCCAGGCTACTCCGGGCCTGGTGCTCGGGAGACCCTGTGCGGTGCCAGGGCTGGAAGGCGGCCTCCAGCATGCAGGCGGCAGCTGCAGCCTGCGGGGCTCTCCCCACCCCCATGGCCCTTGAGGGTGCGCATATTCGCTCTGGGGGCCACATGGGCAGTGCTCAGAGGGTTACTCCTGCCTCTGCGCATGTGGTCACCCCACCCCGCCTTGCCCAGGAGCCGGGACATGGGCCCCAGCACGCGGCACCCAACCCCCCTCCACCCCAGCTGCAAGAACAGAGCCCGGCATGGCTGCCTGTGCAGCTCACACACACCCCACGGGCCTCCTGCTCCACACGCACCCGCACACCCTCACACACTCACCCTCCATGCACACCCTCACACCCTCCGCACACCCTCATACCCTCCATACACCCTCACACTCACACCCTCACACACTCACCCTCCACGCACACCCTCACACCCTCCGCACACCCTCATACCCTCCATACACCCTCACACTCACACCCTCACACACTCACCCTCCACGCACACCCTCACACCCTCCGCACACCCTCATACCCTCACACCCTCACACCCTCCACACACCCTCGCACCCTCCACACACACCCTCACACCCTCCGCACACACCCTCATACCCTCCATACACCCTCACACTCACACACTCACACCCTCACACACTCACCCTCCACGCACACCCTCACACCCTCACACCCTCACACCCTCCACACACCCTCGCACCCTCCACACACACCCTCACACCCTCCGCACACACCCTCACACCCTCCACACACCCTCACACACTCACACCCTCCACGCACCCTCACACCCTCCACACACACCCTCACACCCTCCACACACACCCTCATAACCTACACACACCCTCACACACTCACACCCTCACGCCCTCCACACACCCTCACACCCTCCGTACACACCCTCATAACCTACACACACCCTCACACACTCACACCCTCCACGCACCCTCCACACACCCTCACGCCCTCCACACACCCTCACACCCTCCACACACCCTCACACCCTCCACACACACCCTCACACCCTCCACACACACCCTCACACCCTCCACACACACCCTCATAACCTACACACACCCAAGCCCCTCATACTCTACACACACCCCTCCATACTCTAGCACACATATACACACACCCATACCGTACACACACACACACCCTCATACCCTACACACCATCATACCACCCACAGATGCCTTTATATTCTACACACACAAAACTTCATACCCTACACACACCCCTTCATACCCTGCACATACATACACACTCTTGCATACCCTACACAGACACAAACCCTCATATCACACACACACACAACTTTTCAAAATTCCTTTTTGGTTTCAGGCCACACCCGGTGCTCGGGGCTTCCTCCTGGCTCCGTGCTCAGGAACCCCTGGAGGTTGGGATAAGGAGCCCCATGGGCTGCCAGGAAGGCCCCGGCCGCGCCGCACTGTTCCTTCCTCACGTGTGGCTAGCCGTGGGCTGCCGGGCGAGAGGGAGGGCGCCCAGCCCCGCCTGCCTCCATGCGCCAGTTCCCGCGTTCCCGCCCATGGGGGCCCGGGGAGGGCTGCCCGAGAAGGCGGGGAGGAAGGGCCCGGCATGGTGCTTGCCCCCAGAGTCCAGGACCTGTGAGCTGGCACTCGGCTTCCCTTGGCTGGCCAGTGGGGTCGGGGCAGAGTACCCTGGGGTGCTAGGGGATGGAAGTCCAGACCCCCTTTCTCCTCTCTGCACGCTTGTCCTTCCCTGGCCACAAGCCTGCCTTCAGGAAGCGGATCCAGCTCTGGTGGGGCAGCCCGGGTGGGGGTGTCCCTGGGGGGGTTGCCCTGGGGGTTCCAGCTGAGGCTCTCGTGCCTGGGGTCTCTGTCCCAGCTCCCTCCCTGCGCCCCTCTAGCCTGGGCGAGCCAACCGTTTCTCTCCAGGTCGCACTTCTCCACCTTCTGGCCAGAGCAGGCCCCGAGAGCCGGGCCGGCCCAGAGCCCGGGGCCCCGTTGGCGTGTTCCTTGCCCACGTGTGGAAGGGCGACCTCAGGTGACCAAGGAGCATGTCACCGGGGAACTGCAGGGGTCCAGGCCCTGCGGTGCGTCCCTGCCCGTCTCGCTGACAGCCACAGCAGTGGACACCCAGCCCGTGACCTCCATTGGACCACTCAGGTGCCCAGCAGGACGGACACTGTGTGGCTTGCCCACTGCGGGGTCCCTGAGTTTTCCACATTCGGGACCCTCAATGTCGCCTGCAGAATCTTCTTGGTCGAGTCCATGTGTGTGCCGCCGGGGCTCGAACCCCAGACCTCACCCACAGACGGCAGGCGCTTCCCCACTGAGCAGCTGCCCCCATCCCCCGGACCCCTCCCCACCAGCAAAATCTTTCTTGCAGGCTTTTGGGCCCCTTGGCGGCTCTGCAGAGCCTGCAGGGCGCCGCGTCCCGACACTGGTACCTGACACTTTCCCACTGTGCCCGAGAGTGAGTGCGGGCCCGCGGCCGCCTGGGTCTGGTCCCTGCATGGTACCTCACACTTGTCCCTGAGCCCCCTCGGGAGTGATGCCTGAGCACAGAGCCGGGGTCAACTCTGAGCACCGCCGGGCGTGGCCCCCAAATCCAAAACAGAAGTTACTGCAGGAGCTGGAGAGATGGTGAGCTCCGAGCGCCCCCCAGGTCCAGGAAAAGCTCTTGCTTGTGTTTTGATGCATAACTGAGTCAGTTGTGACTCATCCTCACCCCACCGCTGTCTCAGCCATCACTTATGTATTTGACAGCAGCAGGGGGAGGGGAGGGGGAGCCCGGAGCACTGAGGCACACGCTGCTTGTGAAGACGCAGGGGTTCAATCCCAACTAACCTCATGGTCCCCAGCACGCCACCTAGAGCTGGCCCCTGACACCGCTGGGTCACCCCAAAACCCCACTAAAAATAATGCTGGGCTGTGGTGGGGGAGAAAATGTGCCTTAGTGGCAGCAGAAGGCAGCAAGATGGCTCGGCAGCACCCCTGCTCGGTGCCCAGGACACTCCCTGACACTGTCTCCCAAGCCGGGCTCCAGCATAGCACAGCAAAGATACGGAAGGGGTGAGGGAGGAAGAAGAGGGGCCAGGGCAGGCTGCAGGGGGAGGCAGGGCAGGCTGGGGAGGGGAGTGGGAGTGGACAAGCTGCATGGTGGGGGAGAGAGAGAGAGTGGGCAGGCTGCAGAGAGAGCGGGGCTGGGGCAGACTGCTGCATGGGGTGGGGGCGGGGCAGGCTAGAGAGAGAGAGAGGTGGGGACTGTAGACCTAGGCTAGGCTGCAGAGACAGGGAGAGGGGGAGGGGGAGAGGGGGCGGGGCAGGGAGCAGGAAAGGGGGAGCTGGAGGGGGGGAGGGGGTTGCAGAGAGCCCAGCGGCTATTCATAGCCCTGAGGCGCTTTGCGGCCCATCCTCACACAGGCCTCAGGGAAGGGTGGGCCGGAGGCCCCTTCCAGTCAGTGCGGGCCAGTGGAGGACACAGCTGGGCATCCCTCTAGCTCAGCGCCCACTCACTTGCGTGTGGCGCCTTATCATCTTCCTTTCCCGGCCTTCCCTTTCCGGCCAGCATCCTGCCTGCATCGGCGCCTCGTCCCCCGCAGTCCCCCCTCGGGGCCTTCAGCATCCCTGCAGGGCGCCATCACGTGCACCTCAGCATCCACACAAACGCATGCAGTACGCACGCACACAACCACGCACACACGCAGGCTCAGCTGCAGGGGACCGAGGGCCGCGTCTCACCTGTACTCTTGCCACCTGAAAAGCAATCTCATTATTAATCTTTTTTAAATAAAATAATGGGTTGGATTTGGGGCCATACTCTCTCTCTTGCTCTCCCCCCCTTCTCTTGTCTCTGTCTCTGTCTCTGTCTCTGTCTCTGTCTCTGTCTCTGTCTCTCTCTCCTCTCTCTTTCCTGCTCAGGTGCTCAGAGGAAGCAGATGATGTAGTGCACTGAGCTCAGGGCCTCATGTGTGCAAGGTTTGTGCTCCAGCCCTTTGGCCTCTCACCTCCGCCCTCCTGCCTGCATCTATTCTTTTAGGCCTAGGCCCTATAATGCTCAGGACTTCCCTGTTATTCAGGGTCTATAGGTGGTGCCAGAATTCGAACCCGGGTCAGCTGCATAGCAGGCCAGCACCTCCCTCCTGTCCTGTCTCTCCGGGCCACTCCTGCATCTGTTTGATTTTTGTATATTTGTTATTTGGCCATAGGGGTTACGCCACTCTCCCTGCTCACAGAGCCTTGCTCAGCACTTGCTCCTAGCTCTGTGCTCAAGGCTCAGTCCGGGGGGGGGGGGGGGAGGGGGGGCATTCCTGGGACCTATGCACTGCTAGGAATCAAACCCTGCCTAGCCACCCACAGCAAAGCAAGCGCCTCCCCCTCCCCCCCAGTCTCTGGCCCCTTTGTGAATAAAGCTTTATGGGGACAAAGCCCTGTAGCCTTCTGTTTCTATACACACAGACTTCCTGTGGCTGGGGACGCCTGCAGTGAATTCTGGCACTGGGGTGGGGGGAGGGGCGCACAGCTTCCTCCCCAGGTGTTTGTCACCTGGGTGTCCCTCATCCTCCCCCACCCCAGCACCTGGCATCTGCGGCAGAGCCACGCTCTTCCTGCCAGAGTCCGCGGGCCCACAGCCATACATGGCGCCTCGTTCTCTTGGGCCTGGATTGTCGCCAGGTCCTGGACGTGCGTCTCAGCATCTGTTCAGACGACACGTAGCCCTCCGCACTCACCTCCAGAAAAGGCCTCTCTGCTTCCCGAAAGGACAGGCCAGCGGAGCAGCTCGGTGCTTCCAGTGATTGCCCATGGACAGAGAGGGTGGCGCGCAGTAGGTCGCCTGGGATGAAGTCCACAGCTCTGAGCCCGAGCGTGGCATCGGTACGGGACTGGGGGGAGTCGGGTTCTTGGTTGGTCGTGGGGTGGGTTTTCGGGGCCATGCCCACGGGCTCAGGGCTGACTCAGGGAGCACTCGAGGCGGGCCGTGTACAGGCAAGTGCCCTGACCCGCTGTTCCATGTCCCTGGCCCTTGCTGGTGCGCTGAGTTACCGTGGGGTGTCCTGGCCCGTGGGTGACTGCGGCAGAATGCAAGAGGGAGCGGCGGCATGGCAGAAGCCACCCGCTTCCTGGCGATGATGGGCCAGGGCTGCTCACTCACTCACTAGGGATTGGCGGGCCGGGCTTTTGGCTCCCATAGTTGGTGTGGGGCCAGCAGCGGTGATGTCCAGGACCGTGCGCTGTTGGGGACAGACCCCAGGCCCCTGCTCCACGGGCTTGTGCTTGCTCGTTGGTTCTAGAGTCACACGCAGCTCTGCTCAGGGCGACGCCTGGCAGTGCCCAGGGTGCAGCCTGGCGCTCCCCCACCCAGGCCCACCCCTGAAGGGAAGCTCAAGGAGGGCACCGGCCCGCGTGCCCAGCATTGCCACGTGCCACCACACTGACTCCCCGGACTCCGCACATGTGACCCCGCAACCGCAGGACAAGAAAGAGACGAGCAACATGTGTTCTCCGGTCGGCTTGGCGGAGGAGGCACCTTACAACAGTAATGAAGCTGGCGGGGCAGGCCGTGCGTCCACTGGTACACAGCACCCAGCCGGTCCCTCCCACCCCGGCACGTGACAATAAACGCTTTCGCAGGCCACAGCGAGAGCGCAGCGGGGAGGGCGCCTGCCTTGCACGGAGCCGACCCAGGTTCCATCCCCAGCACCCCAGAGGGTCCCCAAGCTGTCAGGACTCAGAGCCAGGAGGAAGCCCTGAGCACTGCCAGCTGTGACCTCTTAAGAGCAAAAACAAATAAACACAAAACAACCTTTGCTTAGGAAACCCTCCCCTGGGGAAGGCGCTCTTACTTTCACTGTGGAACTTGCCACTTTTCCCCCACCTCCAGGATGTCTGTTGATCTCCACTGATCAAGGTAAAAACCGTGTGTGGAAGAAAGCAGAATTTTCACTTATAATGAAATATGGGAGAAGCGATAAGGGGTCATGGAGCCGTGGTGAACTGTTGGCAAGGCCTGGTACCCCCAGAACCTGGAGAAGGATCCCAGCACCCCAGCTGAAAAAAAAAAAAAAGCAAAAGAAAAGACGCAGCCTGCTCTGGCTTCCTCCCGGCTCTGCACTCGGGACCACTCCGGGTGGGGGCCGGGGGTGATGGATTCCGGTTTGACGCCCTCCCCACAATAGCTCTGGCCGAAATAGTGATTCATTTTTTTTCTTTTCTTTCTTTTTTTTAATTAACCCACTGTGAGATACAGTCACAAAGTTGTTCGTGATACACTGTTCCAACACCTGTCCCTTCCGCAGTGTACAATTTCCCACCCCCAATGACTCCAGTTTCCCTGACACCCCCACCCCAATCCCGAGGTCTTTCTCTCTGTGTCTCTCTGTGTCTCTCTCTGTCTGTCTCTGTCTCTCTGTCTCTGTTTCCGTCTCTGTCTGTGTCTGTGTCTCTCTCTCTCTCTCTCTCTCTCTCTCTCTCTCTCTCTCTCTCTGTCTCTCTCTCTCTCTCTGTCCTTTTAGGCACTGAGGTTTGCAGTCCCATTGTTGACAGGGCATCATGCCTCCCCTCCGCCTCCTTCCAGCACCCAGCTTTTGTACAGGAAGAGCGAGGCGGGAGAGCTGACTTAGGTGGGGCTGGGAGTCACACTCGCCTCGCGTGCATGAAACCCAGGGTTCAGTCCCAGACACCGACAGCCGACAGCTACAAGGACAGGAAAACGCAGCGACCTTCTACTGGCAGGTGAGGAGTCCTGGAACAGGACGGGAGAGGCACTGGGACGCAGGGTGGGTGGGTTTGGCGCACGGTGGCCGGGTGGCCACGGAGTTTGGCCAGCCCTTTGCTGTTCCGGACTTGCTTCGACTGCATCGGGTGGGGCCGTGATTCCCACGCGGGAGCGTGTTCGCCCGCGCGTGGCTGGGGGCGCACCTTAGGGGCCTGTCAGCAGCGCCAACAGGGAAGATGATGTTCCCACAGCGTCCGCGGACATCCCAGCACCCGCTTCCTGCGCACGGCGGTTTGGGGGCTGGGGATTGGCAGGACTGACCCCCAGGGCCGCTCCACGGACCAGCTGAGTGGAGAGACCGCCGGGCGCCCTTCCCCTGCCCGCGTGAGGCCCTCGTGCCCTTTCGGGGGCGCACGGCCCCGCCCCGCGCGCAGGGCCCGGTAGGGGGGCGGCGGGCACATGACGCGTCCCGCCTGACCCGGCCCGGCCGTCCCGGCAGAGCAGCGCCTGTCCCCCAGCGCGGCCCATGGCTTCCCCGCGCCTGGGTACGGCCTGTTGCCCCGCGCGGGACGCCGCCACGCAGCTGGTGCTGAGCTGGCAGCCGCGGGCCTTCCACGCGCTGTGCCTGGGCAGCGGCGCGCTCCGCCTGGCGCTCGGCCTCCTGCAGCGGCGGCCCCCCGAGCGCCCCTCGGCGCGCGCCCCGGCCGCCCCCCGCATCCTGCGCGCCGCCTCCGCCTGCGACCTGCTCGGCTGCCTGGGTAAGGGCGCGCGGCCCGGCCTGGCCCCGGGGCAGAGCCCCTTCCCCGCACGGCCCAGGGCTAACTGCCCGAGCCCCCTGGGCAAAGGCGCTTGGGCAGAGCACGGCACTCCGAGGGACATAGGTGGGCGCGCGGTCACCGGGCTCCCGGGCCCTGCAGGCAAAACCTGCAAGCGCCCTTGCGGCCGTCTTCCAGGCCGGGCATTTGGTCCGTTTTGAAGGGCTGCTCCCAAGTGATGCTCAGAAAGTGTGTGTGTGTGTGTGTGTGTGTGTGTGTGTGTGTGTGTGTGTGTGTGTGTGTGTGTGTGTGTGTGTGTTTGGTCCGTTTTGAAGGGCTGCTCCCAAGTGATGCTCAGAAAGTGTGTGTGGTGGGGGGAGGGGGCCTGGGGGCACACGACCACCAACCACGCGTCAGTAGCACTTCTCAGTATAGGGGCCCCAGTATACCCTCAGGCCTGCTGTGCTGGGATACCCGGACCGCCCACCCAACCATAATGAAGCCATCCCTGTCCACATCCAGAGATGCTATTTGCCGGGAGCGGGGTCTGGGAGGCTGGCTGGGGCTGTTCGCTACAGGGACTCGACCCCACTTCCTGCTATACTATCTCCCCACCCAGATGTTTGTCTTCTCCTTCAAAGAACAAACAAAAGTTGTGTTTGTTATGGCAAGTTTTCTGGAGACATTTTACTTGTTGCTTTGGGGTTGCTCTGATGTTTGGTTGGCTGCTTTTGCTCTTGACCATGTTAGCGCCCGGGAGCAAAGCCAGGCAAAGCATGTCCTCCGCCTTTGGAACTCTCTCTACCCCTAAGGAAAATTTAGAAGGCAATTTATCAGCACCCAGAAAATTGCGTGGGAGGCCGGAGCAATAGCAGAGTGGGTAGGGCGCTGCCGGAGCATGTGCTTGGTCTGGCTTTGATCCCTGGCACCACGTGTCATACCCCGAACCCCACAAGAGTGAGCCCTGAGCACCGCTGGATGTGGCCCCAAAGACGAAAACAGAAAAGAGGGACAAAAGTGACACAACAGTGCGTAAGGTGCTTGCCGTGCACGTGGCCAGCGTGGGTTCGATCCCCAGCATCCGGTGTGCTGCCCGAGGCCGAAGGATGGGTCCCTGAGCGCAGAGCCGGGAGGAAGCTCGGAGTTCTGCTGGGTGTGAGCCAGAAACAAAGGAAGAAATAGTTCATGAGTGCCGAACAGCGTGTGCGTGCGTGTGAGTGTGTGTGTGCGTGTGTGTGTGCGTGTGTGTGCATGTGTGTGCGTGTCCCTGTGTTCCAACCCCACCCCATCCCCAATTTTGGGTTTTATACTCCAAGTAAATAAGCCACAACCCACCAGGCAAAACCTCCCTCCTTGCCGCGGCCCACAGGGAGGATTTGACATTTCCTGTCTGTTTGTCTCTTCCTGGCTGCCGCCGCCACTCTGCTGGCGCTCTGACCCCGAGGGGTGGTGCGCAGGGGCTGTGCCAGGCCCGCACCCGGATGTGCCGGGGAGGGAACCCAGGGCTGGGCACATGAATGCCACGCGCTCCACTGCTGGCACCACATCCACAGCGTGAGAGCCCTTTTCCTGCATGGAAATCTGAGCACATCCTGGCTCACGTGACTGCCACAGGACACCTGCACAGTGCTGGCTCACGCCGTGGCTTTCAGCCACTGGAAGTGGTGTCAGTCTGCAGGCGCCGGAGGGTTGAGGTGTTCTCTTGGTGCGTGCATGCGTGTGTGCATGCGTGTGTGTATGCGTGTGTGTGTGTGTGTGTGTGTGTGTGTGTGTGATGCATGGTGGTGGCTAGAATCCAGGGCCTCACACATGTAAGGCAAGTGCTCTAATGCTGAGCCCCGGGCCCCAGAGAATATTTTCAATAATTTTCCCACTGATTCCTCCGGAAGTGACAAAAGGTTGTGGAGCCCTTTCCCTCAGAGAGGCTGGCCTAAAGAGCAATTTCCTTTTCCTGTTTCCTCTTCCACATATCTCTGGTGACATTTGTGTCCCCCACTTCCTCCCCTGACATGCAAGGCCTGTCTGTGACTTTAAGATCTTCCTCTGACTCCTCCATCCTCATTTGCTGCGGAAACTTTCTTCAGCACTCAGGGGTCACTCCTGAAAGGACTCACGGGGCTATTGGGGTGCTGGAGGTTGAACCCGGGTCGGCCTCTGAAAAGGCCAGCCCCTCACTCCTGCCTCCCAGAATCACATCCTAATGCCAGAAAAACTAGCACATCGATTTTTTTTTTTTGCTTTTTTGGTCACACCCAGCGATGCACAGGGGTCAGTCCTGGCTCTGCACTCAGGAACCACCCCTGGTGGTGCTCAGGGGACCATATGGGATGCTGGGAATCTAACCCAAGTTGGCCATGTGCAAGGCAAACGCCCTACCCTGTGCTATCGCTGCAGCCCCCTAGCACATCAACTCTAGAAAATAGTTGTTTCAGGTAAAATCCAAGTGCCTGGAATGATTTTGCCAAAGTTGTAGTTATTTCCCTAGTCAGTCACAGCATCTCAGTCTCCCCTGCCCGTTCCTGCCTCCTCCCCCTCCCTCTTTCCCTGCCCCTCTCTCTTTCTCATTTCTCTGCCTCCCTGCTTCCACACATGGCATCCTTCTCTCCTACTTCCCTCTCTCCCTTCTCCGTCCCTATCTGTCTACTCATCCATCCACCTGCCTGTCATCCATCCACTCACCCATCCATCAGCCCATGTCTGCACCAACGTACCTACCCATCTATCCACCTACCAATGTATTCATCCACCCACTACCCATCCACTCACCCACCTGTCCATCCATGTGTCCATCCACTTATCCATCCATCCCTCCATTTGTCCACCCATCCATCCATGTGTCTACCCACCTACTACCCATGCGCTGTTCATCAATCCATTTGTGCATGTGCGCATCCACTGTTCATCCGTCCACCTTCCAATCCATGTATCCGTTCATCATCTGTCTGTACCATCCATTCACCTGTCTATCCATCCATCCACTTATCCATCTGCCATCTACTTTTCCACATCCACTTAAGTCACCCACCCTGTTGTCCATCCATGAATCCATCCATCAATCTACTTCAACCTCCACTTACCCATCCATCGATCCACTGCAACCATCCACTTGCCCATCCCTCCACCCCTCCATCCACTCCTGCATCCATCCACGCCCATCCATGTACTCATGTCTCTGTCCGTCCGTGCACCTGCTCACCCATTCCTCTCTGTCTGTCCGCCATTGCGCGTGTCACGGCCCATCTTGTGGGGATCCCGTCAGCCTTGAGTGCATGAGCAGACGGGCCCGCCTCCCTCCTTAGGCATCGCCATCCGCTCTGCGGTGTGGCTGGGCTTCCCGGACTTTGTGGCACAGGTGTCCGAGGGGAACAGCACAGAGCCCTGGGCCGCCGCCTTCTGCGTGGGGAGCGCGGTAAGTACCCGTGTCGCCTTCCTCCCCCCCGCGCGCCTCCAAGTCCCCCTGAACCAGCAACCAGCTTCTCGGCCCGGGTCCCCCAGTCCCCTCACTCCCGAGGGTGGAGAGCTGAGCGCGGCTGTACCCCGACCTCCCCCCAACTTTCCCCCTGCCACTCTCAGAGCCAGCTGGATTGGGGGGCGCCCTCCCGCACCAGCCCCTGCACCTTCCCTGCCGCCGCCACACTCTGAGCCCGATGAATCAGGGTGGGCGTGGGGGCAGAACATGACATAGAGAAACCGCTGGCTGTGTGCAAGTGAAATATGCATCGAGAGCTGTCACGCTGCTGGCCTGTGGCCAGGAATCACCAGCCTGCCCCTGGCCTGTGACACCACCCCGTGCTCTGGGCACCACGTCTGTGAGCCTGTCCCAGCGAGGCTCAGCCGTCACGCAGGGACCACCCCCCCACACACACACTCAGTGGCCAACAGCTGCCCCCAGCCCCATGTCCCCTGGCTGCCAAGGCTGGCGCGGGTGGTGTGGAGGGCAGGGCGGGCAGCGCGGTGGGTGCAGTTGCCCTGATGTGGCTGCAGGTGTGGGTGCAGCTGCTGTACAGCGCCGCGTTCTACTGGCTCTTCTGCTACGCGCTCGACGCCTACCTGGTGGTCCGCAGGTCCACGGGGCTCAGGTACTCCTCGGTTGGGCGGGCGGAGGGCCGGGCAGACAGCGAGCTGTCCCCCCGGCTTGTTCTGAAGCGTCCTCTCGAGGCAGCAACTTGGCACCAGCTGTTTCCCCTGAAGCCAGACCCCCTGCCCATTTAAAAGACGGCCCGGGCCGGGCTTCTGGAAGTGCCCCGCTGTGCCAGCTGTGTTCCTGTCCCCAGCGATCAGAGGGGCCCGAGAGCTGTGTCAGTGCGTAGGGTGTCTGCCTGGCACACGGCCCACTCGGGCTGGATCCCTGGGCCCCCGTGCAGCCCTCTGAGACCCACCAGAAGTGCCCCCTGAGCGCAGAGCCATGAGTGAGCCCAAGCACCGCCCAATGCGGCCCTAAAACAAAACAACCAAAATATCAAAATATGCAAGGGACCACGAAATTCCACTTAAGAACAATTTTTCAAATCCCAGATTGAATTCAGTATTTACTCGTTTCCCAGATTGAATTCAGAACTTACTCATTTCTCTGAAACACAAAACAATCATAATTTAAAAAGTAACAGTTGCTGTGCCAGAAAATGTCAGGCTGGCCTCTCTCCCTCTCTCTGTCTCTCTCCCCTCCCCTCCCCTTCCTCTCTCCTCTCTCCCCCTCTCTCTCCTCTCCCTCCCTCTCTCCCCCTCTCTCTTCTCTCTCTCTCCCTCTCTCCTCCTCCCTCACTTTCTTCTTCTTCTTCTTCTTCTTTTTTTTTTTTGCCTTTTGGGTTACACACCTGGCGATGCACAGGGGTTACTCCTGGCTCTGCACTCAGGAATTACTCCTGGTGGTGCTCAGGGGACCATATGGGATGCTGGGACTTGAACCCGGGTTGGCCGCGTGCAAGGCAAACGCCCTACCTGCTGTGTTATCATTCCAGCCCCCCTTTTTCCTTCCTTCCTTCCTTCCTTCCTTCCTTCCTTCCTTCCTTCCTTCCTTCCTTCCTTCCTTCCTTCCTTCCTTCCTTCCTTCCTTCCTTCCTTCCTTCCTTTCTCTTTCTTTTTCTTTCTTGTTTTTGTGCCATACCTGGCAATGCCCAGGGGTTACTCCTAGCTCTGCACTCATGAATTATTCCTGGCAGTGCTTGGGGGACCCTATGGGAGTCCCTCAAGGGGTGCGAGGGATGGAACCTGGGTCGGCCGTGTGCCAGGCAAGCGCCGTCCCCACTGTACTATCTCTCCAGCCCAGGGAGCTGTGGAGGTTCATATTTCACTCACCACACAGCTATCCACCCTCCAATTCCTGTATACACTCATCCACTTAAAAATTTTTTCCTTTGAAATATTGTTTTGCTTTCTTTGAAGCCCCTCTCAGGTGATGACCTGAGGCCACTCCTGGCTCTGTGGGCAGGAGGGACCATCGTGGTGCTGGGGACGGAGCTGGGCTTCCCCGTAACCCCTGGACCATCCCTCCACCCCAAACATTGCACTTTTTCACCTCAGCACTGATGGAATTTGTTTTTAGCTACTGTGAAAGCGTTTTTGCAAGTGTTTCTTTTGTTGAATCAAGCTATTATTTTATCAGTAGAGAAAAGTAAGAAAAGTATCCCATGACGGTGAGGTGCTTAAGAGCGGAAAGTGCTGCAGATAGCAGACATCTCCCTTGAAGGAGAAACCACGCTTAAATGCTTTGTTTTACAAAGGATTTGATAGCAAACATTTATGAGCACACATAGAAGCTAGGAGGAATAGATATTACTGTGGGTGACAGAGAGAGTAACCGGGGAACATGTGGTCAATCTCCATTGCAGCCTGCCATATGTGGCCCCCAAACTTAAACAAAAAAGCTAAAAACATCTGAAAACTTGGGGACATGTGGCAGCAGAGGTCTGGGTTTTGTGGGTGTCGTGTTGAATTTGGGAGCTCTGTAGGGATCATGGGCGGAGGCGTAGCAGACGGAAACTCCTAGCAGCCGGAGAAATGTGGAGACAGTGCTGCAGGTTCCTGTGTACGTGCGTGCCTTGCACGCTGCTTCTATCCCTGACATGGTAGAGGATCCCCAAGTGCCACTAGGAGCCGATGACGAGCAGGGGGACCCTCCGAGCTCTGCCCCATGCGGCCCCGAGTGCAGGGGAACAGGGAACAGAAGTGGACGACAGGCGCTCAGCTCACTGCCCCGCTGCCCGGGCACTGCCCTCCCGTGCCCTCAGCGCCCCCTGCTTCCCCCAGCACCATCCTCATCTACCACATCATGGCCTGGGGCCTGGCCGTCCTGCTGTGCGTGGAGGGCGGGCTCATGCTCTACTCCCCCTCTGTGTCCAGGTAAGCCGGGACCCCCAAACCCCACTGGGCTGGGCTCCCCTCAGAGGCTGTGCTCACAGATCCCAGAACGGCCTACCCTGGACTCTGTTACTCTGACCTGGCTTCCCCACGAGGGTAATGAGCCCGGGGGAGAGCATGCCCCTAAGCTGTGCCCACAGGGGAGTGTGCAGACTCCAGATGTGCCCAGGTGAGTGTGCACCTATAAGTGTGCCCAGGTGCGAGTGTGCCCCCGCAGGTGTGCCCAGATGAGTGTGTCCCTGTGGTGTGTCCAGGTGAGTGTGCCCCCGCAGGTGTGCCCAGGTGAGTGTGTCCCTGTGGTGTGTCCAGGTGAGTGTGTCCCTGTGGTGTGTCCAGGTGAGTGTGTCCCCGCAGGTGTGCCCAGGTGAGTGTGTCCCTGTGGTGTGTCCAGGTGAGTGTGCCCCTGTAGTGTGCCCAGGTGAGTGTGCCCCCGCAGGTGTGCCCAGGTGAGTGTGTCCCTGTGTGTGTCCAGGTGAGTGTGCCTGTAGTGTGTCCAGGTGAGTGTGCCCTGTGTGTGTCCAGGTGAGTGTGCCCGTGTGTGTCCAGGTGAGTGTGCCTGTAGTGTGTCCAGGTGAGTGTGCCCTGTGTGTGTCCAGGTGAGTGTGCCCCTGTGTGTGTCCAGGTGAGTGTGCCCTGTAGTGTGTCCAGGTGAGTGTGCCCTGTAGTGTGCCCAGGTGAGTGTGCCCCTGTGTGTGTCCAGGTGAGTGTGCCCTGTAGTGTATCGAGGTGAGTGTGCCCTGTGTGTGTCCAGGTGAGTGTGCCCTGTAGTGTGTCGAGGTGAGTGTGCCCTGTGTGTGCTCAGGTGAGTGTGCCCCTGTGTGTGTCCAGGTGAGTGTGCCCTGTAGTGTGTCGAGGTGAGTGTGCCCTGTAGTGTGTCGAGGTGAGTGTGCCCTGTAGTGTGCCCAGGTGAGTGTGCCCTGTAGTTTGTCGAGGTGAGTGTGCCCTGTGTGTGCCCAGGTGAGTGTGCCCCTGTGTGTGTCCAGGTGAGTGTGCCCTGTAGTGTGTCCAGGTGAGTGTGCCCTGTAGTGTGTCCAGATGAGTGTGCCCCTGTGTGTGTCCAGGTGAGTGTGCCCTGTGTGTGTCCAGGTGAGTGTGCCCTGTGTGTGTCCAGGTGAGTGTGCCCCTGTGTGTGTCCAGGTGAGTGTGCCTGTAGTGTGTCCAGGTGAGTGTGCCCCTGTGTGTGTCCAGGTGAATGTGCCCTGTGTGTGTCCAGGTGAGTGTGCCCCTGTGTGTATCCAGGTGAGTGTGCCCTGTAGTGTGTCCAGGTGAGTGTGCCCTGTGTGTGCCCAGGTGAGTGTGCCCTGTGTGTGCCCAGGTGAGTGTGCCCTGTAGTGTGCCCGGGTGAGTGTGCCCTGTAGTGTGTCCGGATGAGTGTGCCCTGTAGTGTGTCCAGGTGAGTGCGCTGCAGGTGTGCCCCTCCATGTGTGCGCAGGTGTGAGCGGGGCCTGGAGCAGGCCATCCCGCACTACGTGAGCACGTACTTGCCGCTGCTGCTGGTGCTGCTGGCCAACCCCATCCTCTTCAGGAAGACCGTGGCTGCTGGTAAGGGGCAGCGAGACCCCAGGCACCCCTTCCCGGGCTCACGTTCCCCGGTGCTTCTGGAACCCTCTCGGGAGCAGACTGCAGAGAGGGAGGGTGCGGGGCCACAGGAAGGCCAGCCCCCTCTCCCTGCCAGGGCCGCAGGATTCTCCCTGCTCCGGAAGGAGCCGGAAAGGGGACAGGTAGGGGGTGGGCTGGGAGCGTGCACTGAACACAGCTATGCCCTCCGAGATGCTGTCTTGCAGGGGTCCCGGGGTGGGGGGTGCTCAGGAAACAGGACATGGAGCACAGGAAATGAGGACGTGTCCCTGAGGATGGGCTGCCTGCGAGACCCTCGCTGGGGCCCAGTGTCCCAGCCCCGCCTCGTCCTCAAGGAAGCCTGGCCTGGAGCAAGCCACCAGGCAGCAGGTGCTGGCCGAGAGGGAGCCGCCCCGTGTCCTGCCCGTTGGCGTGCACCGTGCCTGGAGACAGCGTGTGGGCCGGAGTGGCTGCTGACCGCTCAGCCCACTGGACCAGTCCAACAGGAAGTGGCTTTCGTCTCCGTCTTTTCATGCTTACATTCAAATCCACCTCCGGGGCAGGAGAGATAGTGCGGCAGGGACGGCGGCGCTGGCCTGGCACGCCACCAACCTGGGTTCAGTCCTTGGCACTGCCCATGTGGCGCGCCAGCAGTGATCCCTGAGCGCAGAGCCAGGACTGAGCCCCGAGCATCGCGACGTGAGCCCAAGTTCAACATGATTTCGTCGCGATAGCAAGCAGAGGAATAGCGCGGCTTCCGCTGCCAATCCCCTGCCAAGTGTGTAGTCGTAGTGCTTGTAGAGTAGTTGTGTCAGATGTTGCTGGGGGGTTGGACAGAGGGCACAGAGTGCCACTCCCAGTCCTGGTTCTATTCGCCAAACTTCTGTGCTTCTGAAGTCGGTCCAGGACACCGCACACACGGAAGCCTGAACACAGTCGCAGCCGAGCGACTCACACACTCCCCGCAAAAACAGTGATAAAATGATTCCAGAGCTGAGGTGGTGGGCTGTATTCCCCACCCCACCCCGGCTCCGTGACAGCCCCGGTGGCTAGTGGGCTGGAAAGGGTGGGCAGGGCCTACACGCCCCACGGGCCCTTGGGGATCCCCTTCCCAGTTTCTAGGGAACTGTCCAGGGCACTGCTCAGAGCACGTCCCCTCTGCTCCTCCACGCAGTGACATCCCTGCTCAAAGGAAGACAAGGCGTCTACACAGACACCGAGAGACAGATGGGCTCCATGATCAAGACCCGATTTGTCAAAATCATGCTGGTTCTAATTACCTGGTAACTTTAATTGTCCTTGCCTTCGGGGCACGGACTATGCGGGTCTTCCTTTATTCAGCAGGACTGGCGAACAGCCTCCAAGAGGGGGGTAGAGAGCGGCCCTGGGTTCGCAGAGACAAGGATCAGCCCGCGCTCATTCTAGGTGTTCAGGAAGCCCCCGCGTGTGTGTGGGCTGGAGCATGCGAATACATAGTCCAGTGGGCGTTGGCAACGTCTGGGGCACGCCCGCACATGCACAGGGACGGGCAGAGAACCCTGGCCACCGTCGAAAGATGTGTATGTCAGCGTGTCGTGAAGAACACGGAGGCTCGTGGACGGGAAGGGTCCGCCCTGGCCACTGCTGTCCAGCAGGGCTCTGGGCTCCCCCTCAGTGCAGGACTAACATTCTACCTGGGCCCAGTCAGAGTCTAGAGAGAGGAACGGGGCAGCTGCTCCCCCGGGCAGGGGCTCACCCCGTCTAAATGACACGCCTCGGTCGAGTCCGTTTGGATGCTTCCTGACCCTGGAGAATCCTGCCTTTCCGGCGGGCAGTGGCAGGGAGCTGTGGCAGGGAGACACTCTGTCCACCGCCAAGCTTGGCTCCGTCCCTCGGGGGTCTCCAGGCTTTGGACCCTGGACGTCAGGTGCAGGTTTTCCTTCCCCACCTGGCCCCCCACCCCAGTGCAGACCAGGTTCTGTGAGACGGAAGCTGCCCAGCATCCGGGCGCTGCCCTGGAGAGGAAGAAAGAGCGAGAGAGTCTGGTGTGGCGCCCGCGCACGCACTTCCGCCTCAGGCTGCAGAACTGACGGAGACCCGGACCCGAGAGGGGAGCCCGGGAGGGCCAGAGCCTGCCTGGACCGCGATCCCGGGGAGGCGATGGGTCTGGGCGGCTCCTGGGGAAGAGCCAGGCAGTCTGTCAACCTCCCCCTGCCAATGCGCCGCGCTCACGGGTTCGAACGGGTCCAAACGGGTCCCCCCAAATAACTAAGCCTTGGTTCGGGGCTGCATCTCTCCGCCAGCTGGCTGCCCAACGTCATCAACGAGAGCCTGTTATTCTATCTGGAAATGCAACCGGACATCAGCCGGGCCTCTCTGAGGCAGGCCAGGAACGCGGCGAAGACCACCTGGTTCATTCTGGTACGTTTCTCTGGGCTCGGGGCCTTTGCGTCGCGTCTTTGTCTTGTGGGGTTTTGGGCGGGGCCCGGTGACACTCAGGGGCTGCTGCTGGCTCTGGGCTTCAGGTCTGTCCTGCCATGCGGGGGTCAAAGCCAAAGCTCCCATATGGACAGCCTGCCCCAGCCCATGAGCCAGTGCGCCAGCCCTGGAATTTTCCTTCTTGGAGAGAAGCAGGGGGGAAACGTAATAAGCAACAACAGAGAGATCCACAGTTGGCCTGTGCCCAGCCAGCACGCAAGGCGGGTCCACCGGGTTCGGCCTTGGGGGCCTGCAAGCGCTGCCAAGCGTAGCCTGGCTTACCTCAGCACAGGGAGTGCACGAACCGAACCCTCGCCCGCTCCTCAAGCTTTTTTTTCTCTTTTTGGCCTTTTGGGTCACACCCAGCGATGCTCAGGGGTGGCTCCTGGCTCTGCACTCAGGAATCACTCCTGGAGGTGCTCGGGGCACCATATGGGATGACCATATGGGATGCTGGAGATCGAACCGGGTCAGCTGCGTGCAAGACAAATGCCGTCCCTTCCTGACTATTGCTCTGGCCCTATCCTTGTCAAGCTTCCCCGGGGTCCCCTGATAACTGTTTGGGAACCCTAATCCCCAGCCCACCCCCACCCCCAGTCAGGAAGGCGGAGTTTGGCTCCCGCCAGGGCCGTGGGTGAGTGCAGACAGCCGCAGCACGCAAGGCTGGCCGCCGGCCAAAGCCCTTCAGACAGACTCAGCGTGTCTGGGCACTGCACCTGCACAGCCATTTCCAGCACCGGCAAGGCCGCAGGGGGAGATGTGCTATAACGTTATCCAGCCACGCAGGCCGCCCTGCCACGGGGAGAGCACTTGCCGTGTCCCATCCCCAGCACCCTGGTTGGTCCCCACCAGGAGTAAGCCTGAGCACCGTGAGGTGGAGCCCAAAGCAAGACCAAAGGGGAAAAAAGCATTATTCATAAGTGGAATGATTTGGAGACAACCTAAATAGCACTGGAGCACTGTCGTCCCGTTGTCCACCGATTTGCTCGAGCGGGCACCAGTCACGTCTCCATGGTGAGACTTGTTGTGACTGTGTTTGGCATATCGAATACGCCACGGGGAGCTTGCCAGGCTCTGCCGTGCGGGCGGGATACTCTCGGTAGCTTGCTGGGCTCTCCGAGTGAGACAGACAAATCGAACCCAGGTCAGCCGCATGCAAGGCAAACGCCCTACCTGCTGTGCTATCGCTTTAGTCCAGTTTAAACATATATATATATATATATATATATATATAATTGGGGTTGTCTCCATATATACTTTTGTATATGTATAAGTGGAGGGGAGTTATTAGATAAATTTATATTTTTCATCCTGGTGGACTGTCCTGCAGAGATGTAAAATGCCAACTCAGGGGTCGGAATGATAGTACAGGGTATGTCAGGCTGGCTTCTCACCGGCCAACCCAGGCGCCACCCCTGGCACCCCATATGGTCCCTAGGCCCTCCAGGAGGGAGCCCCGAGTGTAGCCAGGTGTGACCCCAACAAACAAAAGTGGCAGTGGTGGGGGCTGAAGCGTAGGGCATCGCTGTGCGTGCAGGGGGCCCAGGACACAGCCAGTTCCCCAGCATTGCGGGGAGCAGCCCCGGAGCAGAGCCGGAAGGAGCCCCCAAACACCCTGAGGTGCATCCCCCCAAATGAAAAAAGAAACAAGCCCCCACCAGCACTGCATGGAAAAACACGTACTGTGTAAGTCCACATGACACGCGCGGAAAGACTGCTTCATTACACGGACTCATCCTAAACTGTCTCCCCCACACCCCAAGCTCTCAGCCGAGCTGCTGGGGAGAGGGGCCCCGCCTCCTCAGCGCTGCTCTTCCCCTCCCGAGGGCGCCCAAACTTTTACCTTTTGATATTTTGGGCCACAGCCAGCGATGCTCAGGGCTTACCCGTCACTCTGCACTCAGGAGTGCCTCCCGCCGGTGCCTGGGGACTCTGGGATGCTGCGGACAGGACCCGAGGCAGCCGCCTGCTCGGCAAACACCCTCCGCACTGGACTAGATGGTGGCCCCTAGATGTGTTTGCATGTGGGGCCGGCCTGCTGGGCTCCGTTTCTGCCGCCTGCACTCATGTCTCTATCCTCTGCAGGGCATCCTGAACCCGGCCCAGGGCTTCCTCTTGTCCCTGGCCTTCCATGGCTGGACGGGCTGCGGCACGCCTGGGCGCTCCGCACCGAAGGAGATCCCGTGGGAGTCGCTGACGTCCGCCCCCGAGCCCACTCACCCGTCTCCCGAGGGCTCCCGCGGGCTCCACGACGGGCTCCCTTCCCAGAAGGCGGGAGCGGGCCACACGTCGGATGAAGCCCTGAGCCTGCTGTCCGAAGGTGAGGCCTGGGCCTTGCCCACCTGCCTCTGCCCCTCAGAGGTGCAGGCCGTGCGGGTGAAAGGCCGCCTGGGTCCACACCGTCTGGGCGCCCGCGCAGGTCAGCAGAGCCGAGGGCCGGGGGTGGATGGACCCAGAGGGTAGCGGCCACACCCAGCAAGGCCAGGGGCACAGGAGGGAAGACTGGCCAGAGCCCTGCCAGGTGCCCTCCTGCCGGGAGAGATAGGACAGCGGGGAGGGCGCTTGCCTTGCACGCAGCCAGCACGAGTTGGGTCCCCGGCATCCCTCAGGGTCCCCCGAGCACTGCCAGGAGTGGCTCCTGAGTGCCACCAGATGTGACCCCCGCCCTATACATTTACCAAGGAAAAAAAACCCCATTCAGTCTCCTTAAAGGCTCCGGTCAGGCCCTAGAGGGGAGCGCGAGAAAGGGGCGTGTCCACAGGGCACACGGTTCTCAGGGACAACCTGTGTTGCTTCCGAAAGTTCCGTGTCGGCCGAAGCCGCCTTCCATTCCCGAGTGCCAATATTCCTCAGCGATCGCCGTAACAACACCCCCACCGTGACCGTGTGCACTCACAGGATTCCCGCAGCAACCACAAATTTGCAGCAGAGTGTGTGAATGATAACGCGTCTGCTGGGGCGAGCCTGAACACCTCAGCGCTGGCCACGTTTGCCGCTTCCCCGGCCACACCCACACCTCCCAGAGCGCTGACCTGCTCCCAGGGGGCCTGCAAGGGGGGTAGCGCAGAGGCCTGGAGGGGAGGGCACGTGCCTCGCACACGGCCAACCCAGGTTTGATCCCCGGCACCCCATAGGGTTCCCCAAGCACCGCAAGGAATCAGCCCTGAGCACTGCAGGGTGTGGTGCCCCCCGACCCCCCACTTCCATATAGAATGTGGCCCAGGGGCCTGAGTGATAGCACTTGCCTTGAACACAAACACACCTGCCCCAGGATCAGTCCCTGACACCATAGATGGTCCTCCAAGCCTGGCCAGGGGTGATCCCTGAGCAGAGAGGGAGGGAATGGGTGGGGGAGAGGGAGAAGGAGAGAGGGAGGGAGGGAGGGAGACAGAGACAGACAGAGGAGGGAGAGAGAGACAGAGAGGGAGGGTGGGAGGGAGAGAGACAGCAGGCAGAGAGCAGACGCCAGCACCTGGGCTGCAGCACGAGCTCTGCATCTGTGAAGCTCAGATTGATCCTCGGCACATAGGACTAAGCCAGCAGTAGGAACTGGGGAGCACTGCTGGGTGAGCCTCAGGGAGAAGACTGTTCCAAGGGCCAGGAGGCAGCCCAAAGGGATGAGCGTGCGTTCTGAACGGGAGAGCTATGGCTCAAACTCTGGAACCTCCCGGTCCCCGCACTAAGCACGACCCGGAAGCACGGAGAGTGGCTCCAAAGCAACTAAAAAAAATAATGAGAGGCTGGAGTGATAGCACAGCGGGGAGGGCATTTGCCTTGCACACAGCCAACCCGGGTTCGATTCCCAGCATCTCCTAGGGTCCCCTAAGCAGCGCCAGGAGTCATTCCTAGTGCAGAGCCAGGAGTAACCCCTGAGTAGAAGCCTCCCCCCGCCCAAAAAAAAGTGAAGGGACGCTGGCCTGGGCCGGCGCTGTTAGGTAGCCAGACGTCACGGCAGCCGCGCTCATCACAGGCTCAGTGGCCACAGATCCACACAGGGACAGGTTTCCTGTGGAACATCGTCTTCAGAGGCGGCTGGAGCATTAGCGTAGACCCACGCTTTGCTTTCCTCATTTAGCTCTTGGTTTGTGGTCCTCACGCAGGGGTGCTCGGGCATCAGTCCCGGGTTGGCTGCCCGCCCTGCCCGCTGCCCTGTTGCTCCGGCCCCGGGATGGGAGGAGGTGTGGCTCACGGCGAGTGGGCGCGCGTCCCCGAGCTGGAGGGACAGCATGTGTGTGACAGGTACTGACAGCCTCCAGTTTTCCTTCGGGGATGGGGAGCTAGTGAGCGAGGGTGCTGGCCCCGGTTCGGGCGCGTGCAACAGGGGTGCCGTGCAGACAGAGCAGAACAGCAGGAGGACCCAGACAGGGACAGGGAGGGTGGAGGGGACGGGAGCGGGAGCGGGCAGCTGGGGACCAGATGAAGAGGGCTTCATCCCAGCGCTCAGGAAGTCTGCCCGCCCCGGGGACCAGAGAGTTTGCTTTGCTCTGCAGTGCCCAGGCGACCCCCAGCCCAGTGCTCCAACAGGCGATCAATGCCCTGACCCCCCCCCTTTCTTGTTGTTTGTTTGAAGTTAGGGTTTTTAAGCTAGAGAGACAGGCTCAGATCTGCTGGGGGCGGCGCCCCAGGCCTGGGTGTGGGAGGGGCCTCCGGGCCTCTTGGTGGTGACAGTTTACAGAGTTTACGCTGTGAGTGACAGTTTCCTCCAAAACAGCTTTGTAAAGAATGGGAATTTCCCTGCGGGCGAAAAGTCTAGGAAAATGGTTGGGGCGGGGCGGGGGGGGGGGCTTCTTTTTTTCTTTAAACAGACAAAAACTTGGTCGCTTCCATCCTAAGGCCACCGGAATGCTTCACCGAGCCTGACATTTCCTCTTTCCTGGAGTTTGAAGGAACTGAGGCGGCACCAGTGCCTTTGTACTCGGCAGGAATGTTCTTTTGTGTGTGTGTGTGTGTGTGTGTGTGTGTGTGTGTGTGGAGGGGGGGGTGCTCTGTGCCCCACCCGGTAGTACTTAGGACTTACTCCAGACCCTGTGTTCAGGGATTACTCCTGGCAGGGCTCAGGGGACCATTTGGGATGCCGAGACTGAATGTGGGTCAGCTGAGAGCAAGGAGCACCTCAGCAGGGAGCTTCTGGATCCAGCAAGGCCTGTTCCCCTGCTCTTTTTTTTTCTTTTTGCTTTTTGGGTCACACCCGGCGATGCACAGGGGTCACTCCTGGCTCTGCACTCAGGAATTACTCCTGGCCGTGCTCAGGGGACCATATGGGATGCTGGGAATTGAACCCGGGTCGGCTGCTTGCAAGGCAAACGCCCTCCCCGCTGTGCTATCGCTCCAGCCCCTGTTCCCCTGCTTTTAACTCTCCCTTTCCCTGCGTCCATCAACAAGTCTTTCAATTTCTTCCCCTCCTTTTTTCCCTTTTTTCTTTGGAGGGAGGGGGGGCCCGCCTGGCAGTGCTCAGATTTTACTTCCGGCTCTGTGCTCAGAGATCCCTCCTGGCAGTGGGCTTGGGGGAACCATATGGGGTGCTGGGGATTGAACCCGGGTTGGCTACATACAAGGCAAACCCCCTGTACTATTGCTCCAGCTCTATGATCCTAACAACGTTACTGCTGGTACAAGAAGAATGTTGGGGACCACATCTGACTCCTCTGGGTAGAAAACTGTAGAGCAAGCATAGGTTCGACTTCACTGCAACTGTGTCCAGAAACACTCTCGATGCAGCCGTTTCTTTAGGGATCTGCACTCGCTCTGCACGCCCGAGGCCCTGGAGCTGATCCCTAGCACTGGTGGGTGGGGAAGTTCCCGTTTGCTGCCTGGAGTCCTTCCTGCTAAGCGAATCTAGCATGCCCGCTCGACAAGATACATCTTCCTTTGCTTGCTCATCCTTTCTTGTTCCACCGAAACTCAGGTCGGGGTGCTGGGATGATAAGGCAGCAGGTAGGGCACTTGCCTTGCAGGTGGGGAACTCCAGCTCGATCCTCAGCACCCCCTATGGTCTCCCGAGCCCATCAGGAGTGATTCCTGAGTGCAGAGTCAGGAGGAGGACCCGAGCATTGCTCGGTGGCCCCCAAACCAACCAAGAAACAAGAAAACCCGAAACTCAGCCCCTCAGCCCGGGGCACCCCTGGGCGTTGCTGCTCCGTGAGACTTGCTGTGTTTGCGCGTGGATCCTAGGAGCGGGGAGTGCTGGTGCCTGAGGCCGCATGTTAGGGTACCCGGACTGCCAGCAGGCTCTGGCCCTGCAGAGCCAGCGCTACGCCAGGCTGCTCTCAGAATGTTTCCAGAAGGCCTCCAGAAAGGGACAGAGGAAAGGGGGCCCTGGCTCCCTGGCGGGAGGGGCGTGGCTCTGGAGGAAGCTGGCCTTTGTAGGACATGGGGCGTGGCCAGGGCAGAGTGTGGGGCGGGGCTCTGGATAGGAGGAAGGGGAGGTTGGCCACTGTGGGGCTGCGGGTGTGGCTTTGTCGACAGGGGCGTGGCCAGAGCGAGCTCAGGGAAGGGTCCCTGAGCGAAAAGGGGCGTCCGCCAAGGGTGGGGCGAGGGCCTTGGGCTTGTGAGAGGTGAAGGGAGGCAGGCCTAGGAGTGTGGGTGAGCTGGTCACAGGGCCTCTGTTCCGTGCCTGCAGACTACGGAGCAGAGGCCAGCCCCCCGCCCCCCCCCCTCCCGCATCGCTGGCAGGTAGAACAAACGCCCACCACGCTGGTTTGTAAGGTGGCCTACCGGTCGCATCCCCGGCAAACAGAACAAATGCCCACAGTTCTGCTTGGTGTCTCTGTGTGTGCTGGCGCGTCTCAGTGTTGGGGTATGTCTTGGTATGTTGGCGTGTCTCCATGTTTGTTGGTGTCCCGGTGTGTTGGTATGTGTGGCTTGGTGTTTGTTGGTGTCTCCGTGTGTATCTCAGTGTGTGTGGGTGTGTTGGGGGGTGTGCCTCAGTCTGTGTCTCAGTGTATTTCGGTGAGTGTTGGGTTGTGTGTCTGTTATCCAGGATCAGTCCCTGGCATCTGACGCCCATGGAGCTCTGTGCACCCCTCCCTCTACCCCTTCCCGCAAGCTTCCTGTGCCCTGTACTGTTCCGTTCCACAGCTCCAGTTCCCGCCATGTCCCCCAAGTGTCGGGTCATCTCTGACCACTTTCCCAGCCTCTGTCTCTGCATTTCTGCTCCCTTCCCTGCCCCTAGGGCAGTGTTCTCTGTCCCAGGCTGTCGCTTAGGTCATTCCTGTTTTTACCACCACCCCCCCTCGTTCCCAGACTTCTGGCTTCTGCCCACCGTTTCCCACATCCCCGGGGGCCTTGCCCTGTGCAGCTGGCTGGGGGCCAGGGCTCACCAGTGGCCGTGAGGGCCTTGTGGCTGCAGACGTGAGGGCCTTGTGGCTGCAGACGCAGTAGTGGCTCAGGCGCTCGCCTTGCATGCAGCTGAGCCCGGCTCCATCCCCGGCACCATAGAGAAGCCTCAGCCCCAGCAGGAGCCATCCCTGAGCGCTGCCGGATGTTCCTTTAAAGGGTGTCACTATAGGGCCAGAAAGATGGCTCCATGGGTAGAGTACAAGGTGGAAATTTGAACCCCAGCACCAATGGGTGCCCCAAGCACTACAAAAGTAACTGCTTTTCTAAAGGGTGTCACTATGGGGTGGAAGAGATGGCCCCCTGGGTGCAGCACAAGCTTTGCAATGCAGGAGACGGGGACCAGCAGCGAGCACTGCTGGCTGTGACCCCAAAACAACATCAAATAAAACCCCAACATCCAGAAAAGGAGTCATTAAGCAGCAGCTTGGGGCCAGAACGGTGATACAGTGGGGAAGGCACACGCCTTGCGCATGCAGACCTGGGTCTGATTCCCGCCACCCCCTGTCCCCTGAGCACTGCTGGGTGTGACCCCAAAGCCCAATAACTGAAGCAGCACCTCGGCCCTCGGGCAACATGCACTCACGGCATGTTTCAGGTTGGAGGCGGCGCACGTCCACACAGCGCGTCCTCCCCGAGTCTGGGAGGGACCCAGGCTTGCTGGAAGGGGGCGCACCTCAGCAGGGGGGGATGTCTGAGAATGCAGCTGGGGCACACATGCACCCTGGAGCCCCAGCGCCGAGCAAAGCAGCAGGCACAGCTCCCTGGGAAGTGCATGAGTGCAACCCAAGGTGCGAGGTCGCCCCCACAAGCCTCTGGTGCATGTGACTGCACCCCGAGGTGTGAGGTCGCCCCCACAGGCCTCCATGACCAGAATCTTGCCTGTTTGGCGGAAAGGCTGAGAAGTGACACGAAGTTCCCACGCACCCGGCCTGTCCTTGGGAGCACGGGTGACCCTGCAGGAACCCGTTTCCTGTGCCCATGTCTCCTGCCAGCCCCTCCTGCAGGAATGTGGCTCCAGTGTGGCCCTGCCCACTTAGGCACTGCGTCCTCTACAGTGCTCAGGCCAGCTTCCTGGCTCGGCACTCAGTGGCTTCTGGGGAGCTGCGATGCGGTCGAGCTGTGTGCAAGGCAAGTGCTCTCGGGTTCAATGTGCTGCTCCAGCCGTGGCAATGCTCTTCCTTGCTACCCACACGGAAGGTCCCACATGATGAGGGCGCCTTTCCCGCGCAGTCCCATGTGATTAGGACACAGTCCCTGTGTGGTGCCACATGGTCAGGGCCTTTCCTGGGCGGTCCCGCATGACAGGCCACCTTCAGTGCACCCACCATTCAACTCTCCTGCCCAGAGCAGGCATGTGATGCCACGCCACATAGCGGCTTGCAGGAAGGGATGCGTGGCCAGCAGGTGTGCAGACAGGACACGAGTGGCTGTGGCATGGCCACATCAGAGCCTAGTCACTGAGCACCTGCCCCACCCACTGGACAGGCTACCTGCGTGTCCCCCTGCAGAGAGCAGGCCCTTCTGGGCGACCTGTGGGCAAGAGAAACAGACGACAGCTACCCCGAGGCTCGGCTGGCTGTGGGAAGCAGGTGTGGGCCCCTGGGATGCGCCCACAGGGTGCCACGAGCCTTCCAGTCCCGGGAATGACGTCCACTGTGAGATGTGGGTGCTTGTTTGTCCTCATCACTTGTGTGTGTGTGTGTGTGCACGTGCGCATGTGCCCCTCTGGGATGCATCTTGCTGTTGCAAGACCTCGTGGCCTGTCTTCATCATTCCTTTCCAGTGGCGTCCAGTGGTGTGGCGCCAGCCGGGGGCGCTGACGAAGCAGCCTCGGGGCCAGGCGCCGACCTCCACCTCCCCATCTCTCTCTCTTCCTGCCCAGGCTCCGATGCCAGCACCATTGAAATCCACGTCAGCAGCAGCGGGGCTGTCCACGGCAAGAGCTCGGTGCCCGCAGTCCACGGAGACGTGTGAAGGAGGCGTTGGGGGACGGGCGCGCAGCTGCTCTGGGCCCTGCCCGCCTCCTCGTCCGGCCCGCGGGGATGCGCACCCCGAGCCCTCCCTTCCCCACTCCTTCCCCAACTTCGGTCCTTGCAAAAGCCGAGCAATAAAGGGGCCGGGACTGTGCTCCCCGCCTCAGCAGAGCTCCCGGAGCCCGGTTCCTGCTCCCCGGCGCGCCTCGCTGCCGTCTCTCTCCGCACTGAAGCTGCGGGTTCAGAAAACAGTTTGTCGTGGCTGGCGTGGTGGTAGGGTGGGTAAGAGAGTGCTTGACCTGTCCGGACCTGACTTGGGGGACCCCCAAAGTAAGAACGAGAAGTGTTTTCCGGGCCTGGAGCAACAGCACAGTATTCACTCTGCGTGCGACTGAGCCAGGTGCAGCCCCCAGCACCCTGGGTGTCGCCCTGAGCCCGCTACAAGTTGTCCCTGAGCACAGAGCCAGGAGTAAGCCCTGAACACCGCCAGGTGTGACCCCCAAACAAACAACAGGAAAGGGGGCAGACGGGGCGGGCGCTCGGAGCTGCTCTGGGCTTGATCTCTTGCCCGAGGTCCGCAGGAGATCTCTGAGCGAAGGGCAAGGACAACAAAAGCCAAACACCGAAAAATCCCCAAAGAGAAGGGCGGGCGGGAAGGACAATGGATGCGTCTGCAGAGGCTCTGTCCAGCCACCCCCTCCCCGGAGGCCTGCGCCAGCCCAGCTGCCTCCCCCTGACTCCCCCCTGCCCCCGCCACCCAGACATCCAGGTCGGCTGGAGCCAGGCCGACTTGGCTGAGGCCACGGGCCGGGGCCCCTGGGCAGTCAGGAGCCGGGCCAGGCGGAGGCCCAGCTCCCACGGCTTGCCCTGTCCGGGCGCCGCGGTCCCCATCTCCATCTCGGTCTCCAGCCACTTGGGCTGCAGCCGAGCGTCCGGAGGCCAGACATGCCTCCCAGCCGACCACCGGCCCCTCCTCAACCTTTCTCTGGGGCTCAGTATGAAATGCAGGAGGCTGACAGGTAGGAAGCGCGACCCACGATGTCCACCTCCAATATGGGGGCACACGGGCAGCCCGCAGTCGTCACGGAGGGGGTGGACGGAGCGCCTGTCTTGTACGGCGCCTACCCGGGCAGCATCGGGGCCACGCGCACGCCATGTGCACGAGAGCATGAGGAGGACGAAGGGCGGCCGGCAGCCAGTGGCGAGTGCACAGCTAGTGACGTCGATGGCCGTGTTGGTGGCGACAATGGTGAATGCTAGTGGGTGGCTGCAGTTCGGGCCCTGCTTAGTGCTCACCCCTCAAAGGCCTGTCCAGGACGGTCCTGCTCCAGGGCACCAACTAGGCGGTGAGGCCGGGGACAGGCGCTGTGCCGCTTCTCAGCACCAGCCTGCAGGCTGGTGCCACACACAGGGGCCGCGCAGGCTCAGCCAGCAGCCGCGCCACACGCTCCTGTGTGGGCCAGCCTGAGTGGCCGTAAGTGCAGCGGACAGGGCGTGTCCACCAGCTGCGAGCCTGTGCAGGGAGAGGGGCATCCACCCTCTGCCCCCCTCTTTCCTCCACGAAAGGCAACACAGCCACGGCCGGGCTGGGGTCACAGACACACACAGCCCATGCCCACGCTGGGTTGGGGGTCACAAAAACAGCAAATGTCCACAGTCAGGGTTAGGGTCACGGACACGCACAGCCCATGTCCAGGCGGGGCAGGCCTGGAGCCCAGAAACATCAGCACAGCGGGGCCTGGCGTGGAGACAGTTGTAGAGTGGGCACGACCAACGCAAAGCCAACCCGAAGGGCACTCGCAGACCCCGCACCCCGGGGCCAGAGCGTGAAGTCCAGCGGCAAGGGCGTTTGCCCTGGACACAGCTGACCCAGGTCCATCCTGGCACCCCACAGCGTGCCCTGAGCACTGCCAGGTGTGATTCCTGAGAGCATCACCAGGTGGGGCCCAAAAAGCAAACAAAGGAAAAAAGAAAAGAAGCCCGGTGCCCCGTCTCTGCACCCGGCACCTCATCACGTTCCTTCAACCCAGAAGCCGAGTCGCCCTGGGTTGGGTCCAGCCGGTGGTGCCGAGGGCCTGTGCAGGCCCCACTCCCACCCTACGCCCCAGCCCTCTGAGCTGCCTGCCCAGCCCCCGAGACCCACACGAGTGCCTGAAAGCCCCGTAGTGGCCAGCCCGTCCCAGGGGACCCTTGGCGCCCACCCGAGGCCCCTGGTCCTGCTCGCACCCCTCTCTCCGGGCCAGCTCTCAGCCTTCGCATCGTGGGGCGCCCTTGGGCACCGTGGCCTGAGGGGAGGAACCTTGCTGGTGAGGCCGAGCACTGAGGAAGGCACTTGCCCGGCCCCTGGCCTGGCCTGTATCAGCCCCCAGCAACGCTGAGCACAGAGCAGCCCCCCGGCCCCGCCCCTCTCAGACCCGGAGTCCAGGAACCGCGGGAGACACAGCAGAGCCTTGCACGGGGCCTGGTGGACACCCACCCGGAATCCAGGTCACCCCCCCACAGCAGGACCCGGACAGACGCTCTGGAGGACTGGCCAGGGCACCCGGCACGGCCCGAGCAACGGGGAGCAAAGGGACACGTGTCCTGCAAGGGAGGGAGGGAGGGACGCCAGCTTGCAGACACGCCGACCCGGCGCCACCCGTGGACAAGCCCCCGGCAAACCAAGCCACCAGCTCCTCCAACCTGAGGCTGGCACCACGGTGCCCGAGTGCCGGCCACTGTCACCGCCCTCCCCGCCCCGGGCCAGCCCAAGGACGCAGCTCACTTCACCCGGGCCCCCGTAGCGAGACAGTGCCTTACTCTGCACGCCACGGCGGGGCACGAGGCGAGTGGCGGGGGCCCGTCTGACAGTGAACACGGCAGGGCAGAGGCCCCGAGTGGGGTCCGGAGGCGGCAGGAAGAGTGGCGGCTCGTTGGTGCATCGTGCCAGGTCTGGAAGCTGAGGGCCCCGAGAGAAGCTGGGCCCACACCCGCCTTCAACCCAGGGACAAAGTTTTGAGTGTGGCAAGGACAGGTCCCTCCCGGTGCGTCCCGCACCACCCACGCAGCGTACCTGCTGCCGCCGAACGCCAGCACCCACCCAGGGCCCCTAAGGGCCCCGCAGACATGGCGGCGGACAGCACAGCGCCCCACCCCAGGGCTGGCCGTGTCCGCATCTCGCCCCGGGAACCCCGGCTCGGCCAGACCTCACGGTTCAGCTCCGCGTCGCTTGGCACCTGCCAGCACCCGGGGCGTTTCCGGCAAGGAAGACGCTAAAGGCGCAGTGACGAGCTTCACAGCCAGGGCTTCTGTGATGTGGCCACGGGGACACACACCCCAGAGAAGGGCCCCCACAAACCGCAGCGCACAGCTCACGTGCCATGGGGATGCAGCGCCTTAGGGCAGGGCACAGCTCACGTGCCACGGGGACCCGATGTCTCAAAGAAGCTTGAGAGTGCCCGGAGCAGGACATGTGCCAGCATCCTGGTGGGTGCCGGCATCTGCTGATGGGGTGGGGGGGTGGGGGCGGGTCCCCTGGTCATCGTCCTCTGCTTGCTGGGCAGATGGCCGAGGAGCTCGTGGACACAGGCCACAGAGGCCAGGCCACGGGTCCCGCTTCACCTGTCCACCATCTGGCCTCCAGGGAGATGCCCCTGCCACTCACCGCCACTGCCTGCCCCCGTCAGAACGGCCTGTCACGGCTGCGAGTGGGGCCGTGACGGAACCCCCTGCGCATAGCCCGGCCGGCCTCGCCACAGGCCGGAGCCCAGTCTCCCCGCTCCGGGGACATGCCGCCTGCGGTTGGGGCGGGGCTGTGAGGGGTCACCATCCGCAAAGACCAGACACCAGTGCCACGACGCAAAGTGCTGGTGACAGAAGACACAGGCACCTCTTCCCCCCAAAGAGAGAAAAAACTCAAAGCCTCCAGAAAGATTCCTTTCGGGAAAAAGTGCAGCCGAGAGCTTCAAGCCACCCGCAGTTTTCCTCGTGCTGTGCTGGCAGGAGCCGGGGCCACAGGGTCACTCAGCTGCCCCCCGCCCAGGTAAGGACACTCCTGTCCCACCTCCATGTTGGAATCTGTTCCTGTCCCTGAGAGCCCGCCAGCTCCCGGGACCGACCTGTGTCAGCGCGAGACAAAATGTGTTTGAAGGCCACGCTAGGATTTTTTTCTTTTTTAATCATTTCAACATAAAAATAACTGTTTTTGTTTTTGTTTTTTTGCAAAAATACTCAGGGCTCTTCTTCCTCTTATAAGTCTTTCCCCCGCCCACCCCCATCTGTAAAAAGCCCCTCGCCTTCGTACATAAAGCACTTAGTAATGCGCCAAAAAGTGCCCTGGACATCAACCCGATGGACATCTGAAGCAAGAGGGACGCGACGGGAGGGAGGGGCGGCCAGACACACGAGCTGGACGGACAGATGAACAAGACGGGGACAGAGGGCTGGGCAGGGGCGGGCACCTGAGACAGTGACCCCCGGTCCCCTCCCCAAGCCCCAGGCCACACGGTCGCAGTTGACCGGAAACTACCCAACGGGGATAGTAGAGAAGCACACAGTGTGCGGGTCACAAAGCCGCGCGCCTGTCACGGCTCGCCTTCGGTGGCTCCGGGCGTCCTGGTGACCGCCACGTCCGGACTGCTGGGGACACGAGGGGCGTCTCCGAGGCTGGCCTCGCTGCCCTTTGGCTTCACCGCAGCGCCGCGTCCTTCCTTTTGGCACAGCTGTTCCCGGCCACCCGCTTCGGGAGTGGCGGGCACCTGGGTCCCGAGGGGGTGTCAGGGGCCCCTGCTCCTCGGCAGCCCCGGGAGGGGGCCTGTGCACGCGCTCCTGCCTCACGCCCGCGCCAGGATTCCAAACAAACAAACGAACAAACAAACAAAAGAAAACCAATGGACCCTCGTGTGGCCGGGGCTGCGCGGATTCCCAGCCGCCTGGACCGCAGGCCGCGCCTCGTGTCCGCCGTGCAGTGGACAGGGTGAGTGAGGCGACACGTTGACGCCGAAGGCTGCCACCGCAGCTGGACCCGACGCCGGCGTCTGCTTCCGGGCCTCCTTGAAAGTCTGCGCGTCTCGGCGACCCCGCGTGGCCTTCACTTCCGCAGGTCTAGGACGCACACCTGCAGGGGGCGACAGCGGCCCTCACCTCGACACGGCAGCCCCTGCTTGCAGCACACGTAGCCCCCCACGCCGTGCCTCGTCCCCATGGCCCCAGGGAGCTGCTTACAGAGCCGTCGGACGCGCTGGCACCCACTTTGTCTCCTCGGGCGTTCCAGCACACCTCGAAGATGCCGCCGGTGCCCCGGTAGCTGTGTACCAGATTCCCGCTCTGGAAGGCAAAGCCGAGCGTCAGCGTGAGTGGGGCCATGCCCCCCGCAGCCCGCCCGCCGCACCGCGCCATTCGCACGCGGGAAGCGACTCAGGGTCGGGTACACCCACACCCTTGCCCACAACCTTCTTTCTGGGGCCAGCGCGGCCCAGGAAAACCTGGCCCCGTGGGACGCTAGGCCAGCGCCCGGCCCACTGAGCTACCTCTCTGGCCCCGTGCTCACGAGTCATTCTCAGTGGAGTTCGGGGGCGGTGGGGATCATAGCTGGGTGGCCGCTGTGCCAAGCCTGTGCCCCCCCAGCCTGCCCACATTGCTTACCTGGGTGCTCCAGATGTGCACACACTTGTCGAAGGAGCCGCTGGCCAGGTACTTGCCGTCAGGGCTGAAGGCCACGCTGTACACGGGCTCCTGGTGCTTGGTGAGTGTGTGCATGCACACGCCGCGCTCCACGTCCCACAGCCGCACGGTGGAGTCGAAGGAGGCGCTGGGGAGAGCGCGCAAGCCGTGAGCTCCCCCGACCACCCCCGGGCCCACACGCCTGCTGCCCGGGCCCCGGCCCGCTCCAGAGGCAACAAGGCGGAGCCACGAGGCCCGTGTCTGCTCACTCCGTCTGCCGCTGGTGGGCGGCACCACACCCCATGCACTCGGGGACTCACTCTCGGCCACGGTCCCCCGCGGGCTGGGGGGGTTGCACCCAGGCACATGCTCTAGCAACTCAACATCCCCCATGCTCCTAGCATACGTTTTCTTTTTCAGGGTGATTGGGCACAACCCAAGGGTCACTCCTGGCTCTGTGCCCAGGGATCAGCCCTTCTGGGGCACGGGGAAGCCATCTGGGGTGTCTGGATGGAACCTGGGCCAGGCAGGGCAAGGCCCTCCCCCTCCCCCCAACACCCCCCCCCCGGCACGGCCCCAGCTTAAAGTGCCTTTGGGACCCTCTGGAACGTGCCAGCCGGCAGCTGTGACGGCACCGTGCCCCTGTCATCTGGCCAGCCCGCCCCTGCCAGCCCCCGACCCCGTACCTGGCCAGCATGTTGCTGGCGTTGGGGTTGTTGGTGGCCGACCCCATGGGGCTCCACTTGATGGTGTAGATCTCTTTATTGTGAGCTTGCAGATCGTGGACACACGTGTCCTGCTTCATGCTCCAGATCTGGGGGGACACAGGCAGCCGGTGAGGGGACCGCGGGCCCACGGGGGTGGGATGCAGGGGGTGGTGAGGCAGGGCTTTACCTTCAGCGTCATGTCATCCGAGCAGGACGCCAGCAGCATCCCCGATGGGTCCCACTTGATGGCGTTGACCTCATTCTGGGAGAGAAGCCCGCGCAGGGGTGGGGCCGACCCTGAGTCCCATGCAGGGAGCGTGACCGCCAGCAGGGGGCAGCAGTGAAACATCGGTGCCCACCCTGAGCCACACGTGGACACCTCGTAAGCCCTGACGTAAGAGCTGGTGGAGCATCAGCGCCCAGCCTGCGTCCATGGCCCTCCAAGAAAACGGCATCCCAGGCAGAAAAAGCCCCGTTGCACAGCAGAAAAAAAACACCGCGTATGATGAGATTTACCCCCCCACACACACACAGAGTGCATCTTCCGTGCTAAGCTAGTGCGAGGGTGGGGAGCAGATAGGAGGGACGGGGGCCGCCAAGGGGAGCGGAGGGCATGCACCCCAGACACAGACACACATACAGACAAGACACAGACACACAAAACTCACACACCATACAGATAAAACACACACAGACACACATAACAGACACAGATACCAACAACATACAGACACAGACACAGACATGGACACACCATCCCAGGGCAGGGATGCTGTTTAAAAGGTGGAACATGGGCTGCAGAGGAGACAGCACAGCAGGCAGGGGTTCGTGTGTTTGCACACGGCCAACCAGGTTTGATCTCCAGCACCCCGCACGGTTGCCCGAACCCGAGCACGAAGTCTGAGTACAGGGGAATCTGCAGCCTTGAGCACCACACACACATGCACGCAAACACATGTACACACACACAGAGCATTTTTAAAGGGGGGGGGGGAACGGTGAGCCTAGCACTGCATCACAGCTACCCTCTGCCACCCCGGAGACGCTTGGCCTCGCTCCCCCGACAGACACCCTCACAGGTGCACGCCCACCCAGGTGTGTGTCCATGGTCGAGCCCCCTGCGCACCCCCCACTCACTGTGTGCCCCTGGAACGTCTTGACGGGCCGGTCGCAGCCCAGCCGGCAGACATGGATACACATGTCAGTGCTGCACGAGGCGAAGGTGCTGTTGTTCTGCCAGTCCACGTCCAGGGCAGGAGCTGTGGGCACGGGGCGTGGCTAAAGGGGGGCACCCTGGGGACCCTCAGCAGTGCCCCCCTGCCTCACACCGCTTCACACGCCAACCCCCAAGGTGTGTTGGGGCGGGGGGAAGGCGTAGCGCGAGGGTCCCCTGGGGCTCTGGGCGAGCGCAGCAACAGGGCCACGGCATGTGCCAGAAGGGCAACCCTGGGGGGGTCACCGTCTCGGGGACCCCACTAACACCTCCCTCCTCGAGCCAGAGGTGGGTGCCGGCGTCCTGAAGACAGCGTGCCCTGTGCAGCGCCCACCCCCGTTCCAACCCCGGCAGGACAGATCCCAGCAGCGCCAGGACACCCGCTCCCGCCGTGACAGGTGACACGGTGGGCTGATGCAGGCCCGCAGGTGCGACACTCACCGGAGTGGAAGGGAAACTGCTGCTTCGACTCGCCGGTGTGCGCGTCCCAGATGATGGTTGTCTGTGCTCCGCAGACGGAAGCAATGCGTCAGCAACCGCCCCACGTCTGGGCCGGCCCCACCCAGCAACTGCCCCGGGACCCCTGTGGTGTGGGGCGCCCGGCTCGCAGCCCACACGCCACCGCGCCTGCGTTGGTTTTGGGGCCACACCTGGCAGTGGGCAGAGGTGACGCCTGGCTCTGCGCTCAGCGGGCCCGATGGGTAGCTCTGGGGACTGGACCCAGGCCGGCCACATGCAAAGGAAATGCCGCCCACCGCCCCCCCCCGCCCGCTGTGCTCTTGCTCCAGCCCCGCTTCTGCATGTTGGTTTGCGCGCGGGAGGCCACGGCCGGCAGTGCTCGGGGCTCCGCGCAGCTGGGACAGCCCGGGCCTGAACCCGGAGTGGCCACACACACCCTGTCGAGCCCTTTCTTTTTGGGGCCATGCCCGCTGCTTCTCAGGCGCCGTGGGCTCCCGCGTGAAGCCTCTGTGCCTGCCCTGAGTGACGGCCCGGGCAGTACCGGCGCTCCTGAACTCCAGCCCGCGGCAGGGACGAAAACAGCACTGGGAGTGCTCAGTCTGTATCCACCGGGGACCCCCAAGGGCCCAGGAACCCGAGACCTCTCCGTGGCTCACTGAAGGCGGGTGTGCTCCGCCCACGGCATGGATCCCCACCACACGGCCAAGCTGCGACACGCACGTGCCTCAGACGACAGCACCTCCTCCCGAGTGGCCTGCTGCCTGCCCGGCATCCTCCGGCCGAGCCCACGAGCAGGGATGTGGCTTCTGCGGAAGCCGAGCTTCCTGGCAGCCCCCGAACTAGCCGTTTCAGACCAGCCAAGGAAACTCTCCTGACAAAAACAAGCCGCGAGCTGCTCTTGGCCCACGGGCCTGTTTCCCAAAAGACTTCTGCAGAGCACCACAAGGCTCCTAGGGGGCATCCATGGCTTCCTAGCAAGGTACAGAACTCAGGTGAAAGCCCTAAACCAGGTTTTCCAACGCTCCCAAACTATTCTAACTATCTCTCCGCAGCGAGAGACCGTTACACTGAAGTCATGAAATTTGCTTATAAGTGGATGGTCACGGAGAGCATCATGCTCAGTGAAATGAGTCAGAAAGAGAGGGACAGACATAGAAGAACTGCACTCATTTGTGGAGTACAAAATAATATGAGACTGACAGCCAAGGACAGTAGAGACAAGGGCCAGGAATATTGCCCCATAGTTGGAAGCCGCCTCACGAGCTCGGGGAGAAGGCAGCTGGGATGGAGAAGGGGTCACTGAGTCAATGATGGTTGGAGGGATCGTTTGGGATGGGAGATGTGTGCTGAAAGCAGATAAAGGACCCAACGTGATAACCTCTCAGTGTCTGTATTGCAAACCATAATGCCCCCAAGTAGAGAGAGTGTGGGGGAAATTGTCTGCCACGTAGGCAGGGGGAGGGGTAGAAAGGGGAGAGGATACTGGGGACACTGGTGGTGGGGGCGAGAGAGAGAGAGAGAGAGAGAGAGAGAGAGAGAGAATCATGTAGCAAACAGAAGGCAGCCCAAGGGGCCTGAGCTGCCCCAGACTCCGCGTCCCCACGGGCCAGCAGGCTCCCACGCCTGGGGCACACGCGGTCCCATTCTAGGGCCCCTCCACGAACACAGTGCTCCGAGAGGAGCTCGGCCAGGACAAGGCCAGCGTGACAGGGCACTGGCACGGCGGCTGGGCGCTTGCCTGGTGTGCAGCTGACCTCGGCTCAGTCCCCGAGCACCGCCAGCAGTGCGAGCAGATACGGGTGTGGCCCCGAAACAAACCACAATGAGAGCTCAGCAGGAAGCGCTACCAAACCATATTCCAGCACGGGAAGCCCAAGAAGGCAGAGAGTGGGTTTAATCCCTGACACCCCACAGGGCTCCCCGGAGCACCTCCAGGAGTGACTCTTGGGCCCCAACACAAACACAACAGACACGCCCCCAGGATTTCCTGGGATCCCACTGGGCCAGCAGGAAAGGCACCTTGGGCGGTAATACTCACTTTGTCCACACCTGCGCTCAGAATATAGTTCCCCTTCTTGTTCCACTTCAAGGCAAAGATGGGGCCTTTGTGTTGGCCTAAGGTGCTGGCAAGGTTACCTGCGGTCAGAGCAGAAACGCACCCGTGTCCAGCCCAACACGGTCATGTGCATGCACCCCCACCCCCATCCTGCACCCCCAATGTCAGGACCTTACCGTCTCCCGTCCAGATTCTGGCAAAGCCGTCATAGGACCCCGTGGCCAGCAGTGTCCCGTCACTCTGCGGGCCGGGAGAGAGAAGCAGCTGACAAGAGCCGCTCAGCTAGGGATGGGGAGCCCTGCCACCCGTCCACCAGGACTCAGCGCCCGCATTCTGCACGGAAGGAAGCGCCGGGAGACCGCGGCAGCCTGGACAGACGGACGTGGCTCTGTGACACCCCGCAGGATACCTGCATGTCTACACCTGTGGCCCCAGGGGTGAGCCACCCTGCACAGGACCACACATGCATGCAGCGCCTAAGCATGTGTGTATCCCGGCCGAGCGTGCGGCCCAGAATGAACATGCGCACCCCCCATCGCAAGGGCGCGGACCCCCAGCATTTGTGCACGTGCCCCGCAGCATGTGTACGCCCCGAGTATTCGTACGCACGCCCCGAGCACTTGTGTACGAGCCCTCCCAGCACGCGCACGCGCCCGGAGCAAGCATCCCCTGGACTGGGCGTCGGGACGCTCACGTTCCAGTCCAGCGAGGTGACGTCCTTGTTACTGGGCACATCGTGGCCGCCCTCGCGGATGCAGTGCCGCAGCACCAGCTGCGTGGAGCCCCCATTGCTGTTCTCATTCAGGTTCCAGATCCGCGCCGTGGAATCCCCGGACCTGTGGGAGGGGCATGTCACGGGGGCCGGGCCGGTCCTGCCCGTCTGGGGCCCCAGGCAGCCGCCGCCAAGGACGGGGTGTCTCCTGGCGCCCCAAGGCCAGGCGGTGGTGGGGGACCCCGTGGGCCTGCCCCCCACCGCGAGTCTCACCCCGAGGCCAGCAGGTCACTGACAGGGTTCCAGGCACAGATGAAGACCTCGGACTCGTGGCCCCGGAGCACCGTGGCCTTGCTGGCAGGAATCTCCACGTCTCCGTCGATCTCCATGGGTTTGGAATGGTTGTCTGCGGGCAGAGAGGCTGAGTGGGGGACGGTCGCGGGCTGGCACCGAGCGATGCCACGTGATGGAGCCCAACTAGGTGGTCACGGGCTGTGACGAGGACACAATGGGAGGGGACGCCAGAGGCAGCCTGCACCTCTGTCTCTGAATCCCCCGTTTCAGAATCATCACCCGGGGCTGGAGTGAGCGGGAGGCGTGGGGGAGCGCCTGCCTCACGCAGCAAACCGGGTTCAATCCCACCAGCCTGTAGACTCCCCTGAAAATTGCCAGGTATGGCCCCCAAGCAAAACAGAACCAACCCCCCTCAAATGCCAGTCTGGGGCGTGTCCCAAACTGTTCCGTGGGCTGTGGGGCCACCTCCCCTGAGACGCAGAGTGGCTGACTCAGTGCCGCACTCCACATTCAACCGGGGGCCCGGCACATGGACGGCAAGCCCCCCAGCCCAGAGCCAGGTCCCCGGCGCGTGCACTGTGCGGACGGGGTGCCACAACACCCACACAGGCAGGCCAAGCGCCCGCTGCCAGCACACCCTCTCCCCCTCACTGGCGAAGCCAGGCAAGGACGGGAAATGCAGCATCTCCCCAGTCTGTGGCGCCAAGGACGTGCGCCCCTGGCCGGGATGGAAACCAGAGCCGCAGGCCCCACGCTGGCCGGGTCCCGCCAAGGGACCACCGCGAATGTGGCCGAGGCGCCCGCAGACACACTTACTGATGGTGTGTGCTCCATTCTCGTCCCCGTTCACCGTGGCCTCTCCGTTCTTTGGTGCATTCTGCTGGGACACAGCCCCTGGTGCGGCCGTGCTCGGCGTGGCCGCGGCTGCCGAGGCCGTGGTCGCTGTGGCGGCCGCAGCAGCGCTGGCCTGCTGCTGGGCCAGCTTCTCCCGGAAGGCCTGCTGCCGGGTCTGCACCACATCGGGCATCACCGCGTCGATGAGCGACAGGGACTCGATGGGGCGGCCGTCGAACACCGTGCCATCCTGGGGAGAACAGCCCCACACGGCTCTCGGTCCGGCGGCTGCCCGACGAAAGCCCGGCCCCGGAGGCCCTCGGAAGACACCTGGCCTTGCGAGGGGGCGTCTGGGCGGGTACTCTGGTACGTACCCTCCCAGCACTCTCTCTCTCACACACCCACACCAACATACTCAATCACACCCACTCACACTCAGACTCACACACTCTCTAACACATCCACAATCACAGACTGTCCCACATTCACACACACACTCTCACACCCACTGACAGACACACTAACTCTCACACACACACACACACTCTCACATTCACAGACACATACATACTCTGTCTCACACACAGCCCCCGTGGACACGCCGTGGCCGGGCCCTGTGCAGGTGCGGGTACAGGAGCAGCCCTGAGGGCGGGCTCGGACACGCGTCCAGCTTGTCCCTTGCAGCCACAGCTCGGCTGAGTGGGGACGCTGCTGGGCTCGCTGCTGCTGTGGGCTTTGGGGCTGGGGAGACCGTGGGGTACCCGGAGAGTGCGGGGTCTCCTCCGTGCCAAGTGGGGCCACTGTTCTACGTGTCCGGCCTTTACTGCTCCTCCCACTACGAGAATGATTTCCACAACAGGGGGACCCGAGCGATAGCACAGCGGGAGGACGCTTGCCTTGCACGGGGCTGACATGGGTTCGATCCCCGACCATCCCACAGGGTCCCCTGAGCTGGCAGGAGTCATTGCTGAGCGCAGACACACGTGTCATCCAAGTCTCACTGGGTGTGCCCCACATAGGTGGTGACCTTTGCGCTCAGAGTAGTGCTCACCGCTCAGGGCCAGGGGGGTTACAAGCAAGGGTGCCATTTAAACCTGTGGAGTAGGCCCAGAGTGATGGGACCACGGGGACGATGCTCGACCCAGGTTCCATCCTGGCATCCCATAGGGTCCCCTGAGCACCGCCAAAAGTCATTCCCGAGCACAGAGCCGGGAGTCACCCCTGAGCATCACCGGGTGTGGCCCCAAACAAAACAGAACAACAACCAACCCAAGGGCTGGCAGGAGAGACAACGCAGCCTGAGCCCTGGCACCCGAAAAACTGCACGGAGCACAGAAGGAGCCCTTGAGCACTGTGAGACAGAGCACCCCACTCCAAAGGCCAAAATAAAAGAAGTTAAGTCAGAGCTCGGGACACATTCTGCCCCACAAGCTGCGCCACGTGCCACAGAGGCCAGCAATGTGCCACGGGACCGAGAGTTTCTGAGTGTTTATGGGAGCCGAGGGCTGTGGTGGGGCGGGGGCGCCTATGTTCCCAACTTGCAGGTGCCAGGTCCACGTACCTCGTTGATGCTGATCTCGGCCTCCACATACTGCAGCCCCTTCTGCAGGATGGACACGAGGGCAGCCGGCGGCACGAGTGTCCCATTGATGTTGCTCTGGCTGATGTGGCTCTCAATACCGAATGTGAAGGCCGAGTGGGAAAACCCTGCAGGCGACAGAAAGGGGGACGGTGAGCACTAGCGGTGCAGGGGAGGAGTCCCCAGGAGAGGGAGGAAACGCAGGTGGCGGGGCCCAAGTGTGCGCCTGTCCCAACCACTGAGAAATCCTGTCACCAACCCTAGGCAGGGAGGAACCGGAGCGAGAGCATAGCCAGGAAGGCGTTTGCCTGGCACGCGGCCGACCCAGGTTCCATCCCGGCATCCCAGCAGTGAGTTGTGAGTGCAGAGGCAGGAGTGAGCCCTGGGCATCAGTAGGTGACTCTACTCCCCCACCCCCAAAACCACCCCAGCAGCGAGGGAGGCCTGACCATAACACGGCACATATTGCCTTGCAGGTGGCCAACCCACCCGGGTTTAATCCCCGGCACGACGTAGAGTGCCCATGAGCACTGCCGAAGTGATCCCTGAACAAAGAGCCAGGAGAAGGCCGTGAGCACGACAGGCGGGATCCCAAAACATACTGACTCCAGGGGCACGCACTCACTCATAGCATCCACTCAGGAAACAGTTCTGGAGAACGTCCTTCGTTCACGGGCTCACGCACACGGGGAACGTCCTTTATTCATTCCCTCATTCGTCCCCACCACGATGGAGGTTAGAGCATGCCTGACCCCTTCCCTCTTACCACACGCAGCCAGCCCTGGGCGTGTGCGCGGCCGCTGCCAGTGGCTCTTCCCCCGCTTAGCCACTGCGGGGAGCTCACGGCACACGGCTGCAGGGCACCGTCCCCTTGCTCGGATTCTGAGACGCCATGTCTCCCCCTGCCAGCACAGAAAGCTGCAGCCTCTGCTCACAGAAGGGCAGAGCAGCTTGGCTGGGCCCGGCCGGAGGCGCAAAGGACCCCTGAGTTTCTCCGTCAACCTTCTTTTTTCTATGCCCCCCCCCGCCCCTTAAACTTTATATAAGCACTGTGGTTTACAGGTTGCTCATGATGATTCGTTACAGGCATTCAACACCCCAGGGCCCGTCCCCCCGCCATGACACCTTCCCTCCACCACAGTCCTCAATTTTCCCAAGCACCCCTTAAGCCACAGCAGGCCCTCAATAATTTATTTTATATTGGTTGTCATCAATAACGTGCTAACAGAATAATCAAAAAAGTGTTTCCTTAGAAAAAAGCCAGGGAAGATTGTTGAATCTCATCATGGAACCATTACATCCTCGTCAGAGATTACCAAGATGCTGCTCCAGTGTAAACACCCTGTATTTATACTTTGTTCATCAAGATCGGTTGCCTTCTACATTACATCCCATCCATTCAGGTGTGCTACTACTCATGGTTTATCAGTGTGGTACAGTTTGAGATGTTGCTCCAGGAAGTACAAAATTTTTCACAGGGTGATACAGCTGGAGTTAAATTTCTGAACTGGGTGGTTGGTGTCTTTGGGGTGTGTGCTGACTGCCAGAGCTTTAGGAAGTACAAGGGTATGGGGGGAGATAGCCCATCCTGACTCAGTGAAAGCCTGGAGATTTCAGTCACAAAACCTGCATATCTGAGTGTTTCAGCAGATTAACTCCTGGGTGAGGCTCATCCCGAGCAGTGGGGTCCAGCCAGGAGCATAGTGGCGACTGTGAAATGTGGAGGTTTTCAGCTGTTGGGGTTCCCTTTGGGTGGATGCTGGGCTCACCCACTCCCCTCCGGGCTGCCCTGAATGTTTGTCAACGTCTTTAAACACAGAATGCGTGATTCTCTGGGGATAATGTCCAGCTGCAGATGTGGACCATCTTGTTGCGTGGGACCAGGGGCTGAGTCTTTAGACAGCTGACGATGGAGAGGTCCACGGCAGGACCAGGAAGGAGGGCCGGGCGGCAGGGTCTCTGCTTCGGTCTGTAGGACATGTAGGTGAAAAGGTACCTCAAGGAGCTGAGGGGAGAGTCCCCGGTTTGCCGCGTGCAAGAGACTCTGGCACCTGTGTCGCTTCAGAGACCTTTGTGCGGGGCAGCTGGCCGAGCTGCTTGTGACGCGTCGAGCACCTCTGTGTGGACCTGTCCCCTGCTTCCCACTCGGATGGTGGACGCTCTTAGCTCGCCCTCCCGCTTCCTCGTCTCTCACCAAAGCACTCGAGGGGGAGCGTGGTCTTCCAGCCACGAGGAGGAGGGGCTCTGGGTCCTGCCTTCAGCGCAGCCGTGACCGTCCAGCACGCAGGACCGGAGGCTCTTCTGGGTGTCGCTGGTGGGTGGGGATCGGGTGCTCCCGAGCCTCGGGTTGACTTCTTCCAGAGCAGAGCTGGCCACCGCTGTGGGCCTCGCCTCCGTGCAGAATGCTGCCTGCCCCCAGACATTGATGGGGTGCCCTCTGAATACAGCCGGAGAGGCCAAGGGCGCGAACCCGTGTCCGTCACTTGAGCCTCCTTGCAGGCCACCCCCATTGGGCGGGGCTGGTGCTCTCGGCACAGCGCTCGCCTTGCCTTGGGAGTCCTGGGCCTGACCCTGGCCACGGCACTCATAAAAATTGAGACACAGGTGCCAGAGTCTCTTGCACGCGGCAAACCGGGGACCCCCACATCTGCCCCGTGCACTTGTTGGGAAGAAGAGATAACTGAGAGAACTGAGCAGGCGCTTGGTAGCTGGTGCCAGAGGCCCGTAAATCCCAAACGGCTTCACCGCAGTCACTGCGGCCGCGCAGCCCACTTCCTGGCCACTCTCAGCTGGCCGCAGTCACCAGGATCTGTCTCCAAGCACGAGGAAGACAGCTCAGCGGCCCCAGGGAAGCAAAACCCCATGCACCCTTTTCTCGGCAAGCTCTGCTGAAGCCCGAGGCACTGGCCTGAGGCAGAGACCAGAATCTGTGCCTTTTGGACTAGGCACACTTGGAACGCTGCTGGGTTCCGTGGGACACGGTGTGTGCAGAGGTGGGACGTGCTTCCTTGTGATGCTCGAGACGCTGAGGTAAACTGAGCGGTGGGGACCAGCTTCCGGCCCGAGGTCTGCAAACCAAGTTTCACTGGTGTGCAGTTGTGCTTGGGGTCATGCCTGGGGACGGGCTGCCCGTGACAGCGGGGGAATCAGTGCCACAGGAGCGCTCAGGCCTACAAAACCGCACTTAGAAACGTGCCCCAGTGCACAGCTGTCCTCCCGCGCGCCCCAGGGCGGACGGCCTCAAAGCAGCAGTACAGAAGCATGGATTTCAAACTAGCGACTGTCGTGTGTGTGTTTGTGTGTGTGCATGCGTGCATGCGTGCTGAGCCCACAACCAGCAGCGTTCAGCCACGCTGGGACTTGAAGCTGGGCCTGCCCTCCAGCCCTGCAGCCCCCTGGGACCCGCCGCCAGCTGCAGCGTGCGCGGTGCGGAGACACGAGAGCAGCGCGTGCTCCAGGGCAGGGCAGCTCACTGGCACCGGGAGGCAGGACGGCGACGTAGGCTGGCGGACACGGCGCACGCTCACGGCTGGTCACAGTCACTCTCAGCCAACGTGCTCCCAGGGGCCGCTGCCCGCGCCTCTGGGACGGGCCCAGCCCACGTGGTTAAGCCGCTGCCTGAGAGGGAGCGGGACGCGCCAGGCGCGCTTGGAGCTTTCTAGGGGAGGGGACGATGCCAAGCAGCTCGCTGAGGGGCCAGGGGGAAGTGGCGGGGGCCGAGCATAAGCCAAGTGTGCAGGTGGCAGCCTGGACACCCCGGAGCACAGAACCCCCCACCCCGGCCTCACCAAGTAGAGCCCAACAAGGAGAAGAAACAACAGCCACGTCCTGCCATCGCCACCAGTTCAGGCTGGCCCTGCCCAGAGACTCCCGGAGAGCCGCGAGTTTCGCACGCCCGCAGGAGCACGCCCGCGCGGACGGGCTGTCCAGGGGAGCCTGGGAGCACCGGCACCGCAGGCCACCCTCGGCTCAACGTCCCGTGGAGAGACACAGAGATTTTCAAGAAAGTTCCTTTCCTTAAGAATTCAGAAATCTATTTCTAGTAGCAGACAATGTAAAGTGACCGGGAGCCTGCTACGGGGAGACACAGACCAGGGCGGAGGGAAGGGGACAGCGCTGGTGGGACTGGGGCCGGCATATGCAGTGCCTGGGACAAACCATCACGGATAACCTGGTCAACCATGGCGTCTAAATAAAACGGGAAAGAAAGAAAAAATATAAACGGGAAGAAAATACAGTAGCAATAGGCTGAACACACGCAGCCACCATGAGCTGGATCCCCAGCAGGGCATGCCCCCCTGGGAGCACTGAGGCGAGAGTCGCCATGAGTACTGCATGGGAGACCCCAGCCCGACAGACAGGAAAGCCTTAAAGGCACCTTTCCCCCTGCTTGGAGGGTCACCCAGAGAAACTGTCGGGCTCCAGGAACAGGACACACTGCCGCGGACAAACTAGCCCCAGGGCTCTGCAGGGTAAGGGCTTCTCCTCGACGCCTCGTTGATTTAACTTTTCTCTACTCTGTTCGTTTTATTTATTTGCGTTCCTTCTTCCTTTCATTGATGTCGGGGGTTGCGGGGACAGTGATCTGACCCTGAATGCACCCAAGAGACCCTCGGGTCACGGTGGTCAGGCCGGTGACCAACCCCCACCCAGGAGCAGCGACACCCTGGGACCGGTACGATCTCCCTGACCTCTCCAGAACCATTTTCAGCCGGTTCTACGTATCTGTGGTTTGGCTGCACACCCAGAAGCCGCCGAGGCAGGCTGACTCTCTCTGGTCCTCACGTCTCAGTTCAGGCTCTGCGCACAGCAGTGCCCCCTGGTGGTGGGAAGGGGGAAGAGAACCTACGTCCTTTTCCTGACTCAAAGGCCCTTTTTGAGGGTGGGGGGTGTGCTTATCGGTTGATGCTCAGGGGTTACTTTTGCCTCTCCACGAGGAATTGCTCCTGGCGGTGCTTGGGGGACCCTACGGGATGCCAAGGATCAAACCCAGGTTGCTGGTGTGGAAGGCAAACGCCCTCTCTGCCATGCTATTGCTCCAGCCCCAAAGGCCTTTTAAACAAGGTAATGTCAGCATCTTGTACAAGGCACTCGGAGAAGATTGGGAGGCAGCTTTGGGCAAGCCCCGAACCTCTGGCGCATTAAGAGAGAAGAGACATTCCCACTCCTCCCTGGAAACGCACCAGAGACAAAGGCCGACCTGGTCCAGGAAACCTGGGGGTAAGCAGCCCCTCCCGTTCATGGCACCGATTCCTCACCAATATAAACGCTGTCCTCTGAATTATGTAACCTCCCCCACCCCGCTACGGGGGGGCGGGGGGGACCTTCTATTCAAAGTCAGCTACCCCTAATTATTTTATTATCTGCCGGAGAACATTCTTGGCAGACTTTCTCCTTCCTCGAGGGAAAAAATACCATGGAAAATTTTAATGAAATTGGGGAGTGCATTGAAAACATCTATTTGAGCTCTGCAGCTGCAGGAAACCAAAGGCAGGCCAAGAAGATAAAGGAGGAAGAAATGAGAATCCCAGGAAAACTCCCGGGCAGACGATGACAGACACGACTCTGAAATCTCACATTTACAAAATGAGTCAAGTCTGGTTTTCCTTTCCTTTACTTTTTTTTTTTTTCTTTCTTTCTGGATCACATCCGGCGATGCTCAGGGTTACTCCTGACTCTGCACTCGGGAATTACTCCTGGCGATGCTCGGGGGACTATATGGGATTGCCAGGGATCGAACCCTGGTTGGCTGCCTGCAAGGGCAATGCCCTCCCCGCTGTATTATTGCTCCAGCTTCTCAAATCTGTTTTTTCAAGATAGGTCTCCCCCCTTCCTTTAGGAGGGAGGAGGCGAGCAGGGGAAATTCATTAAAGCCCAAATTTTATGTTTGATTTGGGGGCCAGACCCAGCTGTGCTGGGGGCTTCCTCCTGGCACTCAGCAATCGCTCCTGGAAGCGACTGCATGCAAGGCCAGCACCTCCCTGCTGTGTGGTCTCTCCAGTTTCTCAGGATCAAACTGAGGGGACGTGGGTACTGGGACACCTGATGGGGACACCCACGAACTGATAGACGAGGCATCTGTCCACGGCCTCGGGCGCCCGGAAAGGGCCGTGGAGCAGAGAAGCGCAGATGCGAAACGGGAAGGCGGAGACGCGTCCCCGCTGAGCCCGTGCTGAAGACGGCTGGCACCCCAGGCACTGCCACAGCGAGGCAGAGGCCCGAGCCCCTTCCTTCCCACCCCAAACAGAGCCGGGGCTCCATTCCCTTCACCAACGGCCCCAGCAGCACTGTGTGAGGCGGTGCCAGGGTCAGCCTAGTCTCACACAGCTGGCCCCGCTCGGACCCCCTGCACCAAAAGGGCTCCCCCGAGCAACACTAAATTTTACTGAAAAAATAAAATAAATAACACACACACATAGGTGTCCACAAGTGGGTCTCAGTCATACAATCAACCTCCCAACACCCATTCGTCCATCAGTGCGCATTTCCCACTACCAATGTCCTCAGTTTCCCTCCCGCCGCCCCCCTCGCCTGATCTCTCTTCCCTCTCTCCTCTCTCCTCTCTCCTCTCTCTCTCTCTCTCTCTCTCTCTCTCTCTCTCTCTCTCTCTCTCTCTCTCTCTTCCCCCCCCCCATTACAGTTTGCAATACAGGTACCGAAAGGCCATCATGTTTGTCCCTTCACCTCGCCGTAGTGGTCCCGTCTCTATCCTCGCTGCCCACCCCCTCCACTTGTGGCGAGCTTCCAACGTGGACCCGTCCTCGGGGCCTTGTTTCCACTGCCTTTGGACGCCAGTCTCGAACTACCTTTTGTTACGTCCCACCAATGAGTGCAGTCACTCAGTATCCCCACGACTCTCCCCAGGTCCATTCATTGACATGCGACTTGCATGACTCCATTTTTTCTGGCCGAGCACTTGCCTTGCACGCAGCCTGCTTCGATCCCTGGCAGCCCACAGGGTCCCTCGAGCCCCACCAGGAGTGATCCCAGAGCAGAGAGCCAGGAGTCAGCCCTGAGCACCGCCGGGTGTACAGCAGGTAGGGCATTTGCCTTGCACACGGCCAACCCGGGTTCGATTCCTCCACCCCTCTTACAGAGCCTGGCAAGCTACCTGTGGCGTACTGGATGTGCCAAAAAGCAGTCACAACAAGTCTCACAATGGAGATGTTACCGGTGCCCACTTGAGCAAACCGATGAGCAATGGGATGACAGTGTTAGTGACTGCAAACCACAATGCCCAAAAGGGGGGGAGGGGGAGGGGGAGAGAGAGGAGGGGGGGCGAAAGCCTGCCACAGACAGGCAAGGGGTGGGGTGAACAGCGGGGACTCTGGTGTTGGTAAATGTCCATAAGTGAAGGGACGGGGCAGGGGATGGAACACTGCATGTCCGAAACCCAACTAAGAACAACGTTGTAAGTCTACACCTCACTGTGATTCAATAAAAAATAAAAAATAAATCCCCGAGCGCAGAGTCAGAAGTGACTCCTGAGCATCACCCAAAACTGAAAATAATACCCCCCCCCATCCACACTGTACCCACAGCGCGGCTCGGGCCCCAAGTTCAAGCCCCAGCTCTGCCCCTGGCTCCTGGGCCTGACCAGGCCCTCAGCCGACATGGGGCCATGGAGGAGCTGAGCGTGGGGGGTGGGGGCGGCAGGTTGTGGGGGGTGGGGGCGGCAGGTTGTGGGGGGAGGGCGCACCCGAACCCACAGCGCTGCTGAGGCCAGGCCACGCTCTGCACAAAAGAAAATCAAAGTTAAGAAAACAAACAAGCGAAAAGCTGCCTGCTTCGGAATGACTGGTAGCCCCCAGCCCCGGCCCGTCCCGTGGGCAAGAGGAAAGCACAAAATACCTCCTGCACTTCGCTCGGGATGGACGGGGCGGGAAACGGCCGCAGTGACCAGGCAGTCTGGGGCCACCGCGGCTGAGACTCGGCCAACACAACGCTCAGTCGGGGGGCTTTGGGCTTTTTTTTCCCTGCTTTTTGGGACACACCCGGCAATGCTCAGGGGTTCCTCCTGGCTCTGCACTCAGGAATCACTCCTGGCGGTGCTTGGGGGACCTTATGGGATGCCAGGGATCGAACCCGGGCTAGTTGCGTGCAAGGCAAACGCCCTCCCCAATGTGCTATGGCTCCGGCCCTGCTCTGGGGTGCTGGGGTGGGGGAGGGGCCCAGCAGGGCTCAGGAGGGGTAGCAGGGCTCAAACCCAGGCCGCCCTGTCCACCCCCTCCCCAGCCTACACTCACATGAGATGCGTTTCACATTCTCTGCTCCTGCCAAGCCACCATAAAAATAGCAAAACCCACGCCGCCGGGCGTGAGGGACCCAAAGTCCAGTCTGGCTGCTCTACCTCCTCCTATGGTCGGTTAGTCAGAGCCTGGCCGTGTGTAGCCAGCAAGATGGTCAGCAGCTGGCCGACGTCCACCTCGGAAATCGTGGCAGGAGACACACGCACCGCACCTGAGACACGAGCCCACCTGCCCACGGCTCCTGGGCCAGCTGACTGCTCCCAGCAGCGCACACGACCCGAGGCCCCACGGGGCCCAGCTCGGCCTGGGGCCCAGCAGGACAGGGCGGTGCTCCCAAGTCCATTGGGCTGACAGAGAACACGGCGCAGAGCGCGGCCATCGGGCAGGGCAGGGCGGGAGCGAGTGCCTGGCCCCATCCCACACCCCTCACGGCCCCGTGCGCTGAGCCAGGACTGGTCCCCAAGTGCCCGTGGGTGCGTGCCCGCACGCCCACCCACACCAGCCGTAGGCTATTCCTACGCTCAGAGCTCGGCCGGCCCGGGAGGTGCCGGAACAGCACTCACCGAGAGCACTGGGGGCCGAGGCCAGCGGGGAGGGAAGAGCAGGACAGGGCATCTGAGCGCGCTTCCTCACCAAGGACAGCTCATGGCCCGCCTGGGCCCCTTGCACCACCTGGGGGAGTGCAGCCTAGTGGGTAGCTCTGGAGCCACGCCGAGGCGAATCTGTCCCAACTTCCTCTCCCAGACAGAAAAGGCAGGGAAAGTCCAAGACGCCCGGCTCAGCACAGCCCCTGTCCCCGGAGACCCAACGGCCCACCCTCCCCACCCGACACCCCGCCACGGCCCGCGCCTCACCTGACTCCTGTAGATACCGATACACCAGGAAGTTGACCTCGTCACTGGTTATGCTCATCTTACTTCACCTGGCGGTGAGGAGGTCGCAGGAAGCAGCAGCCGGGCTCTGCGGGAAGGAGAGATGGGAGGCGACAGCTTTGACACCGGGCCTCGCGCGAGGCTGTGTCAGGGAGGCTGTTCATTGTCTGCTGTGGTTTGTGAAACGCATTCCCTTGGGGGAGCCCAGAGGAGCACCCCGAAATACCAGTAAGACTCGTGACGGGGAGCCAGGCGGGAGGACGGCAGGGCTGCAGGCACGGAGCCAGGAGCACTGCCGGGAGTGACCCTGAGTGCAGGCCACGACAGCTTGAGAACTGCCGGGTGCGCCCACCCCCCTGGAAAGCAAAAACAAACCACCCCTGACTCGGGGCGCGGAGCGACAGTCCCTCGGGAAAGCCGCGTCCTTGCCTGACGGCAGCCCCCAAGGAGCCCTGGGAGTCAGCTGAGCACAGGCCCGCACCGCAGAACCCCTCCCACTGCGTCCTTCTGGGCTGGGGTGGGAGGGGTGACTCACTCCCCCCGGTGCTCCTGTCCGCGCTTGCACATAGCACGTCCCCTCTCTCACTGCCCCCAATTTTTTCTTGCGGTAGGGGGATGTGTGTTGCTTTCTAGCAATAGTTAAAAAAGAATTTTGTCATCATTTTTTGCCAAGATGCCAGGGGTGGTCCCTGGGCTGGCCTTGGGCGAGCAAAGCACCCTAAGCATTGTCCTGTGTGGCCCCCACGTCAGGAGCATGTAAACTGTGCTGGGGCACAGCGGGATTCTCAGGGATCACGCCTGGCAGGCGCGGGGGGGACCAAACCTGAGCGGGCGACGTTCAAGGCAAACGCAGATCTGCTGGGCCTGTTTCTCTCTCTGCAGGGAGCTAGTCACGAGGAGGGCGGGGAGAGGGCAGCTAGGACCAGAAGGGACCACTAGGACAGTGGCAGCTGGAAATGAGCACTCTGAGTGCGGAAGGGAGGGAAAGGGACATGCATGAGAACCTCTCGGGGGGCGGGGGGAGAGAGACGGCGGGGGTGAGGGGGAGAGGAAGAGAGGGAGAGAGAAAGCGAGCGAGCGAGCGAGAGAGCGAGCCGCCAGAGCCGCAGGTGGGGGAAGGAGGGGCGGGAGGGAACCCGGGGACACTATGGCAGAAAGACACTGGTGAAGGAGTGGGTGCTGGAAATTTGTATGACCGAACCCCAATCATGTGCAACTTTGTAGCTATTTATCTCAAGGAAACTTAATTAAAAATGTTTTTAATTAAAAATAAAAGAAGACTCTCTAGCTTCCCAGGAGGGCCCAAGGAGGCCCAGTGAGGACCCTGTGCCAACAGCTGCCACACGTGCCACCCAGGAGTGGCTTCAAGACTAGGTTGCTCAGGCCAGTCTACATGGCCGCCACCCGCCTCTGCTCCCAGCCCCCACGGCAGCGCCGGCTCCCTACGGGTCTTCCCCCAACGGGATGAGTTTACCTCCACTGCAGCTACGGCCGGCATCAGCTGGACGTTTGGGGGAATGCAGCGCCGGGGGCCGCCAGGGCCGCCAGCATCCACTCAGCCTAACGAGCTGTCGCTCTGAACCCAGGGCTACTTGCAGATAAACGTGCGTGGGTTCTAACGCAGACACACACACACACACACACACACACACACACACACACAGACACACATTCTCAGATGAGCTGCAGGCAGCAGGGCCTCTCAGGGACGCGCTGACGCTGCAAACATCACGCACTTGTTTTGCCCCTTTGCCTGGCCCTGAACCAATAAGCATCTCGGCCTGGCTCGAGATCGCTGACGGTCTGGCTACTTAGGCCGGGCGGGGGATGTGGCTTAGTGGCAGAGCGCGTCCTGGCGTGTCAGTCACAATGGGCCCGCACGGGTGTGAGAAAAGAGAAATAGGAGACAGAGCAAATGGATTGCACAGACTGTCAGCCGGCTGAGGCCGGGGCACGGGGCCCTCTCACGGCCAGCCACGGCTCATCCTCGTCACCTTGTCCACTCAGAGATAAAGGTCATCACTGGCCCTGTCATGCCATGTGGCAGGAAGCTGAGCGCTCAAGAGAGACGGTTCATTTATGCCAGTCCCAAACCCGACACATGCAACCTCTGTTACTCGTGACTGAGTCACTTTGTGACTGCCAGGTAGAAATCAGAGAAACGAAGCTCAGGGCAGAGAGAGAACTGGGTGAAGGTGCTGGGTCTGCCCGTGGCCACCCAGAGTGATCCCACATCAGCCCTGACATGCGTGGCCCCAATCCCCATCCACCCCACCAGCTAGAAAAAGAATTTATGAACGTGTTTCGGTTTTCTTTGGGGGCCACACGGACAGATGCCCAGGGTCTCCAGTCACTGCTCGGGGCCCCTGCGGGATGCAGGGGACGGAGCCGCCGCTCCCAGAGCACAGCGGCCCCGGGCTACAACACACAGCCTCGAGGCCACGCGGGCCCAAGCAAGGGGAAAGCAGGGGACTGTGCTGTCACCGGGATGGAACCGGAAGGTCTTGTGTGCAGGGGGAAGAAGGTGGTCAAATGCCAGCCCACCTCACTGATGTCTGGAATCCAGGACAAGGGAATGCCACAGGGTGGGATTGAAGGGGCCAAGCCGTCCCCAGATTACAGTCCAAAGGGCCCAGAAGAAGAGAAATCAGGGCAAAGCAGAACGAGGCGGACGGCAGCATGGCAAGGACAGGCGCGGCATGGGCGCTGAGCCAGCGCAGGGCCAGCAACACTGTCGTCTGCATGCAAACCACAGGAATGAATTTTAAAAATAAAATGGGGGGCTGGAGTGACAGAACACTGGGAAGGGCACTTGCCTTACATGAGGCCGACCTGGGTTCGATCCCCGGCATCCCAGAGGGATGGGGGCAAGCATCAGCAGGAGTGATCCCTGAGAGCAGAACAGGTGGCCCCCAAGCCAACACTGCTGAGTAGACAAGGTAGGGATTAAACCCAGGCACCTCCTCTAGACCTCTGAGCACTGCCAAGACCGATCCAGGAGTAAGCCCTGAGCACCGCCAGGTGTGACCGCAAAAGGAGGGGAAAAAGATGCATGTCGAGCGAGCAAGCGTGGGGTGAAGGGACCCGCGGACATTGTGGAGGGAAGCTGACACTGCTGGTGGCACCAGTGTCAAACCACTCTTTTAATATAGGTCCACTTCAAAAACTTAGCCACCTTGGCTCGAAGAAAATGATTGTGGGGAACCATCGTCTGCCTGAAAACTTAGCACAAACAAAATTATAAATCACGTGCCCAAATAATTTCATCACAGAAATACCCACAAACAAATCAAAAAACAAAAACAAACGAACAAAACACAAAACCGAAACCCAACAAAACCCTACAGCACTATTCACAATCAAGGCCAGTCACAAACTTCACTAAGCAGATTGCAACCTTTTTGTCCCCTCCTAAACACTGGTTTTCAAATATGTACATGGGGGTTTGAAGCGACAGGACAGCAGGTAGGGCGCTTGCCTTGCACACAGCTGATCTAGGGTCAATCCCCAGTGCCCTCTCTGGTCCCCGAGTCCTGCCAGGAATGACCTGTGAGCACAGAGGCACCGATGTCCTGAGCACCCATGTGTGGCCCCAATCAATTAAATATTCAAGGAGGAGAAAAAAAAAAGTAATGCACAATGCTTTTATAGGCTCACTTGGAGTAGTGAAGAGCTCGGCTGGCTCAGAGAAAATTGGTCCTCTGGCCCCAGTATGCAAACACCACATCCGGGTCCCAGAGAGTCCAGGCTGAGACGCCGCCTCCCGCACAGACGGCTCAGCCCTGTGGGCGGTGTCTGCAGCTGCCCTCTTTACCGACACTGCTTTTGGTTTTGGAGCCCCACCTGGCGATGCTCAGGAGACCCCACGCCGTGCCGGGGAGCAAACCTGGGTCAGCCGCGTGCTCCCCGTCTATATCAAGGAGGGCCAGTGACCCCATCTGCAGACACTCGAGACGGTGTTACACCGCCACGAAGGCAGAGAAGGAAGAACCAGGAGTGAAACGACAGCTATATTCTCATATGTTCAATTTGATTTGGTTCTTTTCCTGTCTTTTGGGGTCACATGCGAAGCTCAGGGGCTCCCCCTGGTGCTGCACTCGTGGTGGTGCTGGCGAACCATGCGGGATGCCGGGGTTGGACCCTGTTTTCTCTCTCTAGGGGTCACATCCAGTGGCCAGCATGACGGAGGGGCGCAGCTCAGCCCAGAAGTACTCCGGGCCCCCCGGCTCAGATGCCCCACAGGGCGGCGCCCTTGGCGAGGACACGGCCGGACCTTACCTTTAGAGTGACTTCATGTGTCCACGCCGCTCCGGGGAGCTGCCAGCATTGGTCACATCCACGACGGTGCGTCCGCGGGGAGCCTGTCTGCAGAGAATTGAGGACACGTGAGAAGGAGCCATCACCGGAAGCCGCCACCAGGCTCTGCCAAGCCTCTGCCCCTCGCCTTATGACGCAAGCCGCTGGAGTCAATGGCCGTGTTTCCATGTTCCCATCTTGGCAAGAGGCGTCTGAGAACGGTTCCATCAGCACTCCCCCACCCCCGCTGTACCCCGAGCTCAGAAACACAGAGCAACAGTCGCAGAGAGTCCAGGGCGGGCCGGGCACTGGCCTTGTCCGGTTAGAGCCCCAAGCTCGGTCAGGGATCACTCTAAGCACAGTATGGGGACAGAACGCCCACAGCACAGCCAGTGGGGCCCCCAATAAACAAGAACAAAGAATAAATAAAAGCTGGATAAGGGCGTGCAGTGTCTGAAGGAGGGGGATCCCTTGGTCAACCTTGGCCCAGAGCCTACGGCCAAGGAAAGAAGGAGCAGAGGAGACAGCACAGCAGGAGGCCTTGCACCGGCAGACCTGGGTTCGATCCCCCGCCTGCCATAGGGTCCCAGAGCACCACCAAGAGTGGAGGGGAGGGGGAAAAAAGACAGGCAACTAGCGACAGGGAGCTAGGGCACAGGTGGGAAGGAATGAGGGGCCGAGTTGGGGACACAGGGACACGGGGGGAAGGAATGGAGAGCTATAACCAGGCTGCAGGCAAGCACACTGACCCCCAGAGACCCAAACTTGAAGCCAGCTGAGAAAAGTGTCTGTCAAGGCAGGCCGGGAGGCGCGGGAGGGACCCAGGGGACACTGGAAAGGAAGTCGCGCCGGAGGCGGCATCTAACCCCGACCACAAATCACTTTCTAAATCAACGATGCTTTAATGAAAACAAAAGATGCGCGAATAAAAACAGCAACAACCGAGACCAGATCCTAGATGCCAACGCCGCCAGCCCTCAGCACAATGAACACTCGGACCCGCGGCCTTCCCCAGGCGTCTCTCACACCACCTCGGAGCCGGGCCACAGCTAGATTTGCACCAGGGGCGTGTCAGGGCTGGAGCAATAGCACAGGATAGCACAGCAGGGAGGGCGTTTGCCTCGCCAGCCCGGGTTCGATTCCCAGCATCCCATAGCACCGCCAGGAGTAATTTCTGAGTGCAGAGCCAGGAGTAACCCTGAGCATCACTAAGTGTGGCCCAAAAAGCAAAAAAACAAAAACAAACAAACAAAAAAACAGCCAGAGGGGCACCGAGTCATTGAGTCACTGGCCCATCGAGGAGAACCACAACAACCACAACAACCCCCCCCCCCCATTGTTTAAACTGACACTGAACACTGCCTGAGAGAAAAATAAGACAACGCTTCCCAGGAGAACCTGGCTTGGGGCCCGGAGAGGAGGGCGCTTACCTTGCACGGGACCCCCAGGTGTTTGAGTCCCCGCATCCCACAGGGCCCCTCCCCTGAGAACTGCCCGAGAGCCAGGAGGGACCCCGGAGCCTCACTGGGTGTGGCCCAAACACCAAAACACCCAAAAAACAACAAAAACACCTTCAACAACTTGGCTTTGATTTGGTACACAGACACGCACGGTGAGCACGGGACTGCAGAGTCCCCCACACTCCTCAGCGCCGCTCTGGCTGCCGCAGCGTCCGAGACGCAGCCAGGCCTAAGAGGCAAGCGTCTGCAGAGACTCAGCCATCGGTACGCTCCTGCAGGACAACGGACCACCAATGCACGACAGAAGCGTCAGCAGCTTGGGCTGCAGAGATGCTACAGTGCGGAGGGCACCGGCCTGGCACCCCACCGGGTCTCTGAGTCCCAGGAGTGACCCTCTGCGCAGAACAGGAAGAAGCACCCCCGTCTCCTAAAGGGCACCAGGCTGCATTTCCCAGGGCGCCCCTGCGAAGACACCAAGTGCAAAGGTGTTCGCTACTTAGGAATTTCCAGACCTTAGGAAAGGGCCCTCCTGTTTCTTAGGATAGTTAAAAAAAAAAAAAACAAAAAACCCAAGATTACAGAGATTGTTTCCCAAAGCAGGTCACACTGCAACCTCCTCCCGCCCCCACAGGTTAAAGAAGGTAAACTGAGGGAGGAGATACCCACTGCTTTTTCTTCTCTAGGAAAGAGGGCCGTTGGTCAGTCTATATGAGAATTCATGACATGGAAGATAAAACTTACAATCTGGGTCAATCTCCCCGTTCTTTTAAATGACACTGAAGAATGATGAGTGAGGAACCGAAATGTGTCTACAAATGGACTGAAAAGGACACAAAATCCAACAGCTGAAGGGAATACTGATTTTGCTGGGAAAAACGGGAAATTCCATTTTCTGGAGTGTATATGTGTGTGTGTGTGGAGGGGGAGATGGAATCACACCATGCTCCTTACGGCAAGGAAGCCAAAGTCAAGTTTTCAGGGCTGGCCTTCTGAATTACGGGGCGAGGGACAGGAGGCTTCTGCTGAAATTGCCTAATGCCACCAAGTATCAAAATATGGGCAGCTGTCACCACAATAAGCCCCAAATTGCTAGCAAATTAAAACACTAAAACCCGTAATAATTCAATAAGTGATTAATACATAAACAGCTCCTATTACAAGCTGTTCCGGGTTGGGGCGAGAGGGCGACAAAAAAAGAAAAATCTTTTCAATCGAAATTCTTAATCTTTGGTCTAAAGCAGATGGTAGTAACAAATGAGCGTCTTGGAATTGAAAATAATCATTTATATGTAGATACGTGTTGTTCAATTCGTTAGCGTATAATGAACATCGTCTGTTGTAACTGCAGGGGGGATGGAAACTCGAAATGGGGAGAATAACACTCCGACACAGGGCATGTCAACGTGAATTACGTTGGCTGCCAGAAAGAATAAAGACAAATAAGAAATCTTATGACTACCTGGTCGTTACCATATTTCCCCGTTAATCGAACCCGAATAGAACCATCTTTCATAAAGAACACTGGGAAAAATTATATACACTAGCCTGGAGCGATAGTGCAGCGACCCGGGAGAGCGTTTGCCTTGCACGCGGCTGATCAGAGTCCGATCCCTGGCATCCCATAGGGTCCACATGGCACCACCAGGAGTGATTCCCGAGTGCAGAGCCAGAAGTCAGCCCTGAGCATCGCCAGGTGTGACCCCAAAAGCAACAGATAGATGTCACGTGTACACGGCAGGTGTCCTACCCATTATGCCACCTCTGGCCTCTCAACAATCCCCCCACCCAACCTTTCTTTTGTTTTTTGCCTGCTGCCTATTTGGGGGCTTCGGTCACATCTGGCGGTGCTGTGGGGAGTGAGAGTTCCATATGGGATGTCAGGGCTGGAACCCGGGGTGGCCATGTGCAAGGCCAACGCCCTCCCCACTGTCCCATCTCTCTGGCCCAGCACGTCCTCTTGTGTCTTCTATTTTTTTTTGGGGGGGGGGGATAGTGCGGGGGCTGGAGAGCTCGGGCCACATTGCAGTGGTGCTCAGGATCACCCTTGGCTTTGCACTCAGGGATCAGTCCTGGTCAGCTGCAGGCAAGGCAGACACCCTCTCCACTGGACTATTTCTGTGGCCCGAAAACGCTGAGAGTTTTTTAAAATTTTGCCAAGTTGAAACTTACTGATTTATAACTTTCAATAAACAACTATGACTTAGAAAATCACTGAGAGCTGATTTACAAAACTAATAATTTTGCTTGATAGTTGCTTTACATAAGAAGTCTGGGGGCTGGAGTGATAGTACAGCGGGTAGGGCGTTTGCCTCGCACAAGGCCGACCCGGGTTCGAGATGGTCGTGTCACTGTCCATCCCGCTGTTCATCAATTTGCTCGAGCGGGCACCAGTCATGTCTCCATTGTGAGACTTGTTACTGTTTTTGGCATATCGAATATGCCATGGGTAGCTTGCCAGGCTCTCCAAGAGGGATGGAGGAATTGAATCTGGGTTGGCCACATGCAAGGCAAACGCCCTACCCGCTGTGCCATGGTTCCAGTCCAGCGATGGTCATGATGGATGAACATAAACGTTCCCTCTCTCATGCTAATAGGAACAGAAAGTAGGACGCTTCCAGAGTCTGCCTCCACAGGAAGGGAAATGAGGGCCCCTCCTTCCTGGTTCTTCCCCCACCCTTGAAGAGCGTGTGCTCGGAGCTAAGCAGACACAAACGCACAGCTCACTCTCATACCAAATAATAACAGTAATAATAATAACAATAATAATCCCGTTGCTCATCGATTTGTTCGAGCGGGCACCAGTAACGTCTCTCATGGAGAGACTTATTGTTACTGTTTTTGGCATATCCAATACGCACAGGTAGCTTGCCAGGCTCTGCCGTGCGGGTTCCATACTCTCGGTAGCTTGCCGGGCTCTCCGAGAGGGGCGGAGGAATCGAACACAGGTTGGCCGCGTGAAAGGCAAACACCCAACCGCTGTGCTATCGCTCCAGCCCAATAATAACAACAACAACAACAAAAATGTGTATTTCCCCCCTTCCAGGCCATATCCGGTTTGAAGGGGAAGGATGACATTTCGCCGGGCCGTATTGGGAAATCTCACGATGCCGGATATCGAACACAGATCTCCTCCATTCTTTTTCTTTTCTGGTTTTTGGGCCACACCTGGTGACCTTCCGGAGACCCTAGAGGGTGCCAGGGAGTGTGACCCCTATCAGCCACATGCAGGGCAAGCGCCCTGCCCACTGTACTGCTCTCTGGCCCCGTCTCCCAGCCGCCTTCTACACGCATAGCCCAGTGGGCAGCCTGGCGAGTTTATTGCTTTTTTCTTGGGGGGGGGGGGGGTCACGGCCAATGGTGCTCAGGATTCACTCCCAGCTCTGTGCTCAAGGGGATCACCCCTGGCCGTGCTCGGGGTGGGACCCTGTGGGATGCCGGGGATCGAACCCGAGTCAGCTGGGATTCCCAGTCAGTGAGGCGCACAGCACAGTGGAAGGGCCTGAGTGAGGGACAGACAGGCCCGACGAGGCCACTCTGCCCACAGCCCTGCCTGCAGCCCCGCATGGTGCCAAGGACCGAGCTGGGGCCGGCCCGGGCAAGGCAGCGCCTTACCCCCGTCGGACTCTCCAGCTCCAGGCGCGTCCAAGTTCTAAACACATGTGCCAAGGGCCCCCGCCTCGCCTGTGGCCGCCCACCCAGACTCCACCCACACCTCCTCTGGGCCCCTGGGCACTGCCAGGAGAGACCCCGGATGCAGAGCCGGGAGCACGCTCTGAGCACCAACAGGACTGGCCCCAAAACACAGGCCAAAAGGTGGGTTTTTTGTTTTGTTTTAAAGCCACAGACTGTGGAGCTACAGGGTGCACGGGAGGGGGGGGGGAGCGATGGATTTCCTTCAGGGGGACCGGTCACTGGCAGGTGGGAGGGAATCTGGGGTTCCTGCATGCAAATCTTGGGTGCTCCCCGACACAGAAGTTCTCGAATCTGTTCAGGAATTACAGAAATGCCACAGCCCACACCTCATGCGTTAGTCCTGGGAAGCTGGTGAGTATCTGTTCTTGGGGGTCTAGTGGGGCTGGTTGTGTCTAGAGCCGGCGATGCTCACCACTCCTGCCAGGGCGCAGAGGACGCTATGGGGCAATGGGGGGTCAAGCCCCGGGGATCAGCCCTGGTTCTGCCGTGGGCAAGGCAAGCGCCCTCTCCACTGTGCCATCACTCCACCCCTGGTATGCCTGAGAAATTCTGGGGACAGGATGAGTGACCATTTCAGGCTGCATCGTGTCCCCGTGACACGGAGGTTGATGCCCTGTCCTTTCCCTTGTCCACCGGACCCCGGAAACGGCTGTGATTTCACACTGGGCCGCGTGAACGGAACTTTACGGTACTGCACTCAGCCCACCCCCGGCACAGAAAAGCTTTATTTCATTTTTAAAAAGCTACCAAACACCCTCAAGGTCCCAGAGTGACATTTCCATGATTTCACAGAAATGTCATGGATCTTAAAAAGAAAAAGGTGGGCCACAGCGCAGCAGAAACTTTGCAGGGCTCGAGCCCTGGGACCACGCAGCCAGCCCGAGCACCCATCCAAGTGTGGTCCCTAAATGAATCGCCAATAGAGACAGCAGGAGCAGGGGTGCCGAGCGGGGGGCAAGGGCGGGTATCTGTGAAGCGGGCAGGGTCGGCCATGCAGGTGTGCGCCGGAGCCAGCCACCAACGCGAGGACGCAACACACAGGTGGGCTTCGCCGCCCCTGCTGGCCCTGGTGGGCCTCGGGGAGCTGCATTTGCACCCAGCCCAGTCCGAACTCAAAACCGGCCTCGTGTCTGCCAGGCCGGACAGGCAGTCCGGCTGTGGTGACCACTGGGTTCAAGGCCGCATGGCACCTGGGGGCCCTCGGGACGCTGGCGACCAAAGCAGGGTCAGGGCGATGCAGCCTAAGCCTGGACTAGCACAGACAGTGCAGGGCTGAAAGGAAAACCCCAGGCCCATGGGGTCTGCACAGCCGCACAACGGGTGCGTCCTGCACAGCTTCGGACGGGACCCACAACCTCAGGGCTGACCACGTCCTGTACCAGGTTCTCTACCAACTCGGACCCACGGCACCTCTGTGGTCTCGGACACACGTACCCCTCCACCCTCGGATGGAGCAAGGCACCCCTAGGCTCCCGTGGACCCACGGCAGCCTTGCGGGCTGAGACCGGGGTATTTCTGGGTCTCTGAACAGCCGCGCCCCCACATCGTCGGGGTGTCCGTGCACATCTCTGGGGGCCTGGCCCCGTGGGAGCTCGAGGGAAGGATCATTTGGAACAGAGGTTCCACCTGTACTCAGATTTGGGGGGCTTGGAAACAGACATTTCGTCAATCAAAGCCAGCCAGGAAAGCCACCGACAGAAGGCAGCAGATGTCAGGAAACGCCGCCTGGGGTGACCCGTGCCTGGGCAGGAGACACTCACACCGCAACGCGCTGGGTCGACATCAAAAGCCAACATGGCTTCACGGGGCCGCGAGGCAGAGGCGCGGGAGGAAGCGCCCGACAAGGTTCATCCTGATCTTCCTATAGGGCCCGGCCTGGTCACTAGCCCGCGGCACCCCGCGCCCCACCCGCCACCGCGCCAGCCTCCTGGAGTTTCCCACAGCCGCGGAGCCCGGGCAGCAGTGGGCGGAGGGCAGCCTGGCCCGAGGACGGCCCACGGCCTTCTGGGCTCACTGTGAACTGCAAAACGGTGAAGACCAGAGCAAACACCCAAACAACACCCTCTGGAAGAACTGTACAAGACAGACTGCAGGGAAGGACGGAGAGGGTGGGACAGACAGAGAGGAGAGGGAGGGAGAGAGAGGGGGGAGGGGGAGCAGGGAGGGAGGGAGGGAGAGACAGAGGGTGGGACAGAGAGAGAGGGAGGGAGAGGAGGGGGTGGGACAGAGAGGGAGAGACAGAGGGAGAGGGGGAGAGAAAGGGAGGGGGAGAGGGGGACAGAGAGAGAGGGAGGGGAGAAAGAGGGAGGGGGAAGGGGAGAGGGAGGGGTACAGAGAGGAGGGAGGGGGAGGAGGACAGAGAGGGACGGGGTGGGACAGAGAGGGAGGGGAGGGGCGAGGGGGAGGGGACAGAGAAAGAGGGAGGAGAGGGGTAGGGGGGCAAGGGGAAGAGGGACAGAGAGGGAGGGAGAGGGAGGGGGACAGAGAGAGGGAGGGGGAGAGGGGGAGAGAGGGAAAGGGCGAGGGGGAGGGGAACAGAGAGAGGGGGGGAGGGGAGCGGGGTCGGGGGTGAGGCGCCAGGGGCTGCAGCCCAACGCAGAGGGCTGGAGGTGCGTCCCGCGCCTCCGTTGCAGGAAGAATGTACCGTGGCGGCGCAGCTGCGGGCGGGATGGCGGCGGGCGCGAATGCGAGCGCGGGTGGATGAGGGGCAGCACTTCCTTCCGGTGGGCGCGCAGGGGGGGTCCCTTGACCTCCTTGACCCTGACCTTGCGCACCGGAAGCGGAAGCGGGGGTGAAGCGCAGGGAGGCCTGGTGGGGGGCGGCGCGGCGTTGCAGATGCTCGGGCTCGCTGTTTCGTCTCCCGACTATCACCTGGCGCGCACAGCGGTTCTCCTTACAGGTCACTGCAGTGATTGGGGGGGGGGGGGTCACACCAGCGAGGCTCAGGGGCTACTCCTGGCTCTGCACTCTGGCGGTGCTCAGGGGACCCTATGGGACACCGGGGATCAGGTCATCTGTGCGCAAGGCAAACGCCCTCCCCACATCACCGTGCTTTGATGTTAGCTTCTTTTCTGTGAGATAATTAGCCTTTAGAAATGCAGGTGGCGCAAGGCCCCAGCCCACGGCCTCCCCGTCTGTGGAGCCCCGAGACGGCCAGGCCCCGCATCATGCCGCGGCTCACGGGCCGCAATCCACACGGGACCTGCAGCAACGGGCTCTGCCACGAGATGAGACGGACCCTCAAGGACCGGAGACGCCTTGCAATCAGTCTGAGGCCTCAGGCCCACTGCCCTTCCTACTATTTATAAGTTTTGCTATTTCCAAATTTCATGTTTCCAAATTAATACACCATCTTCATTAAAAAAAAAAAAAAAAACCCAACCCTGCAGGATGCATTATAGAAACACGGCCAGTCAATACGGCATCAGCCCCAGAGGTGTGAGGCCCTGGATGGGATCCCTTCCTCCCTTTTCGCCCTCACATAAATGATTTAATATTCATGAGTTGTGGCAAAACTCGACATTCTAATCCAGGCGGACAGCTTGACACGTTCAGTGTGAAAGTACCAGCCGCCGCAGAGAGGAGAGAAGGAAGGACGCCTTCAGCAACCCCGTGTCTGCCCTCACCGATGCGACCCACGTGCAGTGCACGTGGCGGGAATTATAACGGCAGTGGGGACTTCACCTCGAGAGGGACATGGATGTCTCCCGACGAAGCGCCATCTCGGCACCGCATTCCACACGGAGGCCAAGACAAGCATAGCACGGAGACACAGCCACACCCCCGGGAGGCTATGGCAAAGGGAAAGGCAGTACTTCCAAGTCCCGGGTCTGTTCCTCAGCGTTTGCCATCGGGGTAAATTACAGAGAGCGAGAAAGAGAGGAGAGAGGAGAGGAGAGAAAAAGAGAGAGAGGGAAGAGAGCATTAGAGGGAGAGGGAGAGAGAGAGGGATGAAACATCCGAATTGAGATAGGTGGATGGCGCGAGAGATGCAGTTAAATCAGAAACTGCAGCAAGTCCTGGGCCCACCGGGCCGCCCCGCGCAGCAGCTGCCAGTGAGCCGGTAACAATGCACCCTCCCCCCGCAACAGACAGGCCCAGTCAGCCCCTCAGTCCTAGGAACCGGCGGCAGCACGGGGAGGCGAGGAACAGCCCAGTGCATCTCTCCCTGCCCAGCCCAGCCCCGAGCATGTATTACTCAGTCGCCTGACGCTCCAGCGTTTCCTGTGGCTCGCAAACTGCCTCCGCCTCCCCATCACCGGGAAAGGTCAGCCCCACTGGCTCCAATATACTGAACAGACAGCGGATTCCTTTTCCCAACAATCAGAGGCAGCCACTCGCTCACGCAAACCCCGACAATCGAGGGCACATCGTCCCCCACAGCAGGTGACTCTGGAACTGCGCTTTCGTGGCAGACACTGACACATGGACACAAGCACACAACCATGGCCCAGGCCACTGAATGGATGAGTGTGGGAGCATACAGAGGCGCAGGTACACACGGTTTGTACACATGTGCTGCACACCTAGGGACACTTGCATACCACAGCCGTGCAATATGTGCCCACATGGTGGTACAATGTACACACATGCAGCATGCCAAGGCACACGAATGGACAACAGCCCTCATACCTATCAACAATGCAAGGCATAGGTACATGCGTGTGTTAACACACAGAAGCTCACATGCTTGCACAATGAAGCCATGGATACAAACACATGCCCATGTAAATGAACGGAATGTGCACACATGCACAGAGCATGCCGACACCTTCCATGCTGACTAGCCAACACCACTATCCTGACACGCCAACACCCCTTCATCCTGAGGCGCCAACACCCCTGCATGCTGACACTCATGCAATGCACCTGTGTACAAACACGGGTCCCTATGTCAACGCAGAACCATGCAGGGAGGCCCTGTGGAAGGGGCAGACACAGGCCGACACAGTGCAGACATGGCCAAACACACATCACAGGACAATGCACGACACTCGTGAGCCCTGTGGGGGGATGTGTGGCTGCGTGCCTGTGCGCAACACATACGTGTGCTGACTTGCTTGAACAGAGAATCTTAGTGCACATGTGCTTGGCATCAACCAGCACAGAGTGCATGCAGTGCCACTAACACACACTTAGATACACACACTGGCAGTGCCCCGGCGTACAAATGCGTGCACCTGTCAACAGACTCCTTCTACACACACAGTGTACCCATGTACAACCGCACATGAAAGCCAGCACATGCAGGGAGCTCAGAGCCCCCGGCGTGCACCTCTGGACAAACATATGCACACATGTTCACAGTGTACCCTGTAGTCACGTGTGAACATGTCAACATGCCTATGGAACACAGGCATAATGCACCTATGTACAAATACATGCACATGTGTTCACAGTACACCCATGTAGAGATGTGTAAACATGTCAACACACCTATGTAACACACGGGCATAATGCACCTATGTACAAATAGATGCACACGCATTCACACAGTGCACCCATGTAAACACATGTATAAATACGTCAACACACTGATGGAACACAGAGACACAATGCACCTATGTACAAATACATGCCCATGTGACAATGCACAAATCATAGTCCCAGGGGGACTGTGCATACATGGGCACACATGCCAACACATGGATACATACAAGCTTGAACTGTACTTGGTACAAGCACATGCAACATCTATCAATGTACACAGGGCTCATGCACTGTCCCAATATGCCAATGTGTTTCAACACACCGACACATGTATACATGTCACACATTTGTAGAGCATGCAGTTACAAATGTGCATGCATGTCTGCACATAGCAACACATCGAAGCGCCTGCTTGCACCTCTCTACAGGAACTCACATGGTACTCAGATGTGTAGACATGGGCAACCATGACAGTACTCCTGTGCACACGGACATACACAGTGCACTGTGTAGACACACACATCACCTGCTGCTACTAACAGGCCTGCATAATGCAACTAGGTAGAAACATGTACCCACATACAACAAGACATAGGCCCAGGGGAATGTGTGCACATGTGTACAAATGCCAACACATGGGTACACATATGCTTACACAGTACCTGTGCAGTTCATGTACACAGGACTCATGCACTGTCCTGATACAGCAATGTGCATGTATGAACGCATCCCTGGAAACATGTTTCTAGGTCAACAGTCCTGGTGAGACACACACGGTACATCCACAGACACACACACTCACAGGTCAGCACACAGCAAGGCACCAGAGCTCACAGCCTGCGTATGCCGCAATATAAACACCTGCACATGAGTTCACACAATGCACTGATGTGTAGACACCTGTGAACGTTTCAACAAACCTATGTATAAACACATGCAAATGTCAGAGCACACACAGTGCATGGTGTAGACACATATGTGTTAACACACACACAGGAGCTGGCGTGCCCACACAATGCAACAACCTACAAAAACAGGCCCATGTGGCAATGCACAGCCAATCATAGGCCAAGAGGTAATGTGCACACATGTGCAGACACACCAACACAGATACATGCACACCTGTACAGTACGCCCAGTGCAAACACGTGTGACACATGTCAATGTGCACAGAGCTCACGCACTGTCCTAATACACACGTGTACCAGTGAACAGACTCCTGGACACACACAGCTGCAGAAAATAGCCACTTATGAACCTGTTCTCATAGCTCTGCACACAGCCACACAGCAGAGCTCAGAGCACCCACGTGTTTGACATGAGATTGCAAACGTGTGCACATGAAGGCTGGAGCGACAGGACAGCAGGGAGGGTGTTTGCCTTGCACGCAGCTGACCCAGATTCGATCCCGGCATCCCATATGGTCCCCTGAGCCCTGTCAGGAGTGATTCCTGAGTGCAGAGCCAGTAGTCAGCCCTGAGCATCGTCAGGTGTGACCCCCTCCCCCCCAAAAAAACCAAAAAAAAAAAACCCCACAACCCCAAACAAAAAACCACGTGCATATGAGCTCACACAGAGCACCAATGTACAGACACGGACAAACATGTCAGCACACTGGAATGCACGACACACACATGTACAAACACATGCACGCCTGTGAATGCACACAAGCTCACAGGACACCTGGCAAAGATCAAAGATGACAATTTGCAGCTCGGGGCTCCCACGACAACAGGGCTAAAATGCAGGCCCGACACGGGCAGAGCCGGGCGCTGTGCTCGCAGCCATGGGACAGCATAGTCACCCTTTGTGTACCTGCTCTGCGCTGTGGCATCTAGCAATGCTGCCAGCGCACCGTGATGGCTCGGCAGGCAGGAAAGCCCTGTAAGGCTGGGAAAAGTTTGCAATCTCAGGCCCAAAAACAGTTGGCCTCGCCGCTTGAAACAAGGTGCATCCCTACACATCACTAGGCGACGGTGCCACTTTGCAGCAGCACAACAAACAGAACCGTACCTCACCATGATGACAGAAAAGACAGTTATCAACCAATTCTGTTGTTCTTTGCTTTGGGGCCACACCCAGTGATGCTCAGGGCTTATGCCTGGCTGTGCCCTCAGGAATCACTCCTGGTGGTTCTCAGGGGACAACATGGGATGCCGGAGCGAGCGACGGTCGGCAAACACCCTCCCCGCTGTATTATTGCTCCAGCCCGTTTGATTTTTGTAGTGAGTTTTTTTTTCCCCCTCCGGATAAACCAATCTGGGAACTGAACAATGGGGCGATGATTATGCAACAGAACACGGCCCGACAAGGAAAGCGGCGTGTCCAGGCTCCAGCGCGCAAGGCCAGGCCAAGTCTTGTGAACAATCAGGCGATGCCACCAACTGGAAGAGCCTGCGGCCAGACAGAGGGTCCAGCAGGGAGGGCGCTGAACCCAGGTTCAACCCCTCATTCCATACGGCCTCCTGGGCACCAGCAGGAGAGACCCCTGACCAGCGCCAGGTAGGGCCCTCCAAAACCTCAACCCAAGAAAACAAAGAATAATTAGGTCAACACGGGCTTGGCAAACGAGGTGCAGCCACTCGGCACCTGAGCGTGCTTCCTGGGCCCCACCTGGCCAGGCGGGAGCACGGAGCAGCTGCATTCGTCAGGATGGTCGCCAAGGAAAAAGCGGGTGCTTGGCCGTCTTGGGCATCGGCAGAGCAGCAGCTGAGTGACAGGACAGCAGGGGGGGCGCTGGCCTTGCAGGAGGTGCCACGCCCCCACCAAGAAACATGGAAAGCTGACATCGGTGACGTCAGAAAGTCCATTTTCTTCTGTCACACAGACCCAAGTGAGATCTGCTTTGACCACACAGCTCAGGCTGGGTTGGCTCCTGCTTTGTCCCTGCTCTGTCCGTCCCCTGTACTGTCCCCTGCGGCACAGAGCGGGAGTCGCCTCCAGACAGGACTTCCAGTGCCGGGGGGGCGGGCACGAGTCCCAGCAGGCCCCAAGTCCAGTGTGGTCTATTTACAGGCGTGTCCCACACCACCACAGGCCACTTGCCCAGGTCACCGCGAGCAGCGAGCAGAGCACTGGGATTGGGGCCAGCCGGTCCAACAGGCAAGGGCTCCTGCCCGGCACACGGCCAAGCCAGCCTTAACCCCCAGCCCCGCTGGCATGATCCCTGAGCACGGAGCCAAGAAGCGTGGCAGCGACCCGCAATAAAAACAAACAACAGGACGACGTGGCGGGAGGGCTTCCAGGGCCGGCAGCAGGAGCGCAGGACGCCACCACCGACGCATCTCAGCTCAGCCCGCTGCCCGGGAGGCCCGGGCGCCCCCACACCCAACGCCCGCCAGCACCCCCGCGCATCCTGAGTCGGCCCTGATGCGCAGCCCCCGGAGTCACACGTTCTCGCTCCTGACAGCCCGGTAGGGGCACCGCAAATTGGGTGGGCAAGTCGCAGAGACGCCCGCTCGGGTCAGCGAGCGAACAAAGCCGCGCCGAGCACTGACCTTGAGCAGCTAGGAGACAGCACGCAGGGACCAGCAGGAGCGAGGAGATTATTTTGGGCCTTGTGAGGTGGGTGGCAAACCGGGGACACTGGTGGAGGGAAGGTTACACTAGCGGTGGGATTAGTGTTGGAACACGGAATCCCCGGAACAACTGGATCACGAACCACTTTGCAAATCACGCGCTTACAAAATTCCAAACATTAAGCAAGAAATAAAAGTTTCTTGAAAAAAAAAAAAGTTTTTTGAAAGAAAAAAATTTGTTTTTTATTTCAAATTGCCACGTCCTGTCAATCAGCAGCTACTGTCAGGCCCAGCTCTGCCCAGCTACGCTCACACCTGGATCAAACTGGAGTTGCCACATGTCACGCAGGCCCTCCCGCCGTGCTATGGCCTCAGTCCCACACTTCATGTGTTGGTGTCATATCTGGTGGGCCAGGGCCATGCCTGGCCGAGTTAAGGCCTGTACAAGTGTGGCTGGGCTGGGAGTGCAGGGCATGGAACTGCGACTGGCTACGCGCAAGCAACTTCAACCCTGGGGGGCGGGGTGGGGGAGAGAGTGAGAGAGAGACAGAGAGACAAACAGAGGCCGAGAGAGACACCACCAAATCCCCCACCCGCTCAGTCGTGCAGGGGGAGAAGCCGAGCCCCACCCCATGACAGGCTCTGCGCTGCACCCTGTGAGTGGCCTTGGCTGTGCAGAACACGGTGGCCATGCTGAGTACGTCACTGCTCCGGGCAGCAGGGGGGCCTGCCCCCTGACTTCCGCACACAGCAAGAACACCCAAAGAACTCTTCAAGGAGAGAAAAGTTTTCGAAGGGCTGGAGAAATGGCACGGCCTGGTGAGCCTTGGCCTTGCACGCAGCAGACCCAGGCCAGAGCGTGCTCTGAGCCCCGCCAGGACTGAGCCCAGAGCACCGCCAGCATGGCCCAAAGGCCCCTGGCTCAACAACAACAACAAAAAGGATTCAATTCATCAGAATATTTCCCAGAGGAAGATAAGTATCACTGCTAGCCGAATCAGGGGTCAAAGGAAAAGTCTTGTCGGCTTACTCAGGAAGGAAAAGAGAGCGACCACTACCACTATCAAGACAATCAGAAGGAGCACGCGGTCCTCTTCCGAAAAGCACCATGTGAGATGGTGACAGCCACGAGGCACCTGAACACAAGTGAAGCCTTTCCTTGTGGCCTGCTGAGGGGCACAACATTCACCACACACGGCTTGCACGCCAGACAATCACTTCGGGCAGCACCATGGGGCCCACAACTGGTTCCGTCTCTGCTCGTTTGCCAGACACTGGCCAAGCCGCTGACAGCCACCGACAGCCTCCTCCCTGGTCAGACACAAAGTGACTCCTGGGGTTGGAGCGACAGCACAGCGGGGAAGGTGCTTGCCTTGCATGTGGCCCACCCAGGTTCCATCCCTGGCTTCCCATACGGTCCCCCCAGCACCGCCAGGAGGAACTCCTTACCTCAGTGGGGTAAAAGCATTTGCTGGCAACACGTGTATCCAACTGAGCTGAAAAGGAGGGTGCATTGCCCCAGATACAGAGGCCTCAGTCAACACAGAGCGCCTGCGAAGTCGGCCCGCGGCCCGCAGCCCACGGCACATTGGGCTCCGTCTGCACACGCCAGCTGCAGGAGCAGCCCATGTCAACTGTGTCTACCCACGGCCACTGTGCTGCCCGTGGCTGCCCTGTGGAGTAGCCTGAATCCTCCTCAAGATCACAAGAAGAACCAGGGCTCCCGGGCTGTAACAACCATCCAGGGAAGAAGACAGAGACAGCTCAGTGGGGTAAAAGTATTTGCCGGCAACTGCACGTGGCCGACCCCAGCTGTACCCCTTGGCAAGGCCTGTGTCCCTTCGAATCCCTGCTGGGAGTGATCCCTGAGCACTGAGCCAGGAGCAAGCCCTGAGCACCACCAGGTGTGCTCATGAGCAAACCAACAAAACCACAAACCAAAAAACTCTATTAGCAATCAAGGCCGCACACCCTCACCGGCGCTACGGCTGCGCCAAGGGCTCCACTCCAGCACGGCACAGAAAACGTCTCCACCGAGACGCCAATTTGTAAGTAATTCCCGGGGCCCGGCAGCCTCCGCCCCACCCTCCACAGCCGCAAAGGCCAAGGCACCCAACCCACCCCCTAGAGCCGTCTCATGGCAACTCACGGGCCGATACCGCACACCCTGAAGCCTCAGGTCCAAGCGGCCACCAACCAGTGAATCAAGTCTTGCACTCGACCTTAACAACCCTGCGATCAGCTAGGACAATCATCACCTAAACTGATTTTCACCATCTATTGATTTTAATTTGGCAGCTTTATTAAAGCAATGTTCATTCTAGAACCGCATCAACAGCCGTGAGCTTTTTTTCTACATTAAAATAAATAAAATTTAAATTGGAAGAAACAGGCGGCAGAGACAGCACAGTAACTGGGTGCCTGTGTTGCACTCAGCCGACCTGGGTTCAATTCCTGGCACCCAAGTAGTCCTTGAGCGTCACCAGGAGAGACCCCTGAGCACAGAGCCTGGAGTAAAAGCCCTAATTACAGGTGGCTATGACCGAACAAGAACCTAAGGGGACACCGGGGAGATCTTCACTCAAACCAGAGAGACAGTCCAACGGGCAGGGCACTGCCTTTGCATGCTGGGCCCGGGTCTGAACCCTGAGTGAACAAGCCTGAGTACTGGTGGCTGTGGTCCCCACAGTAAGAACAGTTATGATAAGAAATCAGAATCAGTAGAGGCACAAACCCATTCTTAACTCTCGGGTTACAGCAAGCCCCGCAGAGCCCCACCCCTGCAGGGGTCCGCCAGAGGCGCAGGGGTGAGTACTCTGCAGCCACACGCCATCCTTCCCGCCCTCACTCGCGGCCTCCACCCACACAAGTGTGGGATCCTGAGACTTGCAGCCATGACTCGCCCAGGCGGGGTGCAAGCCACACAGGACTGTGCACTCACCCTGGAGAAAGACCCCTTTTAAGGTCCTGCTACCAAGCCGTTCAGAGTGAGCTAAAATACAACAAAAACCAAAAAAGCTAAAGAAAGACGGACAAGCCATGCAAAGCACAGATCCCACAAAAACCCCCAAATTCCCTCGGCCTAATGGACTCCCCCCCGCAGCCATAATCCCTCAGGCACAGAAACAAGTGACGAATGACAAGGTGCCTCTTGCAGGCAGACCTCCTGGACTGTTATTCCGGTGACACAAACAAACAGACGCACACTACATGACACCCCCGTGGAATCACCTTCAGGCCACATCTCAGAAAGCAGCTACTTCTTTGACACACAGGCGACAGTCACCCTGTGGGGAGGGATGGGGTGTGCGGCCTACCCTGAGGTGTGCCGGGAGCTTGAGCAGCCGGAGGCAGAACCCAGGTTCCCTCCATCCCGACTCAGGACCCAGAGTTTGGAGCAAGTGAGCAGGCACCCAGCGGGAGGCAGGAACAAGCAGGAGACACCTCGGTGGCGAGGAACAGGAGGCGAGTCCTGGGCACGGCCTCAGGCATCCCCGAAGTGCTCACCTCTGACAATCAGGAAAAAAGGGGACCTGAGCAATGGGCAGTCGCCTTGACCTGGCCAACCCGAGTTCGATCCCTAGAGCACTGTCAGGAGTGACCCATAGCACAGAGCCAGGAGAAGGAAGGAAGGGAGGGAGGGAGGGAGGGAGGGAGGGAGGGAGGGAGGAAGGAAGGAAGGAAGGAAGGAAGGAAGGAAGGAAGGAAGGAAGGAAGGAAGGAAGGAAGGAAGGAAGGACACCCTCCCTCAAGGAACAGCCCAGTGTCCATGGGCCCTGCCTGTCCCCCACAGAATCCTGCCTGTCCCCGTGGGTCACACACCCAGAGGGCCCATGATGCAGGCCAGCCACTCCTGCTGTTTCACACCACACCGGGACGCCATGCCCTGGACAAACACGGTGTAAGGGGCCACGGGGGCAGCTGAGAGAGAGCCAGAGACACAGAGAGAGTCAAAGAGAGACGGAGAGAGGCAGAGCTAAAGAGTGAGAGTGAGAGACAGCGAGGCCAGAGGCTGCCAGACACAGAGCCAGAGCGGGCTGGCACCGCAGCCCCGGCAGAGCCAGGAAGGCACAGTCCGGGCGACCTGCCACCCCTCCCCCCAAGAAAAACCTGTTGAATGTGGCTGTGAGCAGGACAGGCTCCTGGCTGCGCTGGAGCCGGGACACCGCGGGCGTGGCAGTATGGGTGACATCCGGCAGGGCCTCGGAGCCCGGAAATGCCCTTGGGCCCGGGGCCAGCGGGCAAGTCTGACTCGGGTATTTCCTAGCTGAGCCCCGGGCTCCCCACCTCTGCAGCCCCAACAAATGACAGGGGGCGCTGTGCGTCCTTTCTGCTCACAAGCCCCCATCCGACACAGCAGCTTACACGCTGGCACCTCGGCCAGCCCCCCCCCTTGCTGCTCACGCCTCCCCAGTGTCCCTAACATTCGGTGGGGTTCGGCAGTGTTGTTTCAGGGTCCCACCTGCACTTGTCAGGGCTCACTCCTGGCTCTGCACTCAGGGATCAGGGACGCCGGGGAGGGGACTGTGTCGGCCGCGTGCAAGGGGCGTGCCCTCCCCGCCTACTACCCCCCCCAGCCCAGAATGTGCTTTCTACTCTTCTAACCCTCTCTGCCTCTGGCGGCCTCTCGGGGGCTGAGCCAGAGGGAGGAAGGACAGGATAAAGCCTGTCCCCAGCCCTCGCCTCCCTGGGGACGCCAAGCTCCAGAAGGGCGGGCACTGGGAGGCCTTGGAGACGGGTTTTCTGGAAAGGTCACTGTGGCCCGCGTCCAAGCAGAGCTTCCAGAGCCCGCGGGGATTTTCAGACACCGAGAGTGTAAGCGAGGCACCCCGGGCCAACGAGCCCGCACAGCAGGGGGGCTGGCTGTGCACAGGCCGGATCTGCACTGGGTCCCAGGAACGCAAAAAAAAAAAAAAAAAAAAGAGGGCCCAGAGATAGCACAGAGGGGAGAGCATTTGCCTTGCGCATGGCCCATGTGGGTTTGATCCTCGGCATCCCATAGGGTCCCCGGAGCATGGCCAGGTGTGACCCAGAAAGCCAAAGAAAAAAAAAATCCCAAACCAGATCAGCCCACCTTCCATGCAGATGGACAGGCACGCCTTCACACCACTCAAGGCTGGGAACAACAGGGGCTGCAGCCAAAGGACAGCAGTTTGCCTTGCGTGCGGCTGACCAGGGTTCAGTCCCCCGCATCCCATAGGGTCCCTGAGCAATGCCAGGAGGAATTCCTGAGTGCAGAGCCAGGAGAAATCTCCAAGCATTGCCAGATATGACCCCAAAAGCCAAAAAAAAAAAAAGGCTGAAAAAACTACCTAGTTCCTTCCCAATCTCCTTTGGGGGGACGGACCGACGAATTCCATCGTCTGGATCAGAGACGCCGGCCTTGAGCCTCAAAGCTGATGGGTCCCTGGCGGCTTCTCTCGGTGTTGCAAAGAAGGCCCAGTGGGCGAGAGCACAGGCTTTGCTTCCGGGAGCACCAGAATCTGCCTGCAGCACTGAGCCGGGATCTAACCCCCAGCATCCCCAGCACGTGTGAGTGGGTTCCCCTTCCCCAGGAAAGACAAGCCTGGTCCACGCCAGCTGCCAGGGCGTCAGCCTTCCCGCCCAGCACGACGCGGCCCCATCAGCTCAGTGGCACAGACGTGGTGCAAAAAGGCAGGAGGCACCTGCAAACGGTTTGCAGCTGGATCGTGGGGTGTGTGTGTGAGAGAGAGAGACGGGGGGGGGGGGGGAGAGAGAGAGAGGGAGGGAGAGAGAGAGAGAGAGGGAGGGAGAGAGAGAGAGAGGGAGAGAGAGTACACGCACATGTCCATTTCCCTGGGCGTCCACGGTGCCCTCTCCTCCCAGTGCCCTGCGCCGGCAGCCCTCGACTCCACCCCGAAAGCCTGCAGCCCCCGCAGGTGATCAAGGGGTTCTGACTCCCGCTTCTGCACACAACTGAGCCCAGCTCCATTCCGGGCACTGCACAGGATCTGTGGGGCACAACCAGCGTGGCTCAAAAGTACTCCCCAACCACCAGCCCCCTCCCATAGTAACGCCGGCCGGGTTCAATCCCTGGCATCCCATAGGGCCCCCTGACCACCGCCAGGAGTGATTCCTGAACCCCTAGCATCCCTGGGAGTGGCCCCAAACCAAAGAAATCCCCCAACCTGTAAAAAAAAAGTAAGACTTAAAACCCTTAATTCCATCTCGCAGGGGATTCTCAGAGCCCCCCCAACACACGAGCATTCAGAGACGTCAACTGCCTTCAGGCAGCTAACTTTCCCCAGGGAGCCGAGCACGCTCCACATGTATACACATATGCGTGTGTGTGCGTGTGCATCTGAGCACACAGGGAGATAGGTCCTGCACACAAGCCCAGTCACCCGGGGGATCCACACAGGCTCCTCTTTTGGGAGGGAACTCTGAGGAAACCCCCAAATCAATCCTCGGGCCTCTGGCGGGCATTCAGGGTCACTGAGCATGCGCCTCCGATTCCCCACGGAGCAACGCTTCCCGGGGTACAGGGAGCCCAGAAAGTATGCTGGAGCCCGCGGGGGGGAGGGGGGTGGAGAGAGAGAGAAAACACATCAGTGTGACGGGACAGAACGAGAGTGAGCGAGTGCCCAAGTGAGCGAGAAAGTGAGTGAGCGAGCAAGAGCAGAGTTAAGGCCAGTCTTGCACGCAGCTGCCGCTGGCCGATGCTGGCCTCCCCCTGAGCCTGTCCAGCTTCCCCTGGCTTGTGGGGCACTTCAGGCACGGCAGCGCCACGCGATCCTCCGGCTCAGCTGGCGGAGCAGGGCCCGCACCACCGGAAAGCCACCCCTGTGCCGAGGTCAATGCCCCGGACCTAAGAAAGACACACCTAGAGCCAGCTGGCTGCAGGCAGGGCGCTGGATCCCCGGCACCTGCACGATCCCCTGAGTCCCGCCAGGAGTGATTCTGAGCACAGAGCCAGGAGTCAGCCCTGAGCATCATCGGATGCGGCCCACAAGCCGAAATAGAAAAAAGGGAAAGGAAACGAGGCATCGATAACCTAATGAAATACTATTCCGCTCTAGACAAAGGTCCTGCAAGCTGCTGCCATGTGGGACTCAAGCTGGCCGGAGCAGGGCAGACACAGAATGGTTTCTCTCGGGGTGGAACAGCTCAAAGGCAACAGACCTCGGGGCCTGAGCGACAGGACAGCAGGGAGGGTGTTTGCCTTGCATGTGGCTGACCTGGGTTCAATCCCTGGCACCCCATAGTGTGCCCTGAGCCTCACCAGGAGTGATTCCTGAGTGCAGAGCCAGGAGGAAGCCCTGAGCATCACCAGTGTAACTCCCCCCACCCCCCCAAAAAAAAACCCAGGCCAGAGAATGGAGGTTACCATGGTGGCAGGGGATAGAGCAGGAGCTAGAACAAGGTGAAGGGGCTGGGGTGACAGCACAGCAGGTAGGGCATTTGCCTTGCATGCAGCCAACCCAGGTTCGATTCCCAACATCCCATATGGTTATCTCCCCCCACCCCCCCCCGCTGAGCACTGCCAGGAGTAATTCCTGAGTACAGAGCTAGGAGTAAACCTTGTGTATTGCCGGGTGTGACTCAAAAGCCAAAAAAAAAAAAAAGAACAAGATGAAGAGTGGGACCCAGCCACAGGGCCCGAGACCCAGCTGGAACACTTGTGTGCCTGGACCCCATCACAAACATGATCTAAGTCACGGGGACTGCAGCAAAGTACGTGCCGTGTGCAAAGCCACCTCACTGCATTCTCAGTACGCAGAGCCATGCCTAAGGACAGGTCACGGGCCCTGTCTCTGGCCACCAGACCAGCACCCCACACTAGAACAAAGATGAGAGCCGCCAGTCATGGGGCCTTTCAAAGCCCATGTATCAGCGTGGGCGCCCCATGGGCACCACTTCCCTGGGTGATTCAGCAGCTGAAAGCGCCAAGCCGTGTCCCCACAGGAGACAGCTCGAACACCGCCAAGCGCCAGCCCAGGGCTGGGGCCGCCACAAGGCACGAGAGCACTTTTGTCCTGCTCTGCCACTCCCCAACAGAGGGGCAAATGTTTCTCATGGGCTGGGGGTGGGCCAACAGGGCGGTGCTCAGGGATCACTCCTGGCTGGGCTGGGGGAGCCTTACGGTCTCAGGGATGGGACCTGGGTCAGCTGCGTGCAATGTCAGAGCCCAACCCACTGTACTATGGCTCCAGAGCTGAGACGCGAACACGCCCCCGCCACCATGCTTCTTGGGCCACCCCCAGCAGTGCTCAGGGGTGACTCCTGGCTCTGTGCTCATCCATCACTCCTAGAGCTGCTCGGGGGAGCACTATCTGATGCCGGGGATGGAACCCAGGGTCCGCTATGTGCAAGGCAAACGCTCTCCCCGCTGTACTATCATCGTTCCGGCCCCCGGAACTTAAAAAAATAATTTTAAGAGAATAACAAATCAGAGAAATAATACCTCCATCCAGCATAAAGGGTCCCCAGAGAAGATTCTAGAAAAAGATGAAGCCCTGCCCCCCCCTCTCTCTCTCTCTCACACACACACACACACACACACACACACACACACACACACACACGTGATGACAGCCACAATTGCTCAATCACAACTTGCGCGTAGAAGGAAGCCCCTGGGAATGGCCAACCCGTGCCATCTGTGCCCTGAGAGCCAACCCTCGGGGCTGGAGCAACAGCACAGCAGGTAGGGCGTTTGCCTTGCACACGGCGGACCCAAGTGGGTTCGATTCCCAGCATCCCACATGGTCCCCCAAGCACTGCCAGAAGTGATTCCTGGGTGCAGAGCCAGGAGTTGGCAATAGCTGCTGATGCCGTGGATGTCTCCCTTCTTGTACAACAGAACGGTTCTGCTGGTTTTCCATTGGGATGGAATCCTGCATTCAGACAGGTAGCGTGTGAAGAGCAGAGCCAGTGTATTGATGAGTACTGGCGGCAGATTCTTCAGGTGTTCGGGTCAGACCTTGTCTGGACCGGGTGCCAGTCCACTTACACTTCTTTACTGACGAAATGGTATGTCAGATTTCGGAAGGGAGAACGCTGGGAATGACAAATCCATCCTGCGGAATTTTGTATGTGGGCAGGTGGACATGGTTCTTGAAGAGATCCGAGTAGAAGTCGTGGATAACCTTCTCCATTGCCCTTCTGGAAGGTATGACTGATCCATCAGGACGTCGGAGGGCAGTCATCTTGGTCTTGTAGTTGGCGAAGGACAGGCGAGCGTTTGGAATACTTTTCCCGGCTTCGGCTGCATGAGCCAACACTGCTGCTCTTCTCTCTTTGAGGTCTTTATCATTTCTCTGCACAGCTTTGCGAGCTCCGACATCGTGCCAAACCACATTGGCAAATGAGCTTGAGAGTTTCCAAAGACAGGCGTCTTTTTGTGGCTTTCTCTCTCTGGGTGTTCCTCGCACAATTGTGGAGGTGCTGAACCTGTCGATCGTATTCCTTGTTGATGTTGTCAATGATGGCATCTTCCCATACTGCCGCAACAGTGCGAAGGAGCTCCCAATTGGTGGTCGTTCTGGGAGTTCTCTTCTTAAACTTTGTAGCCCCTTCTCCCTGCTCCGTGAAGTAGAATTTCACACAAAGGAGATCATAGTCTGATCCTATTTGGAATTTTGGGACAAAAGCAACATCGGTCAGGCAAAACCATTGACTGAATATGATGTGGTCGATTTTGTTGTGGAACTGTCCACCGGGAGATTCCCATGTCCAGCGTTTAGATTCAGCCTTCTGGAACTGCGAGTTACCATAGATGGTCTTGGTCGACATGATAAACTCAAAAGTCTCTCACCCTGTTTGTTCCATTCTAGGCCGTGGGTCCCAATGTGGAGTTCTTCAGGCAACCTTCTCGGTCCTATCTTGGCATTAAAATCACCAACAATGATCTTGTAGAAGGTGTGGTCTTCTTTATAGAACTTCTCCAGCTCCATGTACAACCTCTCAATTTCTTCTTCATCGTAGTTGGATGTTGGTGCATGGACGACGAAGATAGAAACTGCCAGCAGTGAGCCACATCTATTCAAGCGTAAGTGTCTGATTCGGGTTGTTAGGCATTCAAACAAATCAATGCTCCTGACCAAGTTTGTGTTGACGAGGACACCGACACCACTGACGCCTCTACTGTCACATGTTCTGAGGAACAGTTCTTCTCCAGTGTCAAAAACGGTGTGATGTGATCAATGCCTTCTCCTTTCGGTAAGACCAATACGTTGTACTCGGTGTCTTGCACTTGCACCATCAGGTCCTCGATGGATGCTTCCGATGCCAATGTACATGCATTAAAAGTGCAGACAGTCATTTTAGTCCTTCTTCGTTTTGGCAGCCTGGTTCGGCTCTGAGATTTTAGCAGTCTCTCTTTGCTTGTCCTTCTCAACGCTGCCATATTGGGGGCTCTTCCAGGGTCAGGGGAATGAGGCCCATTTTTGTTACTATTTTTGTCATATCGAATACGTTACGGGTAGCTTGCCAGGTTCTGCCATGCGGATAGCTTGTTGTAACAATCTGCACGCTGACAAACACGCCACACACCTTGTGCATTGGCGTGCTGCTTACATACAGAAAGTACTGGCCAGATCGACACAGTTGATCCAAGAAGTCCAGCCCTACACCTGCCTACACCTCTGGGCAGCACCTGTTGGTTCGCTCTTTGCAGGTTTGACACCGTTGCAGCCCCCTTGCCATGCTGAGGCAGTGAACCATGGAGGTTGGTGAACCTTCCTACTCCTCACTATCTACAGTGGCTGGCCCCCTCCCTATCCTCCCTTATCTACAGTAGCTGGCCGACCCTATACCTCCCTTATCTACAGCAGATAAACAAAAACCAAAAGACTGAAATTACACAGAATGAGGATCTCCTTGATAGAAAGCTCTAGAAACATGCAAATGGACTTACTGAAGTGATGCAAAGTCCCTGATCCACTGATGCTGCAAGAGGGTAAGGAAGCGCCAGACACACGGCAGTGATGGGCAGGATTGCAGGTCCTGCTGTGTTCACACACAGGCCTGTTGGTGGGCGGGTAAAAGCTAGAGAAGATAGAGCCAGGGCAGCTGGAGGGGGATGGCTGAGTCCCAGCACCCGCCCAAACAGAGCCCCAGCAACTGAAAACCCCCAAAACCCTGTCACCACCACCATGCTCAAGGCCAATCTCCACACCCTCAGACAAGCCTCATCCATGAGTGAATCTGTTGAAAAACTCAGGTATGCGGGTTTGTGACCGAAATCTCCAGGCTCTCATGGAGTCAGGAATGGGCGACCTCCCCCATCTCCATATGCTTCCCGGAGCCTGGTAGTTACGCCCACAAAACAAACACAACAAGCAAACCTAAAAAGCAAGAGCCTCGTGTGAAATATAAGTGCATGTAAGTGCATGCACGTGCACGTGCGTATACACACACACACGCACGCACGCACGCACGCACTGATGCACACAAGGCGCTCCTGAACCCAAGGTTCCAGACCTCCGTCCCCTCCCTCCGTCACTGAGCGCCATTCTTTGCAGGCCTGGGGAACATCGTTACATTGGAAAAACCAGGCAGCATGTGCAACCTTTAAGATGCCTCACCCCCAAGTCTGTAAGAGCGTCAGGCATCGCCCCCTGGAAACCTGCACACGACACGGTCACTATTCAGGTCACTGTGCTCCGGACAAAGGCAGGGGCTTGCCCCCCAGCTCCGCAACCACCAATGCCTGCAAAGAAAAGAAGGGTGCGTGGCTGGAGGGCAGTACAGCAGGGCGCCTGCCTTGCACGTGGCACCCCCGGCCAGAGCACCAGGCCACAACTGAGTCTTGAGCATCGTCAGGTGCGATGCAAAAATATAAAAGGAACGAGGGGCGTGCAATTGCACAGGGGAGGCGGATGCAGGAAGGAGGACGGCCACGTGACGGGGGCTCTGGGGTTCTGGCAAAGCACTGAGGTCTGCCTTGCATGCGGCAGACCCGGGTCAGGGCCCCAGCACCCACAGCGTCCCCTGGGCCCACCAGGAGTGATCCTGACTGCACGGCCAGGAGTAAGTCCTGGTGTAGTCAAAAAAATAAAAATAAAAACAAGACTCTCTACACTGAACTGGGCCCTGTATGAAAAAACCCCTCCAGATTCTCAGCATATATGTAACATAAAATGAGAATATGTGTTTAATTATATTACATCTGTCACTGCCACTGTCATCCCATTGCTCATCGATTTGCTCGAGCGGGCACCAGTAACGTCTCCATTGTGAGACTTGTTGTTACTGTTTTTGGCATATCAAATACACCATGGGGAGCTTGCCAGGCTCTGCCAATCGTGCAAGGTACTCTCGGTAGTTTGCTGGGCTCTCCGAGAAGGGTGGAGGAATCAAACCAGAAACTCTACATGCCAGAAGAGTGGAGAGAGATATTGTTTGAAAAGACAAAAAACAAACAAACAAAATAGTCTTTCTCTGGCAATGTTATTTTTCTTTCAAGTAGGAAAAAGAAAGAAAGGCTTACTCAGACCAAAGGCAAGGGAGTTCACCACCTCAAGGCTGCACTTGGGAGCTCTTCAAGCTGGTACATGTAAAAATATACATACATATTTTAGGGGCGAGAAAGGGGAACACCTTAAAAAAAAAAGCCCAGTACAGGGCAATCTAGAGGCAGGAAAGAGGCATCCAAGGGGCCTCCGTGTGGCCAGGAAGGCTCAGAGATGACAGAGGTCAGCGAAGAACGGTCAGTGCTGGCCCACCTCAGTAAGAACCGCTACATCCACTAGAGGCGCCAGAGCGACAGTACAGCGGGGAGAGCACTTGGCTTGCACACGGCCAACCTGGCTTCTACTCCCCGCAGCCCATAGGGCCCCCCCCCCCCCCCAGCAGTGCTAGGAGTGATTCCTGAGTGCAGAGCCAGAAATGAGCCCTGAGCATCACAGGGTGTGTCCCAAAAGGAAAAAAAAAATCTGCTAAAGAATGGAAAGAGGCACTAGGAAGTGGCTATTTCTTTTCCTGTTCTGTTTGCTTTTTGGGTCACACCCCAGCAGTGCTCAGGGGTTACTCCCTGGCTCTGCTCAGGAATCACTCCTGGCGGTGCTCAGGGGACCCTATGGGATGCCGGAGATCGAACCCGGGTCACCCTCTGTTGGACTATTGCTCTGGCCTGGAAGAAGCAATTTCTTTCTTTTATTTTTTGGTTTGCTTTTTTTTATTTTGCTTTTCTGGGTCACACCCGGTGATGCACAGGGGTCCCTCCTGGCTCTGCACTCAGGAATTAACCCTGGTGGTGCTCAGGGAACCCTATGGGATGCTGGGAATCGAACCCGGGTTGGCCGCGAGCAAGGCAAACACCCTACCCACTGTGCTATTTGCTCCAGCCCCGAAAGGCAATTTCTAAGACCCCTAAATGCACAGCTTCAAGAAAGGTCTTGCAGCAAAATCTGCGTGCACTGGGTTAAAAGGAACCTGGCACGTCAGGTGAACCCAAAGGGAAAATTTTATACAGATCCGCTGGCAAACCTGGCAAACCGCACCTGGGAGTGTTTGCCTGTGCAGGGCTAGGAGTTACAAGTATCCATGTGAATCCCAAGAGAATATGGCGTGCATCTCCACAGAAAGTCCACCTGTCAAGTGGGGGCCACCAGACACCCACACCTGTGGGGCCAAAGGTAACTGGAGCCCCCGGAACGGTTACTTTTAGCACAGCCTCTCCACACCCCTTAATCAGTGCAGCCCTGCAGCGTCTAGGTTTAAACATCTGTTCACTTCTGAGTTTCTTAGGACACGGGAACGGGAGGGAGAACCGTGCATTCTGCTGTCTGCACTCACCTTTCTGCAAACCCGTCCAGGATGGTCCCCACCACCATCCCCCACCCTCTAAAAAAAAAAAAAAGACAAGATATAGCTAGACAACCAGAAAGCAGAGCCCAGCTCCTCACGCAGTAGTGCGAGAGAGCGCGCTGCGTGGGCTCACTCGGTCTTTAGCCTCGTCACATGCACTGTCGTTCGCCACGGAGAAATCACTGTGCTCACCTCAGATTTCCAATTACCAAGCTCCACACACCATTACTGGGGAAACTGTGTTTTGTTATTTCAATGGAGTCTGGGGGGGTGGGGAGGGGTGACCCACACATTCAGGGTTCCCTGGCTCGATACTTTGTACCAACCCAAGCGCCAGCGCTCACAGCCTGTACTGTGACCACCGGAGGTCTCCCTGAGCCGCTCATCTGAAACTGAGGTGGGGCCCACAACGCGTTAAGTGCATGATAGTAGGAACTGGGCACACTGAGCAGCAAAGCTTTCACCACGTTGCAGCTGCCCACACCTGGACAGGTAGACTCCAAGGGACAGCTGACACAGCAAGAAATGCTTTGTCATCCCTCTTCTCACTTGGAGAGGGAGGAGACAAGAGGTACAGCGGAGCGGGTAGGGTGCTGACCTTGCAGGCACCGCCCTGCTGGGACCCCCGGCACCAGGGGTGGGTTCCCCAAGCCCTGCCGGCAGTGACTCCTGAGCACAGAGCCAAGAGCGAGCCCTGAGCACTGCGGGCTGTGACTATGACCCCCCCCCAACCAAAATATTTTCAAAAGGGAGCACCTTTCCAAATAACCCCAGTTCAGACTGAATTCTTGACAGGAAGTAAGTGGGAGCATCTCCCCGGAGTCAGCAATGGATAGAATTACTTTTAAAAATCCACGTCCTGGGGCTGGAGCGATAGCCCAGCGGGGAGGGCGTTTGCCTTGCACACGGGTGACCCAGGCTTGATTCCCAGCATCCCATAGGGTCCCCCGAGCATCGCCAGGCGTAATTCCTGAGTGCATGAGCCAGGAGTAACCCCTGTGCATTGCCGGGTGTGACCCCCCCCATTTTTTTTTTTTTTAAATCCACTCTCTGGGGCTGGAGCAATAGTACAGCAGGGAGGGCATTTGCCTTGCACATGGCCGACCTGGGATCGATCCCCGGCATCCCACAGGGTCCCCCAAGCACCACCAGGAGTCATTCCTGAGAGCACAGCCAGGAGTAACTCCTGAACATTTATAATATAAATAAAAATAAATACAGTCCACTTGCTGTTTCCCTTCTGAAGAGAGAAGCAACCCTGCTCCTGGCAGGTAAGCGCGTCAGTGAGCAATTCGCCCTGCACGCGGCCACCACTGCCAAGGTGGCGCAATGAACAGCGCCCATGGGACGACAAGGGCCCCGCTCTCTGCAGGGGCCACAAAGGGCACGTGGAGGGGCAAATCCCGGGCGCACACACAAGAGTCTAGTTCTATCCCCGAAACGAAAACAAAAGGGGGGGAAGGAGGAGGAACTAGTGAAGGGCGCGCGTGGTGGACAGCAGCAGAGGGGTCGGGACAGTGAGGGGGCGCGCAGCAACCCATCAGCGTCACCCAAAGGCTGCAGGTGAGAGCCAGCTGCGCTCCCACAGGAAGAGGGAAGGAGAGAAGAGGGGAGGAGGGCAGGGGAGGGGAGGGAAGGAAAGGGAACCCCCCGCCCCCCGCAAAGACCGAGTTTTTCTCTTTTCACTACAAAGCACTGCACTCTGAAATGTGCCAACAGCGCCAGCAGTTCATGTGGGCAGACACAGGTGCCACACCTGGCAGGAGACACTCTCACAGCCCTGGGCGCGCCCCAGCTCACACCACCTCCTGGTGGGAGCCCCCGGGCCGCTGGAAGCAGCAGCGCTGCAGAAACGGCGTTCAGTGAGAGCCCCTGCAGCGGCACCTCTTGCAAACGCAAGGGCTTCTCGGCACAGAACGGGCCCAAGCTGGCCGAGCCCGGCACGCCTGCTCTCCCGTCACTGCAAAGCGTTCCTTCACCAGGCACGCCGGGAAGCGGGGGATCGCAGCCACCACACTTGGCACCCGTGCCGGGGGCACGGCAGCTTCTAGATGCCACGGGGGCACAACAGGGTCTGCCCTGGAAATGTCACCACGGACACCGTGTCCCCAGTGACTGGCGCGTCGCAACCCACTAACAGTCACACTCCAACCACTGACTCAAGAGCACCCCAGGCAGTGGCTGTTCAAGGACTCACTGGTGAATCGGCCACCTTGGGCAGGTTCTTCCTAACGGGCCTTGGGCTCCACCAAGTGCCAAATGGACAGAGCCCAGGCCTGGGGCCTGCAGAGCGCGTGCTTCGGCCCCTCCCCCCACCACACCCCCACACCCTGTTCCTTTACTGCACACAACCCTGCGCGCACTATACGCACTCCAGGCACTGCGGAACGAACACAAAGACGGGCTCCAGGCAGCAGGAGATTTCCACGGAACAAGCGCCCGAGAGGCCCTCCCGCCCCCAGCCTCAGCGCGCCTGCGGAGGAAAGCCACTAACGCAGCTGGGCGATGCTGCGGCGGGCAGGGCGCAGGCCGGGCTCGCAGCCAACTTGGGCGGAGCCCCAGCATCGCGTATGGTCCCCCGAGCCTGCCGGGGTCGTTCCTGAGCATGGCCTACTGGGGCCCCCAAAACAAACACAAAACACCTCAGCAAGCCGTGCACGTCACCCATGGCCCTGGGGAACTGCACCTGGCCTTGGCTCCCCGAGCATGTGGGGTGCCTGCCCGGGACCATGACCTCCTCACAGGAAGGGCCCTGCGAGCGGAGGGGGCAGCCCACGGCCTCCCACCCCTACACCGGCGGCCACTCTGCTCTGGGCACCCCTCGCCGAGAGCCACCGACGGACCTGCTCACCCCCACCCCACGGGCCTACACCGGCTGACCCCCACCCCATGGGCCTACACCCAGCTCACCCCCACCCCACGGGCCTACGCCGGCTCACCCCCACCCCACGGGCCTACGCCGGCTCACCCCCACCCCACGGGTCTACACCGGCTCACCCCCACCCCACGGGCCTACACTGGCTGACCCACACCCCACGGGCCTACGCCGGCTCACCCCCACCCCACGGGCCTACGCCGGCTCACCCACACCCCACGGGCCTACACCAGCTGACCCACACCCCACGAGCCTACGCCGGCTGACCCACACCCCACGAGTCTACACCAGTTGACCCACACCCCACGGGCCTTCGCTGGCTGACCCACACCCCACGGGCCTACGCTGGCTCACCCCCACCCCACGGGCCTACACCGGCTCACCCCCACCCCACGGGCCTACACTGGCTGACCCACACCCCACGGGCCTACGCTGGCTCACCCCCACCCCACGGGCCTACGCCGGCTCACCCCCACCCCACGGGCCTACGCCGGCTCACCCACACCCCACGGGCCTACACCAGCTGACCCACACCCCACGAGCCTACGCCGGCTGACCCACACCCCACGAGTCTACACCAGTTGACCCACACCCCACGGGCCTTCGCTGGCTGACCCACACCCCACGGGCCTACGCTGGCTCACCCCCACCCCACGGGCCTACACCCGGCTCACCCCCACCCCACGGGCCTACACCCGGCTCACCCCCACCCCACAGGCCTACGCCCTCCCGCCTGTTAACCCCCTCAGACCCCAGCAGGGGTCCCGAATACAGGACCCGAAGTGACAAGGGCCACCCAGGAGCACAGGGGTGGGGGCAGGGAGACATTCCTGCCGGCACAGGTGGGTGTCCCTGGTCCAGTGATGTGGACACCGAGGTACAGCCCCCACCAAATCTACGTTTGAAAGAGCAGCAGGGGCTGGGGTCGGCAGACACGCTTCACAGCCTCCCCGGGACGCTCCGTGGCAAGATACGAGGGGAAGTTACTGCCTGCCCCCCCTCGCCCGGCCCTGTCCCGGCTCCACGCATGGCACCTGGGAAACCCACAGCCCACAGCTGTGAGAAGCCACGTTGTCAACACCCGCACCTCCTCCTACCGCACAAAGGCACCCAGAGCAGCTTCGAGACTCACCCTGCAGCTGCTCAGCGCGCCAAGCTAGCCCAGGGCCCCCGTCAGCTTTGGTGGCCACGCGTGGTGCTGACGTGGCACCGAGACACCAAGCCAGCTCAGAGCACGCCACCCCCACCCCCCCCGCCACACACCCAGTAGCTTCAGCGGCCGGTGCTGGTGCGTACGCCCATCACGCCACAGCGAGCACTGAAAGGGGTCAGCCCACCTGGGGACACGACCCCCAGGGGCGGGAAGGAAGATGGGGTGACTGGGGGGGGCAAAGGCTGACAGATTCTCACAGGAACACGGGGGTGAAGGGTTAGTCCTGTGCCCGGAGTAGAGGGAGGGTGAATCCATGCACAGGTGCCATTCATAACACCCACCCCCAAGGGGCAAGGGATGGTATAGAAAGGGGCACTGCAGCCCCGCTGATATAGACAGGGGCACTGCAGCCTAGCTGGTGTAGAAAGGCACACTGCAGCCCAGCTGGTGTACACAGGGGCACTGCAGTCTAGCTAGTATAGACAGGGGCACTGCAGCCTAGCTGCAGGGTACCAGGGTACAAGTGTGCAAAGGCTGAAGAACGCTGCCCTCAACTCAGGGGGTGGGGGTGAGAATGGCAGACAGACAGCACGACGGCGGCAGAGAGTCACAGGCCTGCAGCAGATGTAACTGATGCCTTGAGTTTTTGTCATTTGTTAACAAAAACACCGGTAAGACAAGGCCAACAGCGTCCTACCTGCCCAGTCTTTGGGGGCGGGGAGACTGGAGTGTACCCCAAACTCAGAAACACCCACTTCTGGCCTCCGAAGGCATCACAACTCAGTTGTGCAACATCAGGGACAACTGCACAGGGGTGCGTCTGGTTGGCAGGGGTGGTACACGAGCCCCCACTAGGAAGCCCCGCTCAGGCCTGGCTCAGCAGAGCAGCCGGGAGACCCCCAGGGTACGGCATTTCCCTGCCCGCAGCCCCACTGACACCACCAGGATCCGAGTCACGGAACTCGACCACGGCAGGCCTGGTCGCCGGGAACGCAAAGGTTAGAGAAGGCGATGCTTGAACAGACCCTTCCAAGCGTCCAGGAGCCAGCGCGCCAAGGGGCCGGGCCTGGAGCGGTGGCAGCAGTGGTCAGCGCTCGCCCTGAATCCATCCCAGCACCCCTAGGGGCCCACCAGGCCCCTGAGCACAGAGCCAAGAGGAAGCCTGCGCACCGGCCAGTGTGGCCCCCCAAAACCAAACGAAAGACGAAGACGCGAATCAAGTCTCTCCTGCCACCCGCCCTGCCCCACCCCGGCACCAGAAGTTCTGGCCACGTCTGGGGACCAAAGGGCAGAGGCTGCACACTTGGCCAGTGGCCAGGAGGCATTCTCGGTGCCGTCTCCGGCGGGCAACGGGGAGCAGGTAGGAAAGGCCAGGGGGTGCTGTGGGCTGACACCATTCCACAGGGACCCTCCACCAAGAACCCAAAGGCTGGGCTGTCCGGGAGGGCAGGGGCCAGTGCGGGCCGCAGAGCTCGGACGGCGCCAGGAGTGAGCCCTGAGAGCGCGGGGCACACTGGGCAGGGCCATCCTGGCCGCTGACCGCCCTCTCGTCTCCCTCGGAAAGGTCGAGAGCCCACGCTGCCCTCATGGGTGGGGTCCCTGCCCGCCACCCCAGGCGCGGAATCCAGGAAGAAGCAGCAGGAAGGGACAGGAGGAGCAAAGGGCGGGGACACCCCGATCCGCTCAAAGGGCCTCTGACTTCCGTCCTGCTAAAAATAGGGTGGAAAAAAAAAAGTTTATCTTTCCCACTTGGAGAAAAAGGGGAAGAAAAAAAAAAAAAGGATGTTTCGAAGGTTTGGCTTCCAGATCAAAACTGTGTTTGTGTGGGCCGGACCCACAGTACAGCGGGGAGGGCGTCTGCCTTGTACGAGGCTGACCGAGGTTCGATCCCCGGCATCCCACAGCACTGCCAGGATAATTCCTGTGTGCAGAGCCAGGAGAAACCCCTGAGCATCGCTGGGTGTGACCCGAAATCAAAAAATAAATAAAACCAACACACTCTATTTGCGCAGCATCAGGAAGAACTGGACAGGGTCCATCTGGTTGGCGGGGCAGCACACACAGCCCCACGGGAAGCCGCAGTCGGGCCTGGCTCAGCAGAGAAGCCAGGGGGCCCCCAGGGAAGGGCCTGGTGCGAGGAGCCAAAACTGACGCGGGCGTCCCCAAGATCCAGCAAGACATAAGGCAGCTCAGACCAGACCCGAGCTCTCAAAGGCCTCTGACCAAGCCCACGTCCAGTGCTCACAAATGGCAGGGGTTCGGGCGAACGGACAGAGTCACCTCTGGGGGCTCCCCTCACTCACACTTACTTAAAACTTTTGTTTTTCCAGCTTTAAACACCGAGGTTGACAGAGCTGCTCCTGAGGTTGTTACGGGCATCCAATAGCCCAGCTGCAAGGCCACCACCACTGTCCCCTTCCCTCCACCCAGGTCCCCACTTCCCAACCGCCTGTCAAGCCGGCCCCGTGGCAGGCCCGCAGTCATTTCCTACTGCCTCTTACCCCTCGGTGGCTGACAGAAGGGTGGAAACACATTTCTGTGAAAGAACATTAGTGAGAACGGTTGCAGCTCACCGTGGGGTGGGGGTGAGTCCTCGTCGTGGGGGGGTTAGTGTCCTTCTGCGTCCGTGACTGTGTTTGCCCAGAGTAGCTGGCTTCCGGGTTATGTGGCACCCGGTGCGACGTGTCAGTACTGGAGAGTTAACCCACTGCCATGGAAGACAAAACTACGCAAATGACACATGAACTCAGGTGGGAAAAATAAACCACCCTGACTCGGGAAGCAGGGGTCAAGACCGCAGTGACGACACCGACCCGCCTCTTGCTCGAACTCCGCGTAATTCAGGGACGAATGCAAAGACGCACTTGGGTGGAATGCGTTCCTTATCTAACACCAAGACTCTGAGGCCAAGAGCTTAGACTCGGAAAACCTGGGGGTGTGGGTACCCCGAACAAGCCGGGACTCAGAGCACAGAGCCTTCATAGTAACCCAGCCCCCACCTGTCAACCCCCACCCCCCGAGCCACGCGGCAATTAAAGGCTGGGGGGAGGTGTCCGCCCTCCACCACCCATACAGGCGGTCAGCTCGGACTTCTGGCCACACCTTTATCCTAGCCAGTGCAACTGAAGCACAAAGCCACCGTCAGACTCTGTCCAAAGCTACACGTTCAAAAAAGAATGCTTCCCGGAGTGCTTCTCGCCTCTGAAACAGATCCACAGCACTTGACTCTGAAAGCACCTTTGCCAACGTGGGGGTTGCGGACAGACCCGTGTGGGCTTTAGACCACACGTGCGGAGAGCAACAGTACCTAGGATGTCCAGAATCCCACACGGTCTCCCCACAGCGTGGCCAGGACTGATTCCAGAGATCAGAGCCAGAAATGACCCCTGAGGTGTGGCCCAAAAGCCAAACGAAGAACTGCCCACTAAAACGGCTGACACGAAACAGGCTCATCCCAGGAGTGGGGCGGATGAAAGAGAAAACTCAAAGCCTCCGTCTGTGCCGAACAAACTTCGTTAGTGCTGAACCTGCAGCCACCCCCCTGGGGGCCAGGAGCACACACAGGACCACGCTGCACAGTGCCACAGGGGGCCCACAAAGGCTGAAGGGTCCTTCCTTTCTCAAGCTCCAAAGCCCTCTTGCTGAAACCGCTGTACAGGCCAGCACGGAGCCCTCAGAGAAACACTCCCGCAAAGCTCTGGGCCCCCCCGGGGTTGGCAGCCACCTGGCACTGGGGCTGCGGTGAGTCACCATACCTCCGTCGACACCGACGCACGTGGTCAGCTGTTCTTCTGGGCAACTGAGCGTGGACACGGATCAGGGGACAGACTTGGAGGGCATGCAGAGGAGAGAGAAAAGGTGGTTCCAACGCTTTTCGGGCACTTGCCTCATACCGGGCCAACCCAGGTTCATTCCCCAGCCCCCCATATGTCCCCAGGAGTGATCCCCGAGTGCAGAGCCAGGAGTCATATGCCACCACCGAGTGTGCCCCCAAAACAAAACCAAAAGGAAAAAAGGATCTTGGGGGGCGGGGGAACGTAGGACCACAGAGACAGGGGAGTGGGTAAGGCCTTGCATGTGGCTGAGCCAGGTTCCATCCCGGCGTGGCATGCGGTCTTGTTAGTTCTGCCATTAGTGATCCCTGAGCACAAGTGAGTGTGACCACCAAAAAAAGAAAAAAAAAATTTTTTTTTTCTTAATCCAAATGAGAAGAGGGATACTTGGAACTCATAAAAGGAAACTCCACCTCAGGATCATTGAGATGAAAAGGAAATCCACCTCTGGGTCACTGAGATGAACTTCGCAGAATCTAACCTTCCTTCCTTTCCCTCACCCGTCCGTGGTCCGGTTCCAAGGCAGCAGAAAGGAAATTAGTGGCCAGTGTGAGGAAAACCCTCACCACATGGCATTTCAGAAACGTAAGGATAACAATTTCATCGGTCCAGAAGCGCAACAAGCTCAAAGGCACCGGTAGTTCCAGAGTGTCAAGAAAAAGCAAACTTGGCCACGAGCACTAGTCTCTCTTACCGGTCTCACGAGCCAATGAAGGGCGTTTTACACGCACGCATGAAGGCCCCAAGGCCTCAAGGTCAATGGCAGCAACGTCAAAGGGTGGCTGCCTTCCACCAGTCCACGTTACACTCCTCCAAAGAGCCCACGTGTACCACCTGTGCAGGAAAGACCCACCTGAAACTCCCAGAGAGACTCACAACCGACAACACACAACATCACAGAAGCCCCCTTCCCACAATGCCCCCTGGCCCCCCAATGGCCAAGCCCGGCCCAGCCCAGGGGTTGCCCAGCTGCCATCGTCACACGCATTTCTGAACATTTATCTGCCCATGTCGGGAAAGGGCTGACGAGAGAGGCCGAGGTTGGGGACACTCTGGCGGACACTCATTTTCAAGGGCTCCAACCGTGTCCTCTCCAAAAGTGCCCGCATAAGGGGGTCCCTGGGCCACTCCGGGTGGAAAACCCGCGGGTGGGAGGGGGTCTCTCCAAACTCCCCCGTCTCTGCCCCAGAGAGGACGGCGCTCATGCCCACTCCCTGACTCCCCGGCCCCACAATCTAGCGAGAGGCCACGAAGAAGAGTTTTTTTCCAACTTCTTCCTGGCTCAGTCCAGGATTCAGACGCCGGTTTCCCAGCGCGCCTTGGAAGCGCCAGAAACCTTAACCACCAAGGCGTCGTGCTCGGATCTGAATCGCAACCTTGCACCCGGAGACTCTCTCAATCTCCACCAGCTTTTTTTTTTTTTTTTAAACAGTGGAAAACTTTTCCTAGCATCCTGCACAGCCACTTGGCACCCTCCACCAAAAAAAAAAACAAACCACGAAACTTCCCTCCAAGGACCTTCCCGGGGCGCTCCCGCCCACTCCCACCCGCACGGCCCGGCGGCACCCTGGCGGCACCCTGCCCCCGGCCAGGTAGAAGCCGCCACCGGAAGACACTGCCGCTTCAACCACATGTGCCCTGTCGGGCAGAAAAAAAGTAGCACCAGCCGCAGTGGCTGTTATTTCCTTGGGGGTGGGGGAAGGGTCTCGCTCTGCAGCGTCTTGGCGACTGGAGGGGACGGGTAGGGGGTGAGAAGACAAAAACGGCGGCCCGGGACTGGGAAGCGCCGGGACGGCCGAGCAGGCCCGGGCGCGCACGTGAACTCCAGGCCCGGAGCGGGGCGCGCGCGCCAACGGCGACCTCCAGGCGCCCGCGGGGCCACCCCGTCCCTCTGCCGGCACCCCGAGCGCGGCCCTGGGGAGCACGCCCCTAGCGACGCCCGCCGGGGGTGCGATGGGGCGGGGGGGGGGATCCCCGAAGCAACAGGTCGGCGCCCTGCAGCCCCGCCGGGGGTGCAGCCCGGCACCTCCCCCCCGCGCCGGCGACGTGGCCCCGCGCCCGCGAGTCCTGCCGTTTCCGCGCCCGGGGGCTGAATGGGGGCTCCCCTCCCCCCACGGGGCTCCCGCCAGACAAAGGGGCGCTCGGGCCGGGGGGCGCGTGGCGCTTCCCCCCGCGGCCCGCCGCCGCGCCGCCCCCGCCGGGCATTGTTCGGCCGGCCGCCGCGCGCCCCCGGCCCGGGAAACGGGGCGCCCGGGACCCCCGGCAGCGCGGGGCGGCGCCGGCCCCCGCCCCCGCACCCGGCGCGCCCGCACTCACCGTGTCGTCCCGGCCGCGCCGCGGGGCCCGGGGCCGCCGCCGCCGAGCAGGGCCCGGGGCCGAGGCAGCCGCGCGCGCCCCCCGGACGCCCCCACGCGCGCCGGCGCCGCAAAGTTTGCAGGGAATGGCCGCCGCCGCCCCGCGCGCCCGCACCGCCGCGCGCCCCCGCCCTGCGCGCCCCCGCCCTGCGCGCCGCCGCCCCCGCCCACCCCGCCGCCCGCGCCCACCCCGCCGCCCGCGCGCCCGCCTACCTGCGCCCCGGCCCCAGCCGCTCCGTGTCGCGCGCCGGGGACCCGAGCCGCCACCCCCGTGATTTGCAAAGAGGCGGAGGGGCGGGGGGGAGGGGAACCCGAGCCGCGGCCGCCGTGCCCTTCCCCCACCTCCCCGAAGAGGGCCGCGCTCCCGGCCCGCAATGGGCCGCGACCCCAAACTCCGCGGCACTGGGACACCCCGACACACCCCCCCCCGCCTTCCCCCGCGCGCGCCAGTCGGACGCGGCCTTCCCCATCCCCCACCCCATCCCCCATCTCCTGCCCCCGTGGGCAGAACTGGACCTTGGATTCAAAGCCCCTCCCGGGGAGGAGGCAGAAGTGCTGGGGGGAGCACACGCGAGCACTGCGGAGTGGAGGCCCGGAGCTCCGAGGGGCCCTGGGGGGAGGGGGTGCAGCGGGGTCCAGCCCTGGGGACGCCTCACCCCTGCGCGCTGCGCGCCGCCGGCTTCCGACGTCGCGCGTTTGCAAAGACTGTTTCATGTTGCAACGCCTCGCCAGGCCCAGCCCCGGCTGCACCCGGGGCCCCGGCGCCGCTTCCTCCCTGCCACTTACTCGGGGACCCCCGCGCACCTCCGCTCGCCCCACACCCTCAGCCCGGGTTTCTGGCCGGGTGGACACCTCTCCAGCGCGCCCCTCCCTCGGCCATCCGCAACACTCAGCATTTTGCACGGGAGCCGCACTAGCTCCCTTCCCGGGACCGGCTGCAGTTTCGGGTGCAGACTAGGGACTGGACGGGGCAAGGGCTACCCACCAAAGGGTCTTCCCGGGGGATGCAGAAAAACAAAAAGAAAAGAAACGTCGGACCTCCTTCACCCCAGCCAACTTTGCTAGCCCGGGCAGACGTCAGTGATGTTCAAACGGCCGTTGCGAGCTACCTCGCCTCCCGGAGCACCTCAATTTTAATTTTTTTTAAATGCGTCTCCATAACTGTGAATCTAGAGAATGTGTCTTATTCTGTATCGCTGGCCATTCAAGGCATTTCCCGCCCCCACCCCCATGCAAAAAAAAATGTATATATATATATGTATATATACATTCAAATTAAAAGAGTTACAGGGGACCTTTCCTCGAGTCCGCCCTTCTGGGACAGTGCAATAGAAATTTTAAAACACACACACAAAACCCCAAAGTGCACACACACACGCCCCAGAGTGCTCAGAGGGGCGTCCCGGGCCACCCAGCCCGGGTTACACGTGCTTCCCTTCCCCCACCGCCCGCCAGGGCTGGGGGCGGGGAGCGCGGCGTTTTTTCCGCTTGTAGGGTCACATTGTGGTGGCTGGATTCTCCTTTCGCCCTGCTCAGTCATTCAGATTTGGAAAGTAAATAACAAGTTGACATCATTACGGCTCCGGGCGGCGCGGGGACGCGGCCCGGGCTTACCGCACAGCCTCGAGTAGCCGCGCAACCACAAACCGCCCAACCCCACCCCCAGTCCGCTTAAAGCTGCAGGGGAAATTCCCCCGCGGAATCCCATGCAAAGACCTCTTTTCTTTTGTTTTCTTTTCTCTTTTCATTTCTTTTCTTGCCTTTCCATTTCTTTTCTTTTCCTTTTTCTTTTTTGTCTGTGTTTGAATGACTAGGCAGATGCCAATCATTTAAAGTCTGGGAAGGAGAGGTGGAATCCTCACTCTAAATGGACCCCGATGCTACTAGTTTTAAGAGGATCACTAAACCAGCCACTCAGATTCTACCTTGCCTGTTTCTTGACGTGCCCGGCGCCTTCTAGCAATTAAAAAAAAAAAAAAGAGTTCTTCGCTTTTATCACAGACCAGGATTCACCAGGGACTGTCAGACCTTGGAGAGAAAACCTCAACATCACCCCCCCCGCCCCACCCCCATCTCTTTCCGAAACGCTGCGTCGGCGGGAAAACGAAACGATTTCCACTGGTTTTGCAGATTTTTTTTCCCCCTAACGTGCAGCCCTGCAAAGTGGGGGTGGCGGGTGTGGGAGGAGGGGAGGAACAGGCACGCTGATAAAAGATTAACAGAGAGGGGGTGAGCCCCTGATCGCAGCCGTGGCGCCGGGGAACGGTATCTCTGGTGCAGAAGAATGATTATTTTGCTTGCTGACTTGGAGGAACCAGCGTTCAAGAATGTACTTGTAACAAACGCTATCTGCATCCCCCTAGCCCAACAGTAGCCAGCGTTTTCATTCAAAGGCAGGAGGAATTCACCCAAATAGATGAATCTCATAATGACAGGTTCCGTGCAATGCCCACGAGGTCATTGCCTTTGTGGGCGACTCGGGGCTGGGGGAGGGTGAGGTTGACCAAACCGAGACAATCCTGCTACAGGGCTCAGCTGAATGGGAGAACCCAATGGGCCCAATGCGCTGGGCTGACACGCTGTGCTCATCGCTGACAAGAGCAAGGACATGTGTGGAGAAAGAATAGCTTTTTAGCCAAGGGTTATGGAACAACTGGCCATCTTATGCAAAACAATAATAAATGTACCGGCCCGGCATTAATACAGCAAGTAGGTAGGCACTTGCCTTGTGGCTGGCCCAGATTCATTCCCGGGGGCCATCTGCGGGGCCCTGAGCACCACCAGGAGTCATCCCTGTGAGGAAGGGCAGGAGTAAGCCTTGAGCACAGCTGCATGTGGCTCCAAAATAAAAAAGTATTAAGAAAACCAAAATCTAACCTTTGAATTTGAGGGAGGGTTGGCTTTTTGAGTCCCACCTGGCGGTGCTCAGGGGTTATTCCTGGCTGTGCACTCAGAAAGTACTCCTGGCAGTGCTCGGGGGACCATATGGGATGCCGGGATCAAACCTGGGTCTGCCGTGTGCAAGGCAAACTGGACTATCACCCCGGCTCTTAACCTTTGATTTTATCTTTCTCACAAAAACTACTTCAAAATGGACCATATGCCTGAATGCAAAAGTATAAAATACCTACATGGTTACATTGGACTACATGTAGATTACTTTGGTTTAGATACCGTGCCAAAAGCATGATCTGTGAAAGAAAATAATAGATAAATTAGATTTCATTAAAATTGGAAACATCTGCTCTGTAGAAGACACAGTGGCGGGAAATGAAAAGACAAGTCATAGACCGAGACAAAATATTTACAAAATCCTGGGCCGGAAACATAGTACAGCAGGAAGGCACTTGCCTTGCACTTGGCCAAACTGAGTTCGATTCCCTGGCACCCACTGGTATCCTCCGGCTCCCGCCAGGCGTAATTCCTGAGTACAGAGCCAGGAGCAAGCCCTGAGCACTGCCAGATGTGTCCCCCCAAACAAAAACAAAACGAAAATTTTGCAAAATTCATGTCTAGCTATGGGGGTTCGCATCTGAACCATGCAAAGAACTCTCAAAATCCAGCAGCAAGTAAGCCATCCGCCTAAAACAGGCTGTCCATCACGAGCCGTCCATCACGGAGGAGATAGACAAATAACAGGTAAGCCGGCAGAGGCACTGAGCATGCTGAACCTCTGGCAAAGGCACCTGACAGCAGCCAGACACGGGCCGGGCATGAAGCGCCACGGCAGGACACGCGGCTCTCATCTGTTGGAGTCCAGCTTAGACCCTTGGCACGGAAACAGAAGGTCAATAAAATTAAAAACACCATCAGCGACAACAGTCACTCCGTTGTTGTAGGTGAATAGGCTGAAGCGGGGAGCAAGAGGTGCGTTCAAGAAAGGTGCGCTCTCCCCCTCTGCTTGGCCCCCCTCGACCACCCCGCCAGAAATGTCCTTCGTGAATTAGGACTGGTAAACAGTCTGCTCTGAGCCCCTCCGCTGCAGGAGCGCTGGCCCCACCCCGCCAGCGCCACCGGGCAGCCTTGTAGCTTCCTCTCAGGCCCGCTGGCTGTGCCCAGCGTCGGAACTGGGGCCCCCACCGCCCACCTTCTCGGGAGCCACGGACTCAGGCTGGAGGGAGCAATTGCTCTTCGCAGGAAAAGGAAAATTCCCTCCTCACTCCTGCCGGCTCCGCCTGCCTTCCCTTGCAGAGAACTTCAGGAGGCGGTGGGAGAGTGCAGTGAAACAGTTTTCTTGGAAGACATTTATCTAGGGGTCAAAAATATAGGACAATGGGCAGACTATTTGTCTCGTATGCAGCCTGTATGGATTCAAGCGCTGGCAGCCTACAGGGTCCCCCTAACCCCGCCAGGTGTGATCCTTGACTGCCCTGAGCGCTGCTGAGTGTACCTGTCCCCCCACCCCCCCCAAAGAAGAAGTCGACCAGAGAGAGATCGAGCATGGAGCACACCACTTGCCTTGCACAACGCTGGCACGGGTTCAATCTTCAGCACCTTATAGGGTCCTCCAAGCCCCGCCAGGAGTGATCCCTGAGTGCAAAGTCAGGATTATCCCTGAGCACCGCCAAAAAGAAGGAAGGAAGGGAGGGAAGTTTGTTTAGGGAAATAGGGCGGGGGAGGGGGGTGGAGAGACAGAGACAGAGAGACTGAGAAACAGAGACAGAGAGACAAAGAAATAGGAGAGACAGAGAGAGAGAGGGAGAGAGGGAGGGAGAGAGAGAGAGAGAGAGAGAGAGAGAGAGAGAGAAGGGAGAGAGAGAGGGAGGGAGGGAGAGGGAGAGAGAGAGAAGGGAGAGAGAGATGAGTGAACTTCTCCAGGGGCAAAACTAGAGACACACTTGTGCGGTGCGCTGCAGACCCGTGTCCAGGCAGACAGTGTCCACCATGTAGCCTGGAAGTCTTCCTCTCAGGCAGATGTTCGAGCCGTCACTTCCGCCAAGTTTACTTTATGTACACTTTTCCCAAACAACCCCCAAATTCTGTTGCTAGGGCGGTTGGGGCAGAGGAGGGGGAGGGGGAGTCTGGCAGCGCGGCGGGTTAATCTTTGATATTCTCCACAGGGTTTCATTCCAGCCTCTCCTCCCTGGGGGTCCAGCCACTCTCTGGGCCTGTAATTCCGCATGTCAAAGGCTTTCTGACCTCTTCTGATGCGTTTGTTTTGAGTTTCAAAGGTCTTCAAGCCCCTGAGCTGGTTCAGCCCCAGATAGTGACTTTTCCCTGTGGCCATTCCCAAGTTCCCCAACCCCCATCTCTCGGCCTGCAACTGTGGCATACTAACCGGTCAGGGCTTTTTTTTCCCCCCCATGAAAACACTTAAGGCTAAAAGTAGGTAGGATGGCAGAAATTCTCCGACACTGCTGGTGGCAATGCAAAATGGGGCAGTGCTTTGGAAGACAGTTTGGCAGGTGCCTCAAAACTAAGTATATAGTACAAGCTTCGTCTGTCTAGTACAAATAAACTACACACAAATATCCAGTCTGGGGGTCCGACTGATAGCATAGCGAGGAGGGCACTTGCTGATCCAGGTTCGATCCCCGGCATCCCACAGGGTCCCCCGAGCCCCACCAGGAGTGACCCCTGAGCACAGAGTCAGGAGTAAGCCCTGTTCTCTGCTAGTGTGGCCCCAAGACCAAACAAAGCAAAAACCAAACAATCTGGTCCCAAGATTCTTATGTAGATTATGTCTACATAAGACCCTATGTCCATTGAAAACAGACGGAGGGAACACACTCAAAATCTTCCCAGTGAAACTTCTGACAGCTTGACTCATCACTGCCAGGCAGCGAAGGCCACTCGGAGGGTCTATGGCCATGTGTGCGCCAACCAACGTAGCAGCCCGAGATGGCGGAATATTATTCACATATGAAAAGAGATGGGGGGCAGACTGGAGCGATAGTACAAGCAGTTTGTGCCTTTGCCTTGCACACAGCCGACCCAGGTTCGATCCCCCAAGTACCACCAGGAATAATTCCTAAGTATTGCCGGGTATGACCCAAAAAGCAAAAAATAAAATGAAAAGACAGGAGGGGCCAGAGAGATAGTACAGCAGGTAAGGAGCACGCCTTGCATGCGGCCGACCCCAGTTTGATCCTCAGCATCCCTGAATACCACTGGGAGTGATTCCTGAGTGCGGAGCCAGGAGTAACCCCTGAACATCACCGGGTGTGGCCCCCAAAACAAAACACAGGGAGGGAGGGAGAGAGAGAAAGACAGATAGACAGGGATAGAGACAGAGAAAGACAGAGACAGAGAGAGACAGAGAAAGAGAGAGGGGGGCGGCCTGGGAGGAGGCGCTGAGCGGCTGGGCTGGAGCCCCGGTACCCCACTATTGCATAGCTCCCCGGACAAGAGCACCAAGCTCAGAGCGTTAAGTAACCCCTGAGCACTGACAGGCGTGGCCCAAATATAACCTCAAAAAAAAAATTAGATAAATAAATAAATAAATAGGATAATTTTCTCTGGAGGCAGATGAGCCCCGGAGCGTCTCAGGAGCCTGTGGACTGCCTAGAGGGACTCCGTGCTGGCAGTTTTGGAAAAGGTCAAACACTACAGACGGTTTCTTTGAAAAAAGAAAAAAAAAAACACTGGTGGGGCCAGAGAGAGAGTACAGCGGGTAGGGCAGCTGCCTTGCATGTGGCTGACCCAGGTTTGATCCCGGCATCCCATAGGGTCCCCAGCCGAGCACTGCCAGGAGTGTTTTGTGAGCACAGAGCCAGGAGTAAGCCCCGAACAACACCCAGTGTGCACCCAGAACAAAAACAAACTAACAAGGAAACATCCTGAAAGGCCAGACAGGGCTGGGATGAGGGGGACGGTACAAATGCCCCCCCCCCCATTCCTCTCTGCAGTAGCTGGAGGGTATTATTTTTTCTAAGCAGACAAGCCGCAGAAACTTAAACACAAAGCCAAACTGTCAAGCCACCTCTGAGGTGTATAAATTAGAATTCACTCATTGTGACAGCTGAACCACACTTCGAAGAGAAATAATTCATGTCCTTGGAAACAGGGCCGTGGAGGGCTTGTGGCGGGTGGCGATTCTGCACAATTGCTCTGGAAACCTAAAACTCTTCTAGGTTATTAACGTCCCCTTCCCTGCCGCCCCCCCAGCCCTTGCTTTAGTGGTGGTTTAGATAACTAGAATTCACACACACACACACACACACACACACACACACACACACACACACACACGTTGTTGGAGCTTGCCGTAGCACTTTGTTATGGTACCAAAGGACAGTGTCCTGGGATCACACTTGTCATTTGGGGGGTGGGGGCTGAGCTAGGGATCAAATTCACCACCGCACTCGAGAACAGTGCTCTTTTGCAGGAAACTGTCCCAGCCCCCTGCCCTCACCCCAACCCAAAACTGTTGTTTTGCAAAGATATAGTACAGAGATGGAGGCACTTGCCTAGCATGTGGCCAACCCTGGCTGCACACGGTCCCCAAGCCCTGCCAGGGGTCATCCCGGAACACACAGCTGGATAATCCCCAAGCACTGCTGGGTATAGTTCAAAAATAAACAAAATGATAGTGGGAATGGTACTAAGCTTGTTTTAAGTTTAATTGCCCAGTTTTCATTGGATGCAATAGGCAATTTCCCCCAGGTCTATCTGATTTTCTTTTCCCTTTTCTTTTCTTTTTTTTCTTTTGGGGTGAGTGGTTGAGGGGTGGGGTTGAGGCCACGCCTGATCAATCCTTGGGGGCTCAGGGAACCGTATGGAGGTACTGGGGACCAAACCTACGTTGGCTGCATGCTAAACAAACTTCCTCTTCTCTGTGCTCTTGCTCTGGCCCTCCATCCAGTCTCCAGAGATCACTCACACAAACACTCACATTTGTTTCCATGACTGGTATCTTTGCCTTGTTTGCTTGTTTGTTCTCTCTCTCTCTCTCTCTCTCTCTCTCTCTCTCTCTCTCTCTCTCTCTCTCTCTCTCTCTCTCTCTCTCTCTGTGTCTTTCTCTCTGTCTTTCTCTCTCTCAATTTCTTTTTTCACTGGTGTCTTTGGAAAGTCTTTATCTGGTACACTGACCCAGACTTCAGGAACCCTCTTTCCTCATTGCTTTAATAAAAATATATAAAATATATATATTAAAAACATATCACTGTAGGGGCTGGAGCGATAGCACAGCGGGTAGGGCGTTTGCCTTGCATGCGGCCGACCCAGGTTCGATTCCCAGCATCCCATATGGTCCCCGGAGCACCGCCAGGAATAATTCCTGAGTGCAGAGCCAGGAGTAACCCCTGTGCATTGCCAGGTGTTACCCAAAAAGCAAAAAAAAAAAAAAAAAATCACCGTATCACTGTCATCCCATTGTTCGTCGATTTACTTGAGTGGGCACCAGTAACGTCTCCTATTCCACTCAGCCCTGAGATTTTAGCAGCTTCTCCTTACTCATCTTTCCCAATGATGGGAGGCTCTTTCAGGGTCAGGGGAATGAGACCTATCGTTACTGGTTTTGGCATATCGAATATGCCACGGGGAGCTTGCCAGGCTCTGCCGTGCAGGCAGGATACTCTCAGTAGCTTGCTGGGCTCTCTGAGAGGTATATATATATATATATATATATATATATATATATATATATATCTGTTACTGTATTTGCGATATGAATATGCCATGAGGAGCTTGCAAGGCTCTCCGTGTGGGCGATAGACTCTTGGTAGCTTGTCAGGTTCTCCAAGAGGGAGAACAAGGCTATTATGTGGCTTTTAGATATATATAAAAATTACATTAAATTAAGTTTAAAATATTTAATAAAAATTAAAAAAATAATCTTTTTGTCTATTTGCTTATTTGTCTGGACCAAACCTGGCACCTGGTGGTGCTCAGGGTTTACTCTTGGCTCTGTGCTCAGGGATCACTCCCGGTAGGGGTCAGGGGACCCTATCCACATGTGGTCCAGGAGTTGAACTTGGGTCTGCCACATGCAAGGCAATAACAGAATCCACTGTACTCTCTGGCCCTGAATGCTAGTCTCTCTCTGTCTCTCTCTCTCTGTGTCTCTCTGTGTCTCTGTCTCTCTCTGTCTCTGTCTGTATGTATGTCTCTCTCTCTCTCTCTCTCTCTCTCTCTCTCTCTCTCTCTCTCTCTCTTCTCCTTTTGGCCATTGCGCTTTGCAGTACAGAGATTGAAAGATTCTCGTTTATTAGGACTTGTTAACCTTTCCGGGGCCTTGGACCTTCTCAAACAATATTCTTTCGGAGAGTGGTTTCTGCCCTTCTCTCGTTTATGTTTTGGGTGGGGAGAGGAGCAGTGCTAACGGGAACGAGGGATCATGTCCAGGGAAACTAAGTGTCAGATTTGCAGGTTTGAAAGTTCAGGGTCTGGACCCACCTGAGGCTGGGGCGATAGGACAGCGGGGTGGGCGTTTGCCTCACTCATAGCTGACCCGGGTTCCATTCCCCGCACCCTATATGGTCCCCTGAGCCCGCCGGGAGTGATTTCTGAGTGCAGAGCCCAGAGTCAGCCCTGGGCACCACTGGCTGCGACCCAAAGGCACCCCCCAGCAGTGTTTGGACACAGACCTGGCCCGTGGTGGATGTACCTAATAGTGCCTAGCAGTCAGGGGGCGCCGGGGGTGGGCGCCGGGGGTGGGCCCCGGGCCAGTTCATGCAAGACATACGAGCGTGGGGCCGGCGAGACAGTACAGGCCCTGGCACGGCATGCCAAGCTCAGCAGCCATGATTCCTGAGCGCCGAGCAAGGAGTAAGCGCTGGACACAGAGGGATGTGGACAGAAGCGAAAGCAATCAAAGAGAAACAAAACAAAGGTCAGTGCAGTCCTTCCCACTGCCTGTGGGCAGTGGCATGGACCAGGATGCAGAGACCTTCCTGTCTGTTGGTGGCCTGCCTGGGACAGCCCCCATTCTGCTTCCGGGGCGCGGGTTAAGGGAGTGTGTCGGGGGAAGGGGGCCAAAATCATACTGGTGCTCAGGGGTCCACGAGAAGGGGCTGCACTGCAGGGTCCTTGCACCGACCCAGCACCCCCACCCCCTGAGTACTCAGTGACCGAGCTGGACTTGAACCCCAGAGCACCAATGACGTGGGTGCGCCCACAGCATGCTCTGTCCCCAGATGCTGCAGGGACGCTGGCCAGTTCTTTGCCTGCCCCGAGCATCTGACTCTGCCCTCCTCACATGATTTCCACCCACTCCCCTGCCTTCGGCCGACGCCCCAGGGAGCAGGCCATGACGTGGCACCCACCTGCTTCCTCTGGGCCCTGGCCTGTTGCACAGTCTCCTGTGCCAAGACACGGGGATGGATCAGAGCGTGGACATCCCAGGCCCCGGGGCCCGGCCCTGTGCCCTGTGTGAAAGAAGGGGCAGTGAGCCCGGTGGCCGCTGTGACCTCCAATCCTGGTTTTGTGGCCGCCTTAACACTGGTCCCGTGGCCTCTACACCATTCCACCCAGGAGCAAAGAAGCGAAGCCTGAGTTCCCTCCAAACACGGATGGCACGCGTGACCCCATACCTGGCCCCTTCCCACCCCCCACAGTAAACCTCGGCCAGCCATAGTTCCAGGACGCCGGGAGCCCAGAACTGGCCAGACCCCTCCCCCTTCTCTGGGCTTTGTGCTTCAAAGGACATTCTTTCACAATGACATACCACTGGCCTGCGCCCAGCGCACTTCAGTATCGCACTTCTGAGCAGCGTAGCGAGCCCACCTGGGAAGGGACGACTTCAGAGCAGAACGCAAGGGCAGCAGCGCATGGACACTTGGAATGCACGGGGTGTGAGGGGCCAGAGAGATAGCACAATGGGTAGGGCGCTTGCCTTGCATGCAACTGACACTGGGTTCAGTTCCTGGTGCCCCAGAGGGTACCCTGAGCACCACCAGGAGTGAGCCCTGTGTGCAAAGCAGGAGGAAGCCCTGAGCACTGCTGGGGTTATGGAGAAAGAAAGAAAGAAAGAAAGAAAGAGAGAGAGAGAGAGAGAGAGAGAGAGAGAGAGAGAGAGAAGAAAGAAAGAAAGAAAGAAAGAAAGAAAGAAAGAAAGAAAGAAAGAAAGAAAGAAAGAGAGAGAGAGAGAGAGAGAGAGAGAGAAAGAAAGAAAGAAAGAAAGAAAGAAAGAAAGAAAGAAAGAAAGAAAGAAAGAAAGAAAGAAAGAAAGAAAGAAAGAAAGAAAGAAAGAAAGAAAGAAAGAAAGAAAGAGGGGCTGGAGCAATAGCACAGCGGGTAGGGCGTTTGCCTTGCCTGTGGCCAACCAGGGTTTGAATCTCAGCATCCCATATGGTCCCCCGAGCACCGCCAGGAGTAATTCCTGAGTGCATGAGCCAGCAGTGAACCCTGTGCATTGCCGGGTGTGACCCCCCCAAAAAAAAAGAAAGAAAGAAAGAGAGAGAGAAAGAAAGAGAAAGAAGTGAAAGAAAGAGAAAGAAAGGAGGGAGGGAAAGAGGGAGGGAGGGAGGGAAGGAAGGAGGCAGGGGAGAAAAAGAAAGGAGGAAGGAAGAAAAGAAGAAAGAGAGAGAAGAAAGGTAGAAAGGAAGGAGAGAGAAAAGAAAAGGAAGAGAGAAGGAAGGAGAGAGAGAGAGAGAAAATGAAGAGGGGGCTGGGGTGATAGCACAGCGGGGAGGGCGTTTGCCTTGCACACGGCCAACCTGGATTGAATTCCCAGCATCCCACAGGGTCCCCTGAGCACCGCTAGGAGTAATTCCTGAGTGCAGAGCCAGGGGTTACCTCTGTGCATTGCCGGGTGTGACCCAAAACGGAAAAAAAGTGAAAAGACGAAAGAGGGAAGGAGAAAGAAAAAGGAAGGAAGGAAGGAAGGAAGGAAGGAAGGAAGGAAGGAAGGAAGGAAGGAAGGAAGGAAGGAAGGAAGGAACTATGCCAGGATTACTTTTCCTGCCTCCATCACTGGATTGCTCAATAAACCACCTTAGATGTTACTAATAAAACTCCTTTAGCTCCAAGTGTCCCCGGCTAACGAGCACTTACCCTGCATTATGTACTTGGGTCAGTGTGCTGTGTGGTTTGCTGCTCTGCCCGGCTGCAGCCTTGAGAAGTACCCAGTGTCCAGCACCTTCCATTCTCCCTGTGCACTCAGTCTCGGGGAGCTGAACGGCTTGGCCAGCCCCTGGCGCCTTTCCCAGCGCTGTGAGCAGGAGCAGTGGCACCTGTGGACGCGGCCCTGCAAGTGCCCCAGGACTGAGGCACTGACTGGTCCGAGAGGCCGGAATGTTGTCAGGAGGCACTGTGAACTAAAGCCACGGGGATCGGGGACGTGCATAGAAAGATCGGACTCACTTCCGGGCGGCGGGATTCCTGACACAGAGGCATTGCTGATGCAGCTGGGACCTTCGCGGGGGACTCAGGGAAGGGCTTGAACCATGGCTGGCCATGCCCAGGGCACACTCCTGGCTCTGTGCTCAGGGTGCACTCCTAGCTCTGTGCTTGGGGCTGACTCCTAGCTCTGTGCTCAGGGCTGACTCCTGGCTCTGTGCTCAGAGTGCACTCGTGTCTCTGTGCTCGGGGCTCACTCTTGGAGGTACTAGGGCACACTCCTGGCTCTGTGCTCAGGGCAGACTCCTGGCTCTGTGCTCAGGGCTCACTCCTGGCTTTATGCTCAGGGAACACTCCTGATGGTGCTCGGAGAACCATAAGTGATTCCGGGGACCAAACCTGGGTCCGCTATGTGCAGTCTAACCACTTAACCTCCTGTACTCTTTTCTTTTTTTTGGTACTGTCTCCTACACGCCTTAAGCAAGGTGTACTCAGAACAGCATTGCAAGGGTCCTCTGACAAAACCCTACATCCTGGGGACCAGAGGGATAGTACAGCCAGTGAGGGTTTGCCTTGCACAAGGCTGACCTAGGCTTGATCCCTGGCAACCAGGATGGTTCCCTGAGCACTTCCAGGAGTGATTTCCTGAGCACAGAGCCAGGAGTAAGCCCTGAGCATCACTGGGCATGGGGAACCCTCCTTACCTCCCCTATCCCCCCTGAAAAAAACCCGGACTAGAAACTAGAGCCCCTGAATATTGCTCAGACATTGCTTGGATGCATTGTATACACCTGTCTGGAGCGCAAACGATGGGTAATACACAGAGATGCATTGTATACACCTGTCCGGGGCACGGTAGACAGGAAGTACACAGACTGTCTTCTTGGGGCTTCGTACCCAGGAGCAGACAAAGGGCCCGTGTCACTCCTCTAGTGGGGGAGTCACTGGCCCATCCGCGGTGACCCGAGGGTGCCCTGGTGCTTTAGGGACCGGTCACGGTACCCCCAGCTGGCAGATGGTGATAGACAAATGATGGAACAGGGCTTCCAGGCTGGTTGGCATCAGTGGCCTTTATCCAAGTCTCCCAGAGTTAGTTACAGAGAAATCGTGAAGGGTCGGGGTAGTAATTACCCATAGGTGGGGTTGGACATTATCATAAACAATGAACAGAGGTAAAGCCCTTCCTTCAGGGGAAGTTCTCCTAGGAGATACTCAAGACAAAATCTCATCTAACTGCTAGGCACTCTAGATTCCTGCTTGGAGATCCACCCAAGGGCGGGATTCCATCTGAGGCTGTATTGCTTTCTCATTTCCTTAGCCAGTATCCATTTAAACAGTCATCTTAAATTTACTTCTGAATAATATTTCTAGCAATGTTGTATGGACACAGTGAGAGATGTATTAAGTTTAAAGGGTTGCTCTTCCTGGGGACATTATGTGTGCATGCGGTACGCATGTGTGACTGCATCTGTGCTTTCATCTGTCCGTGAGTACACACCGCATGCCTCTGTGCGTCGGGACACTTGCGTGTGTCTCTGCCTCTGCACATGTGAATAGGCATTGCACGATTCTATGCATTGTATGTATGGCTCTGTATGTCTATGTGTCTCTATGCTTGCATGCATGCATCTTTGTGTGCATCTGTGCGCCTGCATGATGTTAGCACATATTGCATGCACCTGTGCATCTGCAGGCATACATGTGTCTATGCATCTATATGTGTGCATGCATGAGTCTGTGCATGCATCCATACACGTCTGCACGTCTGTGCTTGTGTCTGTGCACCTGTACATGAGTATGAATTGCATCCATCTGTACACATCCATACATCTGCATTTTACGTGTGCATATACACTACATGATTCTATGCACTGTGTACATGAGTCTGTGTGCATCTCTCCACATACATGCATGCGTCTGTGCGCTTGCATGAATGCATACTGCATCAGTCTGTGCATCTGTACATATATGTGCGTTGTAAGGAAATACTCCCACGTGAGGGATGTGTGTTCGCGGACTATCCGGGCGGCTCTCTCACCACCCGCGTTCGGTGCTCTCTAGCCGCTGTGTATGGACAGGATCGGGACAGCTGTAGGCGATGGGCAGGTGAAGGAAGAACGAGGACCAGGCTGGTTGCTGATTAGTTACTATTTATTTAATTTCTTGTCTCTCCTCTCCCATTTGAAGCACTCTCCTTTCCTAGCTCCTCATTCCTCGATCATGCTCAGTTCTCTGAACTGCATCTTGCAGGCAGAGCTCTCCCTCTCCTAGCTTGGATTCTGACCTTTGGATTCAGACTCCCTGCTTCCCCCACCACCCGTATTTATCTCTCTCCTCCTTGCCCTCGGGGCTCAAGCTTCACCTGGTTTAGAAGCAAAAACAATTTAAGGCAGCCATTCCTGACAGCCAGCGGGCAAAATACCACTTAAGGTGTTTTTCTCCTTTAGTTATTTCTTATGGACACAGTAAGAGATACATTGCGGCTTTTAGGGCAGCTCTCCTGGCAACATCTTGCCACAGACTCAGACTACAGCGCTCAGGCCAGATTAATCATTCCTAACCCTAGCAGGGCCCAAATCTAGTTACTACTTTTTGGATCATGACAGCATCTGTCCATGACCAAGCTCTTAACTTATAGTTAAGCATTAGACACCTTGGCCAGACCCATCTCGATGCTAGGGTAGCACGTAGCTCACCGCTTGCCCTGGGTCCATCCAGTCCCTCTTACGGACCCTGCTTTTGGGGGTCTAGGAAGTAAGGGCAGCTGAGGCTTAGGTCCAGAGAACAGATGCCCGGGAGGAAAATATCATTTAGAGTCAAATGACTCCCAGGTTACAAAAGCATAGCATTTACTACAGTCTTCCTGTGCCCATGCAAAAAGGACATAGCTCTGAATATACTATACAAAGGATTTAAGAAGAGAAAAACAATATTCACAAGTCAACAGAACACAAATAAAGAAGTTACAAATAAACACGGAGGAAAGGGAGCACTGTGATGGGAACAATCCAACAAAACTAAACTACCTGAGGCTACGTTAGTCCACAGTGTATCTATGCATCTATTCCGTGTATATATACACGTCTGTACATGTGTGCATGTCTGTACGTGAGCATGAGTGCATCTGTGCTTGTGGGCGTACGTCTGTACGTGTGTCTATGCATCTGTATGCATGTGCGTGCATGAGTCTGTGTGCCTGTATGTACATATGCATCTGTGCGTATGTATTGTGTGCATTTATGAGTCTGTATGAATGCGTGCATGTGTTTCCGCATGTATCTATATATATGCCTGAATGTGTCTGTGCTTGTGTATGTGTATCTACATGTGTGTGAGCATGTATTATGTGCATCTGTGCATTTGTATGCATGTGTGCATGTGTCTGTATGTGTGTGCACACATGTGCACATGCTTCTGTGTGTGTGCGTGTGTCTGTGCACGTGTCTATACATGTGCTAGTATGCTTATATGCCTGGGTGCATCTGTCTGTATGTCTGTATGTGTGTGTGTACATACCTCTGTACTTGTGCATGAGTGCATATGTGCATCTGTACATATGAGTGTGTGCATCTGTACATATGAGTGTGTATGTGTCTATACGTGTGTACATGTGTGTGCTTGTGCATGTGTGGGGTGTCTGTACCTGAGTACATCTTCCTGTGTGAGTGAATGCATGTGTGCATATGTACACCTTTGCATGTTCATGAGTGCATACGTGCGTGCATATGCGCATGTGTGCATCTATACGTGTGCTTGCACCAGCTTGTGCATGTGCATTTGCACACATGCATGCGTGGGGTTGTACAATTAGGTGTGTACATGTGGGTACATGTCCATTCAGGTTCAAGCAGTGCTGCCCCTTGTGTGTGTGTAAGTGCAGCTCTCCACGGACTTGGCATTTGGGAGAGATGCACTGGGGCAGTCGGGATGCTCAGGGACTGAATTGGGTGTGGGGGCGCTGCACAGGTAAATGCACGGGCCCAAGGGCCCCAGTCCGGCACTCCTCTCTCCCCAACATGCTCCATCTGGCACGATTATGCACCCCCAGGTGGTGGGCCACCGCAAAGCAAAGTGTTGGATTTCCTTCCTTCCTTCCTTCCTTCCTTCCTTCCTTCCTTCCTTCCTTCCTTCCTTCCTTCCTTCCTTCCTTCCTTCCTTCCTTCCTTCCTTCCTTCCTTCCTTCCTTCCTTCCTTCCTTCCTTCCTTCCTTCCTCTTTTTGGGTCACACCCAGCAATGATGGGGGGGGGGAGGTTTACTCCAGACTCTGCACTCAGAAATTACTCCTGGCAGTGCTCAGGGGGAACCATTTGGGATGCCAGTGTCTGAACTCGGGTCAGCCACTTGCAAGGCAAATCTACCTGCTACACTATCGCAACGGCCCCCAAAGTGTTTTCAATATTTGTGCAAACACTGCTCTTTTCTAATGCCATTTCGTTGTCTAGTGCTGGGGAGTGACCGTGAATATAACCCATTGTGCTGATATCAGAGTGAAATCAGCCCTCTGTGCTATTTCTGTCTCATATAAGCTAAAAGACATTTTCTATATATAAAAAATAGAGGAATCTGTGTGTGTGACAGATGGCTATAGGCATGCATGCAAACAAACTATTAAATACGATAGTAGAATATATACGAAGAACACACACAAAATTTTAAATATACACAAGACTTTAAATCCAGTAACCCTATTAGAATAGTAAAAAATAAAATAGTATGAGTCCTGGGCCTGTCTCAGTGGCGGAGCACGTACTTCTCTTGCGCATGTGAGGTCCAAGGTTCAAATCCCTGACTGAAAATATAAATAAACTAATTAATTAATAAAACCTTGTTTCCAAGTATTTAATTCTTTTGGATGCAATTGTAAATGATATTATTTAAAAATATTCTTGTTGTTCATTTGTATCTAGAATTGTAACAATTTGTTTTGGTTTTTTGGGGTGATGTTCCGGGGTTACTTCTGGTTCTGTGCTCAGGAATTACTCCTGGGAGGTGCTCAGGGGACTTTAATTCACTAACAGCCTTGAAAAGACGATGTGAAATAATCACTGTTTGCAGATAATACACACAGAAGCCCTGAATACGCCACTAAAATTATTAGAAATAAAGCATAAAGAACAATTGGTGACTATCAAAATCACTTATTAAAAAATCTGTTGCAGGGCCAGAGTTATAGTATAGTGGGGAGGGCGTTTGCCTTGCATGCGCCCACCCCGGGTTCTATCCCTGGCATCCCATAGGGTCCCCTGAGCACACCAGGAGTAATTCCTGAGTGCAGAGCCAGGAGGAAGCCCTGAGCATTTCCAGGTGTGGCCTAAAAAAGAAAAAGAGAAAAACAGAGAGACAGAGACAGAGACCAACAGAAAGGGGCAGGGCTTGGAGAGATTCAGGGCTTCAGGTGTGTGTTTTGCTTACTGCTGACTGTGGTGGCCCCGTGGCACTTCATGGTCATGAGCCCCCAATCATTGCCAGGTCCAGCTGTGGTGACACCACGTCCCGCAGAATCCCCTGTAAGCCCCGGCAGCACGGCGCCCAAACAGAACCGCATCCTTGTACCTTTGCATTGACCCCCCTGCCTGCTTGGCCAGAAAGTGTACCTGCATCTCCAAATAAAAACACTCCAGGGGCTGGAGCGATAGCACAGTGGGTAGGGCGTTTGCCTTGCACGCGGCCAACCCGGGTTCGATTCCCAGCATCCCATATGGTCCCCTGAGCACCGACAGAGGTGATTCCTGAGTGCAGAGCCAGGAGTAACCCCTGTGCATCGCCAGGTGTGACCCAAAAAGCAAAAAAAAAAACACTCCAAAAAAAAAACCACCCCAAAAAGATGAGATCAAAGGTCATGTGTGGCATGATTTTCTGATATGAAAAGTACAGAGTAGGTTGCTGGTCAAGGACAGGAAGCAGGCTGAGGCTGGCGCTGGGGAGGGGGGACAGCGGGGGCGGAGCGGGTGAATGGAGTGGAGAAGGAAGGCGGGAGAGGTTTCCAGCCTCCGTGGGGTGATGACGATGTTTTGGATGCAATTAGAGATGTAGGCTGCGCGGCTCTGTGAAAGCACCGCCTGCCAGCGAAGCTGGCACTGGAAAACGCCTCATTCTGTATGAATTTCATCTTAGTCGAAATTTTAAAAAATGTAAAAGAAAGAGGGGCCAGAGCAAGAATACAGCAAATACAGCAGGTAAGGCTCCTGCCTTGCACGTGGCAGACTCAGGCTCAAGGCCCAGCACCCCACAGGGTGCCCCAAGCCTGCCGGGAGTGACCCCTGAGTGCAGAGCCAGGAGTCAGCTCTGAGCACTGTCTGGTGTGGCCCAAACACGCACGCACGCGCACACACAGAGTGTTCACAGTAGGTATGCGTGAGCAGTGCAAGTCAAGTGTCTGTGTATCTCTCTCACACACGCGCAGCACCTAGTGCTATGCAGGTGCCACAGCCAGGAGTACCGGAAAGTCCCCGCCCACCCTTAATACAGTTCATGCACTCTTCAACCAAGTCGTGCATGGCTCCAAGAGGGCCCCCTTCCCCTCCCCCCAATCGCTCTTGGAGGCCGTCCCCCGGGCACTCCTGTGGCACTGGGGCCAGCAGCCTCTTCTAATAGCAGTTGGCTATAACTGGCTGACGGGCTGCCAGGCCAGACTGTTTGTGGCAGCGTACACAGGGGGCCAGCCAGCAGGAGAGATACATTTTGTATTTCTTTCTCTCCAAGGAAGGAGACAGTCAGAAAACATTCCTCAGGCTAATGCCAGGAAGATGATATTCCGCTGGAAAGTGCTACATCTTGGTGCCAGAAGCTGGTTGGAAAAGAATAAAGTAGCCACTATAAAAGCTAGGGCACCCAGTGGGGCTGGAGCGATAGCACAGCGGGTAGAGCGTTAGCCTTGCACGTGGCCGACCAGGGTTCGGTTCCCAGCATCCTATATGGTCTCTTACGCACCGCCAGGAGTAATTCCTGAGTGCAGAGCCAGGAATAACCTCTGTGCATCGCCAGGTGTGACCCAAAAAGAAAAAAAAAAAAGCTAGGGCCCCCGGAAGTGAGGGGTGTGAGGGGTGTGTGTGTGTGTGTGTGTGTGTGTGTGTGTGTAGGGCTGCATGTGGGAATCGCAGGATTTGATTGGCATTGCCTGCTGTCCCAGCCTTGGGTTAGCTTGGCACTCTCTGTCTCTGTCTCTGTCATCTGTCTCTGTCTCTGTTTCCGTTTCCCTCTCTCTCTCTCTCTCTCTCTCTCTCTCTCTCTCTCTCTCTCTCTCTCTCTCTCTCTCAGGGCCTAAGCTGTGTTGCTTACCTCCACTCACATCACAAACCTTCAGTGACATCCACGTGGAGGACTTTTCTAGAAAGGGTACTGTTCTTCCCTGCTCCCCAACACCCCCCCCCCCACACACACACTTTGTCAGTATTTCCACACAAATTGGCCAGGAATCTGGAGTGGCACAAACTTTTGCTTTCAGCAGATTTTCATGGCAAAGGGTGTGTGGGAATGAGATCGGAGGAACAAAGACAAACATCTTTTCTTTTTTTAATTAATTTATTTTTTAAAAATTTTTATCGAATCACCATGTGGAAAGTTACAAAGTTCTCAGGTTTATGTCTCAGTTATACAATATTCAAACACCCATCCCTTCACCAGTGCCCATATTCCACCACCAAAAACTCCAGTATACCCCCGCCCCCTACCCCCAACTGTATAACTGATGAATTTCATTTCATTTTCTCTTTACCTTGATTACGTTCCATATTTCAACACAAAACTCACTATTCAAACATCTCTTTCTCGAAGACACACATTTGAAAAGATTGGAGGTGCTGTACTCAGAGATGCTCAGGGCTGACTCCTGACTGTCCAGGGATCACTCCTGGCAGGGCTCAGGGGTGCAGGGAAAAAACCCAGGCCAGGGCCAGAGTTATAGCTGCTGGTAGGGTGCTTGCCTCAAGCCCCACCTGGAGAGATTCCTGAGTGCAGAGCCAGGAATAACTCCTGAGCACCGCTGGGGGTGACCCAAAAACTAAACAAACAAATAAGCAAAAGAAAAAAGAACACATCAGCCATGTGCAAGGCAAGTACCCTCTCCCGACTCTCTCTGCTCCAATACACTCAGCCTTTTTATTCCCCGCTTCACAATGAGTCCTGGCCAAATAAAGGCTCCTGCCAACAAGCTGGGGCCAGAAGACTGCAGTAGACAAGGCTGTATAGTATTCCATTGTTTAGTCGGACCATTGCTTCTTTAACTAGTCATCTGTTCTCAGGTACTCCGCTTGTTTCCAAATTCTGGCCGCTGTGAACAGTGCTGCAATGAACATACAGCTGCCAATGTCATTTCTGCTGTGTGATTTTGCACTGGGGGCGGGCAGGTGTTTTCCCAGAAGTGGTATTGTGGGGTCCTATGGAAGTTCCATATCAAGGTTTTTGAGGAATGCCTATATTGTTTTCCAAAAAGGCTGAACCCTTCAGCATTCCCACCAATAATGGAGAAGAGTCCCATTCTCCTCACATCCACGCCGGCACTGGCTGTTTTGTTCTTTTTGATGCGTGCAGACTGTGAAGACTCCCATCCACCACTACTCTTGCCACCCTTCCCCTCTGCTTAAACAGCTGCCCAGCAGAGGGAACAGAATCCCAAATTCCACTCCTCTCAGAATGCTTTTCTCCTTATGTAAACACGTTGGCTCTGGGCGAGTGTAATGCGCTCATTTCCACCAAAAATAGTGCAGCGGGCTTTAGCAGTGCTGGGAACAGAAAGTCACGGAGAAATTGGGTCCTGTGTGAGCCTGCTTATGAGAAAGGACTCTGAATTTAGCATCGTTTATTGAGAACCCGGCACAGCCGACTGGCAAGTCAGCCAGACACTCTGACCTGCTTTACCTCCCCTGCAAGCTCAGAGCAAAGCAGCAAGTGCCCCTAGCCAAGAAGGTGGTTACAAGGAAAGGTGGGCGCTGCCCGCACTTCCTGCGGGCTCTGCTAGGTGGACACTCACTCAGAAGACACTCAGTGTTTTGTTTATTGATCTTTTTGTTGTGGGGGTGGGGGGAGTGCAGGGGGCACCCCTGACAGCGCTCAGGGTTTATTTCTGACTCTGTGCTCAGGGATCACTCCAGGTGGTGCTTGGGGGACCAACTGGGGTGCCGGGAATTGAAGCCAGATTGGCTGTGAGTAAAGCAAGGGCCATATCCCCACTGTGCGCTCACTCCAGCCCCTGCTCCCACCTAGTTATTTTTTGTAATGACAGGAAAGTTCCTCTGCAGAACAAGCTGGAGAAAGGAAAGCTCCTCAGTAGCGGATGGGATGGGGGCAGGGTGTCCTGTGTTTCTCCTACCGCCTAGAAGACCCAGTTTCAGAGCTAGGTGTCCCTGGGGACAGATGCCCCATGGCCGTGGGACAGTAATGAAGTCTGCATCCCAAGATGAAGGTTAGTGATGCTAATGATTGTTTGTGTGGTTGGTTTGGGGGCACACCTGGCAGTGCTCAGTGTGACTCTTGGCTCAGCACTCAGGAATCACTCCTGGCGGTGCTCAGGGACCATAGGGGATGCCTGGATTGAACCTGGGCTGGCCGCATGCATTGGCCGCTCTATCCACTGTACTGTTCCTCTGGCACCCAGCAAAAGAACACACTTGAAATCGTGCAAGTCAATGGTTTGTTAAAATGAGGAAAATTTTGGACTTTTTTTTTTTTGGCTTTCTGGGTCACACCCAGCGATGCTCAGAGGTTACTCCTGGCTCATGCACTCAGGAATCACTCCTGGCCGTGCTCAGGGGACCATATGGGATGCTGGGAATCGAACCCAGGTCGGCTGCATGCAAGGCAAATGCCCTCCCCGCTGTGCTATCGCTGCAGCCCCTGGACTTTTTTTTTTAATGTCTGAAATATTGCTGTTTTGAAGTAGCTAGAAAATCCTTTTGGTTTGGGGGGGGGTCACACGTGGCGGTGCTCAAGGCTTGCTCCTGGCTCTGTGCTCAGAGATCATTCCTGGTGAGGCTTGGAGGGCCATAGAGGGTGCTGGGGATCGCGCCTGGGTCGATCTCTCCAAGCCCTAGAAAACAATGTTCGGATAATGCCTCTGTGCTTACCAGAGTCACACTTTGATTTCCTTGAATTTTATTGATGTGTCTGTCCCCAGGGATTGAACGCAGGGCCTTGTACAGCCGAGGTGAGTGGTCTACTGGGGAGTACATCCCCAGTCCCCTCGGTCTGAAGGCTGACCCTTCTGTGTGCCACTTCCCCACCCCCACCCCCAACACACACCCGGTGCCCTACAGCCACGGAGACCGCTGGGCCCTGGGGTCCATTGTCTGTTTCTTCCCTGGTCTCTGTCCCGTGCCTCCCTCCACAGCCATTCAGCTCCCTGTGCAAGGGTTCAGGGCTGAGGCTGAGAGATCTAGGATCACATTGTTAAAAATAAAACGCGGGAATGCATTTTCAACAGGCATCAGCTTGCATCTAAAAATACCCGCAGAGCCCGGTGGCCTCGAAGGGCCGCTGTCCCCCCGGGGCTGGGGCACCCGGAGGCCTCTCTGTACAGAACTGCTCTGCCTAATTGCGTCACCCACCCCCAGCACTCCCTACCCGCAGCAGCACAGGCGCTTTTTCAGAGAAAGCATTTTCACGCCTTAGATTTCACAGTCAAAGTAGGTGCCGTATTCACTAGGAAAAAACCAACCAAACAACAACAGAAAAACCCAAGACCACAACTCAACAACCTCCTTCTTTTTCCCCCCTTTTCTTTTATTTTATTGAATCACTGTGAGCTGCAGTTGCAAAACTTTCATGTTTGAGCTTCAGTCATACAGTGCTCGAACACCCACCCCACAAGCTGCTTTTCTATGCTGATGAGCTCACTTAGATCAACCTACATTCCGGCGGTGGGGCACATCGCTAGGACCACTCTTGCTTTTTGGTTGTTTACTTTTTACTTATGGCCACTCCCACAGTGCTCAGGCCTTACTCTTGGCTCTGTGCTCAGGGGTCACTGCTGGTGGGGCTCAGGGGTGCCACTCGGGGTGCCAGAAGCTGTGTGTCAGGCAAGCGCCTTAGTTGCTGCACTAGCTCTTGGGCCCTGGTTGGGGGCTTGAATCCTGACTAGTTTGTTCTGTGTCCCCTTCTCCACTCGGCCTTCTGCAGCAGTTACATCCGGCCCTGGGGAGAAATCTGCCCCCCACCTCCAGCCCCCAAACTCAAGGGGCCCTAAGGAAATGGAGCCCAGACCAGGGAGACTTGGACCTCAGATGCTTTAGGGGTGCCAGGAGCCAGCTGAGAGGAGCCAGGCGTTGTGGGGCGCCTGTGCCTGGGGCGGAGTTTCAGCCAAGAGTCTTGCTTGCTTCTGCTCACACCACTCAGAGCCAGGGAAGCCTAAAGCCAGGTACCCTAGAGGGCAGCACTGGCCACACGCCCTGGGCAGGTGCCAAGTTTGCAAGGGAACTTCCTGTTTGACTCATTGGCTAGTCAAAAATCTGCTAGTGCATACCAAATCTGTCTTTCCTCTGTCCTCCCTTCCCTCCCTCCCTTTCTCCCTCTGTCCCTCCCTCCCTTCCTTTCACCTTCCCTCCCTTCCTCCCTTCCTCCCTTCCTTCCTCCCTTCCTTCCTTCCTTCCTTCCTTCCTTCCTTCCTTCCTTCCTTCCTTCCTTCCTTCCTTCCTTCCTTCCTTCCTTCCTTCCTTCCTTCCTTCCTTCTTTCCTTCCTTCCCTCCCATCCCTCCCTCCATCCTTCCTTCCGTTCCTTCCTTCCCTTCCCTTCCATCCTCTCTTCCTTCCCTCCCTCCCTCCCTCCTTCCCTCTGTTCCTTCCTTCCTTTTCTTTTTTTCCCCAGTTTTCTGAGCCACACCCAGTGTACTCAGGGTTACGGGGTGGAAGCCAGGTCAACCACATGCAAGGTAAGCATCCTACTCACTGTATTATCTCTCTGCCTTTTTTGTGTGTGTTTGTTTTGGAATCACGCTTGGTGGTACTTAGGGCTTGTCCCTGGCTCTCTGCTCCCGGATGACTCCTGGTATTGCTTGGGGGACCCTATCTGCTGCCCAGGATCCAGTCCGGGTCAGCTGTATGCCAGGCAAGCGCCTTACACACTGGACTATCGCTCTGGTCCCTATGTCAAATATTCATTCAGAGTTTTTCTGTACTTTTGGGGGGACAGGGCTGGATCGTACTTAGCTGTGCTCAGGGAACCCTCCTGGAGGGGTTGGGAGAGTATGCGTGGTACCAGGGCTCGAACCCGGGTTGGCCGAGTGTAAGGTAAGAGCCTTCCCAGCAGCACTCTTTCTCTGGCCCCTGACTTCTCATCTTCTTTTGTTGCTTTTTGGGGTCACACCTGGAGATGCTCAGGGCTTTCTCCTGCCTCTGCACTCAGTAATCACACCTGGCAGTGCTCAGGAGACCCTGTGGGATACCAGGGATGGAACCTGGGTTGGCCGAGTACAAGGCAAACCCGCTGTCCTATCGCGCTGGCCCATCCAGTTCTGATCTCCCACTGAACTCAGCTCGTTCACGTCAGAGCCTTGCGCTTGCAGGCCGCACGGCGGAGTCGCCGCAGGAACTGCAGCCTTGGCAGGAGGGAGGGCCAAGTGGTGGCCAGAGTGGAAATCAGGGCCCTCACTGCTCCCTGGGGAAGGGACGCGGAGGTCAAGGGGAGTGTTGCTTCCGCCAGCCTTGGCGAAGAGGCACGAACAACCCGCTCGCCTAGAGGAGCCGGTCCCCCTCCCACCTCTGCCAGCTGGACCACATAGTTGTCTTCTGGCCAGCAGAAAAAAATGTGCGTCCTTGTTCCAGATTGCTCTGCCCTGGAGCAGGAACACGGTGATTTGGGAGGGGATGGGGGTAGGTCAGGGAAGGCAACACCAGCAAACGGTGGAGGGGAAAGTGCTCAGCACGAAGGCAGGCTGGGGGGCGGGGGGCAGGAGGGAAATGGGGACATTGACAGAAGGTAGTGGACACTGGTGAAGAGACTGGTGTTGTTGGCATGTGGGACACCGGAAACTCAGTCACAAATAATTTTGTGACTTTGTAATGCGCAGCGATTCAAAAAGATTTAAAGGATAAACCCCAGCTGGCGAGCGAAGCCCTAGGGGCTGGCTCTGAGTGCCAGCAGGAGTGCTGTCAAACCTTAGGCACCGAGAAATTAGTTGGCTGCCTGTAGGTTTCAGTCACTCATCACAGAGCAAGGAGCAGTGCCAGGGACATGGCCCAGAGGGCTCCTGGACATCCTGTGATGGCCGGAAGCCCGGGCCCGCTCCTGTTCCTGCACGATGCATCTGCTGACAGGCCACAGATGCGGAGGCTGGTGGGGAGGGCAGCCAGGTCCTGGACCGTCTTGTAACAACCGCCAGGCGAGGTCTCGGACCCCAGCCCAGGAGGGAGAAAAATTGGAAAGGAGGGCTGGAGAGATAGCACGGGGGGTCAGGCATTGCCTGGCATGCGGCATCACCTGCGTTGATCCCTAGCACCACACATGGTCCCCCGAGCACTGCCAGGAGTGATCCCCGAGCACAGAGGAGGCCCTGAACACAGCTGTGTGCGAATCTCCCCTCAAAAACAGGAAAAAAATCCCAAACCCTGGAAAGGAAATAACCCTCTCATCAATCATTGTGAGCGAAGCTTCTAGTGGCAAAGACGTGCTGAGGGAATGGTGTCTCCCCACAGCCGCGTGGACCTTGCTCCAGCGGACAGGGCCAAATGAAAGCTCCTATTGTTCCCGGGAGCGCTCAGCCCTGGACAAACACTCTCAGAAGTTTCTTATTTTTTCTTCTGCTTTCTTCAAGCCAGATCTGGAAGCTACCACCTGTTCCCAGAGAAGGTTTGCTTCCAGCCCCTCTGCACCCCAGCCGGAAGAGCTTATTTCAGGGTTCCTGAAAGTGCTGAGACAATTCTTCCTCTTAGGGGTGGGCGGGACACGCCTAGTCATACTCAGGGGTTACTCCCGGTTATGCACTCAGCAGTTACTCCGGGCAGTGCTCAGGAGACCATACGGGATGCTGGGGATCAAATCCGGGGCGGTCACATGCAAGGCAAGCGTCCTACCCGCTGGACTATCTCTCTCTCCCCACCCCACTTTGCCCTGGACTCTTGAAGGCTGTATCCTGCAAGGAAAGGCATGTGACATGATCGATCTCACCGAGAACAGGTGCTTGGAATGCAAACATATCTGTGTGGGTGGGAGAGAGCTCGAGACCAGTCCATGCCTTGCATGCTGGAAGCCCTGATTTTGCTGTCCGCTCCCCAAGCTGAGCTAGGAGTAGCGTTGACCACCAAGGGGTGGGACCTCCCATAGAAGAAAAAAAAAATAGATTTAATTTTCTGATGCATCTGGAATACGGCCCTGAAATTAAATGATTAGATGCTGTCCCGCCTGGGGCTGAGAAGCTCACGTCTCGCCCCTTCCTCTCCCCAAGCAGCCTGGTCCCTTTTAGGGGTGCACCCCTTCACCTCTCAGAATCAGCACGCATTTCAGCAGCAACTCCGAGAGCTGTCCCCGACTCTGTGGCAGGGGAATGCCCATGACCCCTTTGTTCAGCTTTTTCCCTCCCCTGCTTCTTGGCCACAGAGATGCATCCTGGGAACCCTCCTTGAATAATTAATTTTCTGTTTTAAATAATTCACCACTTCTGGCTTCTGCAATTGCTGGGGGCACAGGATTAGTCAGCAGGTTTGTTTTTTTCCCCCCCTTATTTCTTCCTTTGTCTTTGCTTTCGGGGAGGCAGGGCTGGCTGGAAGCTACCCAGGGTTGTCTCTAGCTGGCAGCACAGTCTGGGTCTGAGGCCAATCACGCTTGGAGCCTGTTCGGCAGGACTGGGGGTAGGGAGGTCGGATCGGGCTGCTGGTTCCTCCCATAACTCGACACCCCACAGCCCTCGCCTCAGACATGGATAATTTTAGTGGTGAAGACCAGCTAGGCATCAATAAAGAAAATCAGCACCTAATTCTAAATCCTGTTGAGAAGACAGTAGGGTTAGGGGCTGGGATTGGGGTTGGGTTAGGGTTGGGATAGGGTTAGGATTGGGGTTAGGATTAGGGTTGGGGTTAGGATTAGGGTTGGGGTTAGGGTTAGAGCTAGCATTAGGGTTGGGTTTAGGGTTGGGGTTAGAACTAGGGTTCGGGCTGGGGCTGGAGTTTGGGCTAGGGTTAGATTTGAATTTGGGAATAGTGTTTGGATTGGCTTTGGGGTTACAGTTAGGACTGGGATTGGTTTTGCATTAGGGTTGGGTTTAGTGTTGGGGTTGGGGCTGGTGTTGGGGTTAGGGTTGGGGCTGGAGCTTGGGTTAGGGTTAGAGGATAGTGTTTGGATTGGGTTTGGAGTTACAGTTAGGATGGGGACTAAGATTAAGGTTGTGGTTATGAGATCAGGGTTGGGCTGGGGTTGGGGTTAGGGTGTTAGATGGCTAGGGTTAGGGGTCTGGGGAGGGTTGGTGTAGGGGCCAGAGCGATAATACTGCGGGGTAGGCAGTCGCTTTGCACACGGCTGCTCAGGTTCAATCTCCAGCAGCTCACAAGGTTCCCAGAGCCCCACAGGAGTGACCCTGAGCGCAGAGCCTAGAGTAAGCTCTGAGCACCTCCGAGCGTGGCCCCTAAAACAGACCAATTGTGGACACCATAGTCCATCCCTGACGAATGTATAGGAGACTGCTGTGACCCTGGCCGGGAGACGTCCTTCAATCGCTCTCGTCGCCGCTTCTGGAGGGACGCAGACTGCATCAAGGGCTGGATGGAGTCACAAAGGCCAGGCTGACCCTTTCTCTGTCTACCCAGGCCCGCGACTTGGAAAGCACGTTCGGCTCCGCTCGGCTCCGCTCGGTCCCGCTCGGTCCCGCTCGGCCCCGCTCGGCCCCGCTCGGCCCCGCTCGGCTCCGTTCGGTTCCTCGCGGCTCGCCCCTCTCGGCTCCACGCGGCTCGCTCCGCTCGGCCCCGCTCGGCTCCGCTCGGCCTCCCTGGGCTCCGTTCGGCACCTGTCGGCTCGGCCCCGCTCGGCCCCGCTCGGCTCCGCTCGGCCCATTCGGGCCCGCTCGGCCCCCATTCGACTCCTCTCGGCCCCGCTCGACCCCGTTCGGGCCCGCTCGACTCCCACTTGGCTCCGCTCGGCCCCCGCTCGGCCCCCGCTCGGCCCCCGCTCGGCTCCCTCTCGGCCCCGCTCGGCTCCGCTCGGCCCCGCTCGGCCCCGCTCGACCCCGCTCGACGCCCTCTCGGCTCTGCTCTGCTAGGCTCTGCTCCGGCTGCTTTTGGGAAGGAGGGTTGGCAAGCTCGGGAGAACAAAGCTAGCTACCGAAGGAGACGAGAAGCGAATTGGGTCTGCTTCTGCAAACAGGCCAAGAGACCCTCTGCTTGGCGCCAGGAGCCAGCAGGGCTCGCAGCAGGAGGCAGAGGAGGGAGCGCGCGGCCACCCGCCTCTGAAACACAGCCAGGCCCCATGGACGTTGCCCAAGGGACCACGTTGGGGTGCTGTGATCAGTAGGCACCGGACAAAAGCACCGAGACCTCCCGCCCGCCCTCAAAGCGGGGGCAATGAAGTCGTGGTGCAGTAGTTAGGGCACTTGCCTTGCACACGGTAGACCCAGGTTTGACCCTGGGCACCCACGTGGTCCCCTGAGCAATGTCAGGAATGATCCCTGAGCGCCAGAAGGTGTGGGCCCCGCGGGGGAAAAATATATATACTCGGTCTCTCTCTTTCACACACACATACACATATGTATGTATCTACGTATATACACACATACACATATTACATTATATTTCACTGTATCACTGTCATGGGCTGGAGTGATAGCACAGCGGTTGGGCGTTCGCCTTTCACGCGGCCAACCCGTGTTCGATTCCTCCGCCCCTCTCGGAGAGCCCGGCAAGCTACCGAGAGTATGGAGCCCGCACGGCAGAGCCTGGCAAGCTCCCCGTGCATATTGGATATGCCAAAAACAGTAACAATAAGTCTCTCAATGAGAGACGTTACTGGTGCCCACTCGAACAAATCACTGTCATACAGTTGCTCATTGATTTGCTTGAGCGGGCACCAGTAACCTCTCCATTGTGAGACTCGTTACAGTTTTTGTCATATCGAATCCTCCACAGGGAGTTTGCCAGGCTCTGCCGTGCGGGTGAGGTACTCTCGGTAGCTTGCTGAGCTCTCCAAGAGGGGTTATTTATATATTATACATTATATTTATATGTATGTATTTATGTTTTAATATTAATTTAGATACCGAGAGAATCCTGCCCGCACGGGCAGAGCCTGGCAAGCTACCCGTGGTGTATACGATATGCCAAAAACAGTTACAATAGGTCTCATTCTCCTGACCCTGAAAGAGCTTGCAATCATTGGGAAAGACGAGTAAGGAGAGGCTGCTAAAATTCCAGGGCTGGGAGGAATAGAGACGTTACTGGTGCCTGCTTGAGTAAATCGATGAACAATGGGATGACAGTGATGTATATAGTTATATATTATTATATATATAACACAGTGTATTTTACACTGTTGGGTGTGGGCCCCCAAAGGGAAAAATATATACACTCTCTTTATATATATCACACACATATACATATATGTATTTATGTAGATACACACAGACATATTACACACACACATATATATATATTACAGACACACACATATCTATATCACACACACACTCCATAGTCTGGAGAGACAGTGCAAGGCTCAATGCTCTTGTACCTCATCCCTGGCTCCCTCCATCAGGGGTGGCTGTGTCCATCCCCCGGGTTATGACCAGCTGAAATGCCCCCTCCACCCACTGTACCCCAGAGGGTCCAGGTGCCGCTGCGTGAGAACCTCGGAGGTTACTGAGAGGCATGTGGCGGCTGCCAGCTGGAAGGCCACTGACCTCTTGGCTGTGCCCAGGCCAAGTCCCGCGTGTTGGTCTGCAGGGCCAGTGGCCGTCTGCTGAGCTGTGTGGGTATCCTGACCTGCCCCACCCCCTTTCTGATGCCTCTTTCCTGGGAACCATCCTTGAGAGATTCATTTTGTTGAGACCGTGAAGAGTCCTGTCCCACTGTTTACAATAAAGAGTCCACACAGAGGGCCTGGGGTACAGTACTGGGAGCGGGGACAATGATTCTGGGGGAGGGAAGCGTTCAGCTGGGGGAAGGACGTGGCTCCGGAAGGTGGGGAAGTGTTTGAAACCCTGTCAGCAGTGGTACTGTCAAGAAGTGCAGTGCAGAAACTTATAGAAAGAAGAGTCACATCGCGTTCGGAATGTAGACTAGAGACTGAACACAATGGCCGCTCAACACCTTTATTGCAAACCACAACACCTAATCAGAGAGAGAGAACGAAAGGGAATACCCTGCCATAGTGGCAGTGTGGGGTGGGGGGAGATGGGACTGGGGAGGGCGGGAGAGATGCTGGGTTTACTGGTGGTGGAGAATGGGCACTGGTGAAGGGATGGGTTCTCGAACTTTGTATGGGGGAAACATGAGCACAAAAATGTATAAATCTGTAACTGTACCCTCACGGTGATTCACTAATAATAAAAAAAAGAAATTAAAATCACCAGCAACTATAAAAAAAAAAAAGAAGAGTCACCTCCTAGAGGCAGGCTGTGGGTGGGAGGGATGTGGAGGAAGGAGGGAAGCTGGTGGACGGAAGGAGACACAGGTAAAAAGATTGGGGCTGAAACTTTGTATTCCTGAAACCCAATCCTGAGTAATTTAGTAATCTCATGGTGATTAAATAGAAAAAAAAAATCCGGACAGATACATAAATTCATACAATATTCATTTGCCAGCCGCTTTTTTATTTTATTTTGTTGCTTTTTGGGTCACACCCGATGTAGGATAACATAGCCTCTGATAGTTAAGGTTTATTGGGTTACTCCCATTACAGTGCTCCCATTCCTCTTTGTTTATTTGTAGCTTCTTTCTTAGTGTTCTATTGACTTGTAAATATTGTTTTCCTCTTCTCCTTGAGTCCTTTGCATAGTTTATTCAGAGCCATGTCCTTTTTGTATGGACACAGGAAGACTTAGCAAATGCTATGCTTTTGTAACCTGGGAGTCATTTGACTCTACATGATATTTTCCTCCCGAGCATCTGTTCTCTGGACCTAAGCCTCAGCTGCCCTTACTTCCTAGACCCCCAAAAGCAGGGTCCGTACGAGGGACTGGATGGACCCAGGGCAAGCGGTGAGTTGTGTGCTACCCTGGCATCGAGATGGGCCTGGCCAGAGTGCCTAAGGCTTCACTATAAGTTAAGAGCTTGGTCATGGATAAATGCTGTCATGATCCAAACAGTGATAACTAGATTTGGACCCTGCTAGGGTGAGGAATGATTAATCTGGCCTGAGTACAGTAGTTGAGTCTGGCAAGATGTTCCCAGGAGCTGCCTAGCAAGCCTCAATGTATCTCTAGCTATGTCCATACAAAAATAACTAGTATTAAGATGTTAATGAGTGTTTGGACTAAGGAAAGGAGAAAAACACCTTAAGAGTCAGGAATGGCTTTGTAATGCCCGGCCCTCAGGAAGGGCTTTCTTATGTTGATTTTGCTACCTGGCTGGGTGTAGCCTAAAGGGCAAGTAGGAGGAGAGATGAGAGAAGCGAGGGAGGCTGGAGTTGATCCTGAGAGAGGACTGAGCTGGGAGTGTGGGAGATGAGAAAGATGGAAAATTGAATAAACTGTAACTAATCAGCAACCAGCTTGATCCTCGTTCTTCCTTCGCCTGTCCTTGGTCAACGGCCGTCCCGATCCAGCCCATACACAGCAGTTCCAGAGCACCGAACGCGGGCGGTGAGACAGAGCCGCCCGGAGAGCCCGTGAGTGCACACGCCCTTCAGCGTGCCTTAGTTTTACAACCCGATGATGCTCAGGGTCACTGCTGGCTGGAATCACTCCTGGCCGTGCTCAGGGGACCATATGAGATGCTGGGGATTGAACCGGGGTTGGCCGTATGCAAGGCAAATGCCCCCACCCCAGGTGTATTATCGCTCTGGCCCCACAAGCCGCTTTTTTAAAGGCTCTTGTTTTTGGTGGTCGTGGTGGGATTCGGAAGCCAGGCAAATTAGCGAAGAGCATCTCAGAAAGGCAAAGCCTCGAGACTGGAGAGATAGGACACCAGGCTGAACTCTCACTTTGCACGTGGCTGACCCGGGTTCAAGCCCTGGCACCCCACATGGTTCCCTGAACCTGCCAAGAGCGATCCCTATGTGCAGAGTTAGAGTAAACCCTGAGCACAACCAGATGTGACCCCGAAACCAAACCGAACCAAAAGGAGAACACGTCAGTTTTTCTTTCAGAAAGTTCAATTAATTAATTAATTAATTACTTCAGTTTGGGGGCCACAGCCAGCGTTGCTCAGGGTTTCCTCCTGGCCCTGTGCTCGGGAATCACTCCTGGTGGTGCTCGGGGACCATATGGAATGCCAAGGATCGAGCCTGCGCCAGCCACGTGCGAAGCCAGTGCCCTCCTCGCCCTGCTGGACTCTGGCTGTCGCACCGTTCAGAGGTGAAACTGTCCCCGTGCTTGCTTTGGCTCCTTCCCACCTTTTAGGCATAGTTGAGGAAGTTTGCAGGAACCCAGGTTCCCTCTGGCTGCATTTCCTTACGTGGATGCCGCCTGTCCGCCTCCCAGCGAACGTGACCCGGGGAGAGTCTCTGCACCCACCTGTTGCTTTTTCTCTTTTTGGGGGGATTTGTTCATTTTTCTTGTTCATTGCTTCTCTTTCCTCCTGGCCCTGCGTCAGTGGCTTTGCTTCTCTCCCTTCCCTGCTGTTACCTCTGCTGTCCCCTCATGCCCGTGGCTTCGACCTCTTCAGCCCCGCCTGAGCTTTTTGTGTCGTGGATTGCAGGAGAGAAGACAGGAGCCTGTTTGTTCTTTCTGGAATCCGCAGGAAGGGGGAGAAGGGATGGGGAAGGGGAGGGCTGCAGCGGCTGGCTCCGGAGGGGCTGAAGGCGAGCGCTGGTGAGCTGACTGGGGGGACAGCAGGGAGAGAAGATGGGCAGCCACCCGGACCTTGCCAAACCACTCCAGTTTCACAAGCCACCTGGGGCCCCCGGGAGACCGTGGCACGGCTGGAACACATGCTTTTAGTGCAGGAGCACCCCCGCGGACCCTGAGCGCTTCTGGGTGTGCCCCCCCCAATAAATGGGTCAGGGGTCAGAGAGACAGCTCGGCAGGCTGAGCACGCGCTCTGCACATGTGAGGTCCATGTTTGCAGAACAGGGATTTACACCCCTGCCCATCCCATGCCCCCACAGCACTGGGTGTGCCCCCCAATAAATGGGTCAGGGGTCAGAGAGACAGCTCGGCAGGCTGAGCACGCTCTCTGCACATGCGAGGTCCATGTTTGCAGAACAGCACGGTTCCCCAGGCACCGACTGGAGAGACCTCCCACTTCCCCATGATTCGGGGAGGGCTAGATGGGAGCAAAGTGACAGCAAACACGGACAGAGCAGCCAGGTGCTTGTGTGGGCGAATTCAGACAGAGGAACGGGGGGGGGGACTCGGGCTTCCTGCGTCTGCATACTGGGAGCCAGGTGCACTTTCGGAGTTGGCTGGACTTCTGGAAGACCATAGCCACCCCCCATCCCCTCCCCCACAGGCCACTGGTCCTGGGTTAGGATTTCAGTAGGTGACTAGGAGGAAGGCGTGGCCAGAGCTATTACAGCGGAGCAGACGCGTGCCTCACACACGGCCAAGCTGGGCTTGATCCCTGGCACCAGTCCCTGCCTGGGGTGACCCCTGAGTGCAGCTGCCCCAAGCAAACCAAACCACCAACAAAAGCTTTGTGGAAGGCGCTGGAGGCGGCACAGTCCATGTGTTTATGGGCGACCCTTCCAGAATGTCTCCGAGGGAGCACGCGGCTTTCTCCTGCAGGCTGCCTGCTGCCCAGGGTGCAGGCCGCAGATGCCTGGGACCTTTGCTTTCCCCACTGCCCGCGGGGGCAATTCCAGGCTGTCGTCCTTTCTCCCTGGAGCACTTTCCAGGGCTGCTTCCGTTCCCCTCTGTCCTGCGCTGGAAATCAAAGCTGCAGTTAGCTTCACAGCTCGCACCAGGAGCAGGCTCTTGTCTGTATGGAGACAGAAGAGCCCAGGAGAACAGAAAACCTCAGAGCAGTTTGCAGAGGGAAACCTGGGCCACGGCAGGGGGTCAGAGCTCTGAATTCAATTCTACTCCCGGTCTTAGGTCTTGTGGTAAAAACTGAATTGGGGGTTCCCGGCGTGCCTTCCGCCCAGAGATGAACCGAGAGCCGCGGCACGAGAAGCAGAGCCTCCGCGCCTATTGACTGTGATCCTGAGGTCTCCTAACCCATTTTGGCACCAGAGCGGATTCTTGCAGCCATCCATTTTGACTGTGAACTGAGCTAAAATATTAGAAACCCAAAACCGCGCGGCCGCGATAGCGGCCGCGCGGACTCAAAGTCTTCACTCTTACAAATGAAGAGAAATTATTAGATGATGCCTATTCAGCAGGCCTGATTGTTGGGGAAAATTTCCAATCAATAATAGTGAGTTCTGTATGGAAATATGAAATGTACTCAATATATATAGAGAATAATGGGAATATCATTAGCTACTTAGATGGGGGGTGGGGTGGGAGGGGGGTGTATTGGGGTTCTTGGTGGTGGAACGGGTGCACTGGTGAAGGGATGGTGGTTTAATCAGTATTTGACTGTGACTTGAACCTGAAAGCTTTGTATTTTTTTCTTGTTTTCACGGTGGTTCAATAAAATATTTCTTTAAAAAAAAAAAACAAAAAACTGAATTGGGGCTGGGGGAGGCTCAAAGGGTGGAGTGTGAGCTTTGCAGGGAAAAGCCTGGGGGGCGGGGTGGGGAGAGAGACAGAGAGAGAGGGGGGAGAGAGAGAGAGAGACAGAGACAGAGACACAGAGAGACACAGAGAGAGGGGGGGTAGAGAGAGAGAGTTCTGTAAAGCAGACTGCGGTGGAGGGTGGAAGGAGGGAAACTGGGGACACTGGTGGTGTGAAATGTATGCTGGTGTGGGGACAGGTGTTGGAATATTGTATGCTCAAAACCCAATTATAAACAAACTTTGTAACTGTGTATCTCACAGCAGTTTAATTACAAAGAAAAGAGGAGGAGGGGTATACCCAGGATGTTGGTGGTGGGGAATGTGCACTGGTGGAGGGATGGGTGTTTCATCGTTGTGGGATTGTAACCCAAATATGTAAATATCTCATGGTGATTCAATAAAATTAAAAAAAAAAGAAAGGGGCTGGAGCAATAGTAGGGCGTTTGCCTTACACGTGGCTGACCCAGGTTCGGTTCCCAGCACCCCATATGGTCCCCTGAGCACCGCCAGGGATAATTCCTGAGTGCAGAGCCAGGAGTAACTCCTGTGCATTGCCGGGTGTGACCTAAAAAAAACAAAAAACAAACAAACAAAAAAGACAAAGAAAGAAAGGAAAGAAGGAAGGAAAGAAAGAAAGAAAGACCCTCAGGCTCAATTTCCTCCTCACCTAGTCCCCGCAGCACCACTGGGACCAACACTGGAGCACTGAGCTGGGAGTAGCATCTGAGCATCTCGAAATCAAATAAACCAACCAATGGCTGCCTGTGAGAGTCTTGGAAACGCCAAGTCTGAGGGCTGTAGCCGCTGCGGACAGACCAATCTAAACACGCTGCCGTTGAAAGGAAGCATCTGGAGGCCCGAGCGCTCGGGTGGGGCTAAGGGGCATCCTTGCGTATGGCGGACGCTGGTTTGGTCCCCAACATCACATGGTTCCCTGAACATGACTGGGTGCAGCCTGGAGGCCCCCAAACATCCCCTGGCATGGCCCTGGTGGCTCCTAGGGTGGCACTGCCAATGGCCCAGATAATCTACAGGATGTAAAGACCCGAGCACGACTGCATCCTGGAACCGCTGCACTGAAGCTTGGGCCCAGCTGGCTGAGAAACACCAGTTGGGTCCGAGGGCTCCCTCCACACCATCTGAAAGCACCCCCACCCCCGACACACACGGAAAGCATTTCTATTTAAAATGAGTTATTTGAGCTGGAGCAATAGTATAGTGGGGAGGGTGCTTGCCCTGCACAAGGCAGATCCAGGTTTGATCCCTGGCATCCCATTGCTGAGCACTGCCAGGAGCGATTCTTGAATGCAGAGCCAGGAGTAACTCCTGAGCATCACCTCGCGTGCCCCACCCCCCACCCCCAGAGCGTACTGAACTCAAAGTGCAATTTCCATGCAGGAAGAGCATTGTCCATTGGCATGTCCTTCGGAGGCTAGAGTTTCACTGGCCTAACGATGAGGTGAAAGGGACATTTTAGACTTAAGAGGGCATGTGGGAACAAGATCAAGCACTGATAATACTTGGTCTTACCCAGGACGCTTTCTGGGAAGTGTGTCTGATACAGGACAGTTTCTGATGCAGGATGGTTCTTGATGTAGGACGGTTCCTGGGAAACGTGGTCTGATGCAGGACGGTTCCTGGGAAACGTGGTCTGATGCAGGATGGTTCCTGGGAAACGTGGTCTGATGCAGGACGGTTCTTGGGAAATGTGGTCTGATGTAGGATGGTTCCTGGGAAATGTGGTCTGATGCAGGACGGTTCCTGGGAAATGTGATCTGATGCAGGACGGTTCCTGGGACATGTGGTCTGATGTGGGACAGTTCCTGGGAAACGTCTGATGTAGGACGGTTGCTGGGAAACGTTTTTGAAACCCAATGAGTCCCCTGCCTGTGAATCCTGGGTGGGGTCTGAGAGGCTCAGGGATGGGAGAGGGTCTGTGTCCTACACATGCAGCCCACATATGTGATCTCCAGGTGCACACTAGGAGTTGAGGAGGAAGACACAGGGTAAGCACATGCCACCCCTACATCTGGTTACAATGTTCTCCATTTCACACACATGTGGTCGCCATCAACATGTACCGTGTTTGGGATTTAACCTGAGACACACAGGGGCCCGAAGTCAAATTCACATGCTCTCTGGGGTCAAAGGGTCAAAGCCCAGCCCCATTTGGACATGAAATATTTGAAACTTAGCCTCCGGCAAGTTGTCCTGGCCCAGCTTGGACTGTGAACCGCACAATTTTGTTGCTGCTTGTGTGGAGGAGTGCCCACTGGTGCCTGGGTGGGGGCCCCTCCCAGCAGTGCTCAGGGGACCACATGGGACACAGTGTGGCAATTTAGAAGCCAGTTGAATGGGCACCTTTGACCTCTGTCCGGTGGGGGTGGGGGTTGGAGAGAGACAAGGAGACACACTCATACGCAGTGTCCCAGGGTTGGGGCCAGCTGGGCGGCCTGCAGGGAGCCGCCAGATGGCCACTTATTCAGACAATGTGGCTGCCCCCGCCTGGCTCCCGACACGGGAGACACCGTGGGAGCTAACAAAGACGGTCGGGAGAGTGAGCACGGGAGGACTCAGTGAACCCCGGGGAGCAGAGGCGGGGGAGCGGCACGCCGCCAGCCAGCAGGCTCCCTGTGAGCGCCAAGCCTGGCAGTTTCCTATTCTCTTTCATTTTTATAAAGTTGTTCACAGTGCTTTATTACATTCAGTATTCCAGCAGCAATCCCACCCCAGTACACCTTCCCACCACCATCTCCAACTTTCCCAGCCACAGTCCAAGCCTGCCCCCAGAGCAGGCCCTAAATAATTTTGTAAATTTTTTTTTCTTTTTGGGTCACACCCAGCGATGTACAGGGGTGACTCCTGGCTCTGCACTCAGGAATTACTCCTGGCGGTGCTCAGGGGACCATATGGGATGCTGGGAATCGAACCCGGGTTGGCCGCGTGCAAGGCCCTACCCTCTGTGCTATCGCTCCAGCCCCCAGGCCCTAAATAATTTATCTTGTATTGTTTATTAGAACAATTCACTAAAAATGATCTAAAAGGATTTCCTTAGGGGAAAAGTGGGTGGAGTTTGTTGTATCTCACCCTGGAGCCTTTAAGCCTTGGTATAAGAGATTACTAACAGGTCGTTACAAGCTAAGAGGACTGGAGCGAAAGCACAGCGGACAGGGCGTTTGCCTTGCACGTGGCCAACCCGGGTTCAATTTTTTTGTCCCTCTCGGAGAGCCCGGCAAGCTACCGAGAGTAACCCGCCCACACGGCAGAGCCTGGCAAGCTACCTGTGGCGTATTTGATATGCCAAAAATAGTCAAAACAAGTCTCACAATGGAGATGTTACTGGTGCCTGCTCAAGGAAATCGATGGGCAATGGAACGACAGTGCGACTTTTCTTTTCTTTTTTAAAGATTTAAAAAAATTGAATCCCTGTGAGATAGACCCTTACAAAGCTGTTCATGATCGGGTCAGTCCTACAGTGCTCCAACGCCCATCCCTCCACCAGTGCACATTTCCCAGCACCAGAGTCCCCAGTTCCCCTCCCATCACTACACCTCTCTCTCTCTCTCTCTCTCTCTCATTTCATTTGTGCCTGTGCGTCACCCTCTCCATCTAGAAGACCCTGACCCGTTTCATTCTATCTTTTGCTGGCGTTACTTGCCTTCATCTACTCTTTCCTACAGAAGTTTGCCTGCCAATAAGACCGTCCCTGTTTCACCCAGGGGACTCACCCAACCTTGGAGCTTTTGTTAGGGGGACGATTTTCCATAACTGGGAATCCAGCCTGGACCCTCCCACAGCAAGGCTGGGGTCCCGAGGAATAGTTCAGCTGGGAGGACGCTTGCCTTGCATATAGCCAACCTGAGTTCCATCCTTGGCACCACAGCGGGGTGTGACCCCCAAACCAAAACCAAACAAAGCATAAGTAATGTGGCTGCTCTAGGATTGGGCCACCTCCCCGGCTGTGAACAATCATTTTTACCTTTTGTTTCCTTTTTAGATTTTTCTAGTTACACTGAGTGGTGCTCAGGGGCTATTCCTGGCTCTGTGCTCCGGAGTGACCCCTGGTGGTGCTGGGATACCCTACACATGCTGGGGATTTAAATCAGGGTCCCTGGGATGGAAGGCAAGTGCTTTTCTCCCAGTACTGTCTCTCTGGCCCTGAGAGTGCTTTATTTTTTGGAGGGGACAAGTTGTTTGGGTCACACCTGGCAGTACTCAGACTTACTCCTGTTTTTGCACTCAGGGATCACTGCTGAGAGGGCCAGGGGGCCATACGGGGTGCCAGGGATGGAACCCAGCTCTGTGTGTCCAGTGTAAGTGCCCTACTTGCTGTACTATCACTTAAGCCCTGAACCATCATGTTTGGGGTTTGTTTTTGGGCCCTAACCTGAGATGCTCAAGGATCACTCCTGGCTCTGCTCTCAAGAATCACTCCTGGAGGGGCTTGGGGGCCCACATGGGCTGCTGGAGATTGGACCTGGCCAGGCCAGTCATGTGCAAGACAAGTGCCGCGCCACTGTCCGATCCTTCTGCCCCAGCCACCCGTTGTTCTCAATGTCGGGCCATCCCATGAGGGGTTTGAACAGGAAGGCGCTTCCACTGGCCTGGGAAGCTGCTGCCCGAGACAGCAGAGAGAGCTGCAGTGCCCTGTGCTCACGGAGACCGGCTCCTGCCAACAGCAATGACAGTTCCTGACAGCAGCCGCAGCAAACACCAGCTCAGGCTCACGGGGGTCTTGGTGTCTCTGCGAGCTGCCCGCCTCTGTGTTGGCTGCGTGGGTTTGATTATACCAGGGGATGTCTGCAGCAAAACTGGGGCATGGAGGGAGGGAGGGGGAGCCGGGAGAGAGGAGGGGGAGAAAGAGAGAGAGGGGGGGGGAAGAAAGGGAGAGAGGGGGAGGGAGGAAGAGAGAGGAGGAGAGAGGGAGACAGAGGGTGAGAGAGAGGGAGAAAGAGAAATAAAGGGAGAGAGGAGAGAGGGAAGGAGAGAAAGACAGGGAGGGAGAGGGAGAGAGAGGAAGAGAGGGGCAGAGAGAGAGAGGAAAGGGGGAAGGGAAAGAAAAAAGAGAAGAGAGAGAGAAAAAGAGATTGAGAGTGAGGGAGAGAGAGGAGAGATAGGGAGAGAGAGGGGAGAGAGAGAGGGGGAGAAAGGGAGAGAGGAGGAGGAGGGAGGAAGAGAGAGGAGGAGGAGGGAGGAAGAGAGAGGAGGAGAGAGGGAGACAGAGGGAGAGGGAGAGGGAGAAAGAGAAAGGAAGGGAGAGAGGAGAGAGGGAAGGAGAGAAAGACAGAGAGGGAGAGAGAGGAAGAGAGGGGCAGAGAGAGAGAGGAAAGGGGGAAGGGAAAGAAAAAGAGAAGAGAGAGAGAAAAAGAGAGATTGCTCCTAGAATTTCTCCTTTTCTGGGGCTTCCCTCGTTATATCCGAGGCTGCATGAGTCAGTTCAAAGAGACAGCTACAACGCTTCTTTCCCTCCTAGGAACAGCATCGAAGGAAAAAAAACAAAACAATCTTGGGCTGGAAATCTAGTACAGGAGTTAACGTGCTTGCGGCTGACATGGCTCTACCCTGGCACCCGCATAGGCGACCCCCCAGCACCCCTGGGTGTGGGCCCAAACCCAACCAAAACAGCAACCAGAAGGTCCTTTGGGAGGATACGGTTCACCTGCCATACGATGCATAGCCGAGGGCCTGGAACGGAGCACACGGCATAAGGCACACGTGTGGTTCTTGGCTGACTCTGGTCACGCCTCCCCCACCACATAGGGTTCCCCAAGCTCAGCCAGGGGTGACCCCTGAGCACTGCTAGGTGTGGGGCCCCTAAAAAAAATCCAAAAATGTTTTAAAAGAACATGGGGCCGGAGTGATTGTCTAATGGGTAGGTTTCTTGCCTGGCATCTGGCATTTGATCCCCAGCATCCCATACAGTTCCCTGAGCACCGCTAGGAGTAATTCCTGAGCACAGGGCCAGGAGCAAGCCCTGAACATCTAAAACCAAAACCAAACCAGAAAGCATGGTCCTCCAGAGAAGGAAAGAAATGAAGAGGGGGAGGAGGAAGGCGGGAAAGGGAAGCAGCTCGAGAAGGCGAGTCGGGCTTCGCGCATGCTGGCGAGCTGGGAAGGAGCAGGGCCCGCACCCCGTGCACAGACTCAAGGACCCGAGCTCTCAGTGCAGCCACCGCACTCTGATGTGCCCGTCAAGGTGGCCACTGCGGGCCGGGGTGGGGGACAGAGTGTGCGAGCGCTGGAGGAAGGAAGTTGACACTGGTGTTGAATTGGTGTTGAATTGGTGTTGAAATATATGCTTCAGAGTCAACTCTAGATAACCTTATAAATCACAGTCCTTTAATTCAATTAAGAAATAGAAAAATTTTTTTAAAGTATGGTCCTCTTTTTTTTTTGGTGGGGGGCGTGATTTGGGTCACACTTGGTGATACTCTGGGGCTACTCCTGGCTTTGCACTCAAGAATTACTCATGATGGTGCTCAGGGGACTATGTGGGATGCTGGGGGTCGAACCTGGGTGGGCCGTGTGCAAGGCAAACACCTTCCCTGCTGTGCTATCTCTCGGCCCCAACATGAGCCTCTTTGGTGGGGAATTATCATTCTCAATTTGAGGGTGCCTCCAAGGGAAGAGGGAGAAGGGGTAGTTGCTACCAAGACATGCCACATGGTGTGTGTGTATGTGTGTGTGGCTGTTTTTTGGATTCCCCCTTCCCATGATTAGGGTTGGGAGTCCTATTTCCACATCCATGTTGTACACTTACAGTGTCTTCCACATCCTTCTTGTTACAGGAGAGTTTCCGGATGGGAAACCAATTGCACAAGTCCACCATATTGCAAAGCATCCAGAGAGTCGCTCCCGTCCCTGTCATAAGGGAAGCCACCATCTCCTGAGTGGGTCCCGGGTTAGGGCCTCCCCTTCCGGAAGACAGGCTCGTGTT